>NC_092039.1:71434740-71800617 GCF_003086295.3 Arachis hypogaea | reverse complement strand
CTATTTTCTATTCAATCACGCTTGCTTTTATTCTAAGATATTCATTCGCACTTCAACATGATGAATGTGATGAATTGTGACACTCATCACCATTCTCAACTTATGAACGCGTGCCTGACAACCACTTCCGTTCTACCTTAGATTGAGTGTGTATCTCTTGGGTTCCTGGTTCACGAGTTTGATTTCCTCTCCTGACAACAGAGCGTTCAAATCCGTGAAACCAAAGTCTTTGTGGTATAAGCTAGAATCAATTGGCAGCACTCTTGAGATCCGGAAAGTCTAAACCTTGTCTATGGTATTTCGAGTAGGATCTGGGAAGGGGTGACTGTGACGAGCTTCAAACTCACAAATGTTGGGCGCAGTGACAGTGTGCAAAAGGATCAATGGATCCTATTCCAGCACGAGTGAGAACCGACAGATGATTAGCCCTACGGAACTCGTAGTTGGACCATTTTCACTGAGAGGGCGGATGGTAGCCATTGACAACGTTGATCCACCAACATACAGCTTGCCATGGAAGGAGCCTTGCGTGCGTGAAGAAGACAATAGTAGGAAAGCAGATATTCAGAAGACAGAGCATCTCCAAAACCTCAACCTGTTCCTCATTACTGAATCACAAGTACTTTTATTTCATGTTGTTTATTCTTCATAAACAAAATAATTTTTATCACTAATCTCCTGACTAAGAGTTACAAGATAACCATAGCTTGCTTCAAGCCGGCAATCTCCGTGGGATCAACCTTTACTCACGTAAGGTATTACTTGACCCAATGCACTTGCTGGTCAGCTGCATGAAGTTGTGTATCACGATTTCGTGTATAAAGTTTTTGGCGCCATTGCCGGGGATTGTTCGAGTTTGGACAACTAAAGGTTTATCTTGTTGCTTAGATTAGGAATACTTTATTTTTCTTGGTTTAGAGTCACTAAATTTGAGTCTTTTGTTTGAGTTTAGTTCCATGTTTTAAGTTTGGTGTCTCTTTGTGTTTTTTCTTTTAATTTTCGAAAAAATTGTGTTTGGTTTTCTAAAAATTATAAGTTTGGTGTCTTTTGTAGCTTATTATCTTGTACATTTTTGAATTATTAGGTTCCAGATATAAAAATTTTTAAGTTTGGTGTCCTTTGTGTTCTTATTTTCTTAAAAATTTTTAAAATTGTTCTTGGTGTTCATCTTGACATTCAAAGTTTTCGTTTTTGTTTCCATTGTTTTAATCTAAAAATTCCAAGTTTGGTGTCACTTTGTTGTTTTTCTCTCTCCACTTTAAATTCAAAAATAAAAAATATATTTTCCTTTTAAAATCATATCTTTTTCAAAACTTCCTAACTACTTTTTCTCTCTCTATTTTTCGAAAATATTCTACAAAAATTTTCAAAATCTTTTTAATTAATTAATTATTTTAGTTTTTGATTTCCTTTTTTTTTCATTTTTTTTAATTTCGGTATTAAAAAAAACAATAATAAATAAATAAAAGAATAATTTTTTCTACAATCCATATCATCTCCCTTTCTCCATCATGGACCTAAGTGGAAATGAACAGTCCAGAAGGACTCTGGGGTCATATGCTAACCCCACTACTTCTTCATATGGGAGTAGTATATGTATACCCCCCATAAGAGCTAACACTTTTGAGCTAAATCCTCAGCTCATTATCATGGTGCAGCAAAACTGCCAGTATTCTTGTCTTCCACAAGAAGATCCTACTGAGTTTCTGGCACAATTCTTACAAATTGCTAACATAGTACGTGATAAGGAAGTGGATCAGGATGTCTACAGATTATTGCTGTTTCCATTTGATGTAAAAGACTAAGCTAAGAGGTGGTTAAATAACCAACCCAAAGCCAACATAAAAACATGGAAACAGCTATCAGACAAATTCCTGAATCAATATTTCCCTCCAAAAAGGATGACACAGCTAAGGCTGGACATCCAAGGCTTTAACCAAGAGGATCATGAATCTCTTTATGATGCCTAGGAAAGGTACAGACAGATGCTAAGGAAATACCCCTCTGAAATGTTTTTAGAGTGGGTGCAGTTAGACATCTTCTACTATGGACTTACAGAAAAAGCCCAGATATCTCTAGATCACTCCGCTGGTGGATCTATACACATGAGAAAAACAATTGAAGAAGGTCAAGAGCTTATAGATACAATTGCTAGCAATCAGCATCTGTACTTAAGTAGTGAGTCCTCCATGAAAGAAGAAGCTAAGGCAGTATCCACTGAACTCAGTCCTCCAGAACAAGTTTCTGAATTCAATCAGCAATTATGTTATCTAACAGAACAGCTAGCAGAATTTAAGGCAATGCTACAAGAAACCAATGATGCTAACCAAAGTTTGGAGAAATAATTGAATCAAACAAAATAGCAGTTATCCAGACAAATAACAGAAGAATTCCAAGCTGTTCAATTAAGGAGTGGGAAGACATTAAATGTCTCAATTCAAGGCAACAGAAAGTCAAGGAATGAACAACCAACAGAGGATGAGCAACCCACTGCCCAAAATCCCTCAAAGGACAGTAAGAGCCCCGAGAGGAATAATTCTGGCGTTCAAACGCCAGAAAAGGGTGAAAACTTGGCGTTAAACGTCCAGTGGATGCCCATTCATGGCGTTCAAATGCCAGAAAAGGGTGAAAAACTGGCGTTGAATGCCCAATCCATGACTAGTTTTGGCGTTCAAACGTCAGAAAAGGGTGGAAATTGGCTTTAAATGCCCATCCAGCCCCCAATCCTAGCGTTCAAACGCCAATGAGGAATCAGACACCTGCAAGTGCCGACAGTAACCCCTCTAAGAAGGCTTCTCCAACCACCTCTTTAGGAAATAACCTGCAGCAACTAAGGTTGAAGAATACAAAGGTAAGATGCCTTATCCTCAGAAACTCTGCCAAGCATAACAGGATAAACAATTTGCCCGCTTTGCAGACTATCTCAGGACTCTTGAAATAAAGATTCTGTTTGCAGAGGCACTTGAGCAAATACCCTCTTATGCTAAGTTCATGAAAGAGATCTTAAGTCATAAGAAGGATTGGAGAGAAACTGAAAAAGTTCTCCTCACTGAAGAATGCAGTGCAGTCATTCTGAAAAGTTACTAGAGAAGCTTAAAGACCCTGGAAGCTTTATGATTCTATGCACATTAGAGGGTACTTGTACCAAGATAGCTCTATGTGATGTAGGGGCAAGTATCAACCTGATACCTGCATCCACTATCAGAAAAGCTTGGTTTGACTGAAGAAGTCAAACCAACCTGGATATGCCTCCAACTTGCTGATGGCTCTATTAAAATGCCATCAGGCGTGATTGAGGACATGATTGTCAAGGTTTGGCCATTCGTCTTTCCTGCTGACTTTGTAGTGCTGGAAATGGAGGAGCACAAGAGTGTAACTCTCATTCTAGGAAGACCCTTCCTAGCAACTGGACGAACTCTCATTGACGTCCAAAAAGGGGAAGTGGCCCTAAGAGTCAATGAGGATGAGTTTAAGTTGAATGTTATCAAAGCTATGCAGCACCCAGACACTTCAAGAGATTGCATGAGCATTGATATTATTCACTCCCTGGTGGAGGAGATCAACATGACTGAGAGTCTCGAATCAGAGCTAGAAGATATCTTTAAAGATGTTTAGCCTGACTTGGAGGAATCAGAGAAAACAGAAGAACCTCTGATAACTCCTCATAAGGAGGAAAAGCCTCCTAAACCTGAGCTCAAACCATTACCACCATCCCTGAAATATACATTTCTGGGAGAAGATGACACTTTTCCAGTGATCATAAGCTCTGCTTTAGAACCACAGGAAGAGGAAGCACTAATTCAGGTGCTAAGGACACACAAGACAACTCTTGGGTGGTCCATAAGTGATCTTAAGGGCATTAGCCCAGCCAGTGGTTCAACCACAGAGGCGGCTGAATCCAGCCATGAAGGAGGTGGTGGAAAAAGATTTCACTAAATTACTAGAGGCTGGGATCATTTATCCTATTTCTGATAGCCCTTGGGTGAACCCTGTCCAAGTTGTCGCCAAGAAGGGAGGCATGACAGTGGTTCATAATGAAAAGAATGAACTGGTTCCTACAAGAATAGTTATAGGGTGGCGCATGTGTATTGACTATAGAAGGCTCAACACAGCCACCAGAAAGGATCATTTTCCTTTACCATTCATAGACCAAATGCTAGAGAGACTAGCTGGTCATGATTACTACTGTTTTTTGGATGGCTATTCAGGTTACAACCAAATTCCAGAAGATCCATAGGACCAAGAGAAAATAGCATTCACATGTCCATCTGGAGTATTTGCCTACAGAAGGATGCCTTTTGGTTTGTGCAATGCACTTGCAACCTTTCAGAGGTGCATGCTCTCTATCTTCTCTGATATGGTAGAAAAATTTCTGGAAGTCTTCATGGATGACTTCTCAGTATTTGGAGACTCATTCAGCTCCTGCCTTGACCATCTAGCACTTGTTCTGAAAAGGTGCTAAGAGACTAACCTGGATTTAAATTGGGAGAAATGTCACTTCTTGGTGACTGAAGGAATTGTACTTGGGCACAAAATTTCAAACAAGGGGATAGAAGTAGATCAGGCTAAAGTGGAGGTAATTGAAAAATTACCACCACCTGCCAATGTTAAGGCAATCAGAAGCTTTCTGAGACATGTAGGATTTTACAGGAGGTTTATAAAGGATTTTTAAAAAATCGTAAAACCTCTGAGTAATCTGCTAGTTGCTGATACACCATTTGTCTTTGACACAGAGTGTTTGCAGGCCTTTGAGACTCTAAAGGCTATGTTGGTCAGAGCACCTGTCATTTCTGCACTAGACTGGACATTACCATTTGAATTAATGTGTGATGCCAGTGACCACGCCATTGGTGCAGTATTAGGACAATGGCATAATAAGCTTCTGCACGTCATTTACTACACCAGCCATGTTCTGAATGACGCACAGAAGAATTACACAACCACAGAAAAAGAGCTGCTTGCAGTGGTTTATGCCATTGACAAGTTTAGATCCTATTTAGTAGGATCAAAAATGATTGTGTATACTAACCATGCTACTCTTAAATATCTAATCACAAAGTAGGATTCAAAACCTAGGCTCATAAGATGGGTGTTGCTTCTACAAAAGTTTGATATAGAAATCAGAGACAGAAAGGGGACAGATAACCAAGTAGCAGATCACCTGTCCCAAATAGAACTAGTAGAAGGGGCATCCCACCCCTCTACTGAGATCTCTGAAACCTTTCCAGATGAGCAACTCTTTGCCATTCAGGAAGTACCGTGGTTCGCAGACATTGCAAACTATAAAGTGGTAAGATTCATACCCAAAGAGTATAGTAGGCAGCAAACAAAAAATCAGTTACTGATGCTAAATACTACTTGTGGGATGAACCATATCTCTTTAAGAGATGTGCAGACAAAATGATCCGTAGGTGTGTGCCCAGAGAAGAAGCACAGAAGATCCTATGGCATTGCCATGGATCACAATATGGAAGACATTTCGGAAGTGAGCGGACAGCCACAAAAGTCCTCCAATGTGGTTTCTACTGGCCTACTCTCTATAGAGACTCCTGATAGTTTGTACGTAGCTGTGATAGTTGCCAAAGAACTGGTAATTTTCCTCACGGTTATGCCATGCCTCAGCAAGGGATCTTAGAAATTGAGTTGTTTGATGTATGGGGTATTGACTTCTTGGGGCCTTTCCCACCATCATACTCAAACACTTACATTCTAGTGGCAGTAGATTATGTATCTAAATGGGTAGAGGAAATCATCACACCCACTAATGATACTAAGACAGTGCTGAAGTTCCTCTAGAGGCACATCTTCAGCAGATTTGGTGTCCCCAGAATACTAATAAGTGATTGAAGAACTCATTTCTGCAATAAATAGCTTGACTCTGCTCTGATCCGATATGGAATTAACCACAAAGTGGCAACTCCATATCTTCCACAGACAAATAGGCAGGCTGAAGTCTCAAATAGAGAACTAAAACGAATCCTGGAACGGATGGTGAGCACACATAGAAAGGATTGGGCAAGGAGTCTAGATAATGCTCTATGGGCATACAGAACTGCATTCAAAACTCTTATAGGGACCTCTCCATACCAGCTTGTGTATGGAAAAGCCTGTCACCTGTTAGTGGAACTGGAACACAAGGCCTACTGGGCAACCAGATTTCTAAATCTTGATGCCAAGTTAGCTGGAGAAAAAAGATTGCTCCAGTTGAATGAGCTAGAGGAATTCAGACTCAATGCTTTCGAAAATACAAAAATTTATAAAGAGAAAGCAAAAAGGTGGCATGACAAGAAACTGTCATCTAGAGTCATTGAGCAAGGACAGAAGGTTCTGCTGTTTAACTCTAGGCTCAAATTGTTCCCTGGGAAATTAAAATCCCGATGGAGGGGACCATATGTGATCACAACTGTGTTACCATATGGATATGTAGAGCTTCAAGATGTTGACTCTGCCAAAAAGTTCATTGTTAATGGACGGAGAGTCAAACATTATCTTGAAAGCAATGTTGAGCAAGAATGCTCAAAACCGAGACTAGACTAAAGCTCAGTAAAAGTCCAGCTAAAGACAATAAACAAGCGCTTACTGGGAGGCAACCTAGTCATTAGCAAAGGTTCTTGTTATTTAAATAATAATTATAGGAGTTTAATATCAATTATCTTTATGGTTGATTGTCTAGATGCAGAAGTTCACAGAGTTACAGAAGGATTCAGAGCACAAAGTAGAGAAAAAGAGCTCGCTGGCTCGAAAACATCCGTAAGAGGTGTTTTGGGCATTAAACACCAAAATGGGTATCATTCTGGATGTTTAACGCCAATAAAGATACCTTTCTGGGAATTAAATGCCAGAATGTGCACCATTCTGGGCGTTTAACGCCAGAATTACAGCATCCTGGGCGTTTAGAAAAATGCCCAGTGATAAAAGATTTCTGGCGTTTAACGCCAGCAAAGGTACCTGGCTGGGCGTTAAATGCCCAAAATGGCCAACAATTGGGCGTTAAACGCCAGAAAGGACAAGGGGAAGTGATTTTGTTTCCACTTCAATTTTTTTCAAATTTTCGTGTTTTAATTCATAATTTTCCGCATAAACATGTCACAAATTCTCATCTTTCAAATCCAATTTTCAAAAATCTAATAATACTCTAGATTCCTTTTTTGTTTTCTTTCAAAATCCCTTTCAAATCTTTTTCAAAAAGTCATTTTATCTTTTTAATTTCTTTCCAAATCTTTTCCAACTCATCATATCATCTTTTAATTCTTAGATGCATCAACAAAAATTTAGATTTAACTTCTCTATATCTTTTCCATATCTTTTGAATTTTAAAATCTCATCTTTTTCATATAATGATTCATCTTTTCCAAATCATATCATTTTCAAAATTTTTGAAACCCACCCTCTTCCCTTTTAAATACACATTCGGCCATCCCCCTCAATCCACCATTCGAATCTGTCTCCCCCTCTATTCCTCTCCTTTCCTTTTTTTTTGCATGAGGACAAGTAAACCTCTAAGTTTGGTGTGTTTTTCAGATAAGCGTATGAAGATGCTTTGTTCCCTCTGAGCCTCTGCTTTCCTATTGCCTTCATCCAATCATTCATACTCCTCTCGATGGCAAGCATTATGTAGGTGGATCACCGTTGTCAATGGCTACCATCCATCCTCTTTGTGAAAATGGTCCTCTACAGTTTTCCGCATGGCTAATCATCTGTCAGTTCTCGATCATGTCGAAATAAGATCCATTGATCCTTTTGCACACTGTCACTGCGCCCAAAACTCGCGAGTTTGAACCTCGTCACAGTCGTCCCATCCAAATCCTACTCGGAATACCACAGACAAGGTTTAGACTTTCCGGATCTCAAGAATGCCGCCAATTGATTCTAGCTTATACCTCGAAGACTCTGACCACACAGAATGGAAGCTCTGTTGTTAGGAGAGGCAACCATGCGTCGTGAACCAGGAGGCCAAGAGATACACACTCATGCTCTCGCAGATAGAACGGAGGTGGTTGTTAGGCACGCGTTCATAAGGGAGGATGATGATGAGTGTCACGGATCATCACATCCATCAGGTTGAAGTACGAGTGAATATCTTAGAACAAGAATAAGCTTGAATTGAATAGAAGAACAATAGTACTTTGCATTAATTCATGAGGAATAGCATAGCTCCACACCTTAATGTATGATGTGTAGAAACTCCACCGTTGAAAATACATAAGAACAAGGTCTAGGCATGGCCAAAATGGCCATGCCTCCTAAATAGCATGAAACAAATGAAAAAAGGTTCAAAGACCTGATCCCAAGATCAAAGATGATCAAAAGATGATCAAAGGATCATCCCAGGATGAAAATACAATAGTAAAAGGTCCTATTTATAGTGAACTAGTAACTTAGGGTTTACAGAAATAAGTAAATGATGTAAAAATCCACTTCCGGGGTCCACTTGGTGTGTGCTTGGGCTGAGCATTGAAGCTTTCACGTGCATAGGCTTTTCTTGGAGTTAAACGCCAGCTTTGATGCCACTTTGGGCGTTTAACTCCAATTCTGGTGCTAGTTTGGGCGTTTTATGCCAGAATTTTTATACTGACTTAAAATGCCATTTTGGACCATCAAATCTCGAGTAAAGTATAGACTATTATCCATTGCTGGAAAACCCAAGATATCTACTTTCCAACGCAATTAAGAGCGCGCCAATTGGGTTTCTATAGTCCTAGAAAATCCATTTCGAGTGTAGGGAGGTCAGAATCCAACAGCATCTGCAGTCATTTTTCAGCCTCTGAATTAGATCTTTGCTCAGGTCCCTCAATTTCAGCCAGAAAATACCTGAAATCACAGAAAAACACACAAACTCATAGTAAAGTCCGGAAATATGATTTTTGCATAAAAAACTAATAATTATATACTAAAAACTAACTAAATCATACTAAAAATTACCTAAAAATGCCAAAAAATGTATAAATTATCCGCTCATCAATACTCTAGATTCTTTCTTTGTTTTCTTTCAAAATCCCTTTCAAATCTTTTTTCAAAAACTCATTTATCTTTTCAATTTCTTTCCAAATCTTTTTCATCTCATCATATCACCTTTTAATTCTTAGATGCATCAACAAAAATTCAGATTTAACTTCTCTATATTTTTTCCATATCTTTTGAATTTTAAAATCTCATCTTTTTCATATCATGATTCATCTTTTTCAAATAATATCTTTCTATCATATCTTTTTCAAAATTTTCAAAAACCACCCCCTCCCTTTTAAATACACGTTCGGCCATCCCCCTCAATCCACCATTCGAATCTGTTTCCCCCTCTATTCCTCTCCTTTTCTTTCTTTTGCTTGAGGACAAGTAAACCTCTAAGTTTGGTGTGTTTTTCCGTAATCACTGAGCAAAAACTGACCAAGATCATGGCTCCTAAAGGAAAACAAACCACTCTAAGAAGCATGAAAGAGAATAATCCAAAACCACTTTGGAATCAAGAGAGGTTCTTAACCAAAGAACATGCAGACCATTACCACAAAATAATGGGTTTGAGGTCAGTGATCCCGGAAGTTATGTTCAATCTGAAAGAAGACGAATATCCGGAGATCCAAGAATAGATTCAAAACAGAGGATGGGAAATCCTAGCTAATCCTGCGACAAAGGTGGGAAGAAACATGGTCCAGGAATTCTACTCAAATATGTGGTTAACAGATAAGCAGAGAATGACGGGAACTGCCTTCCATACCTTTCGAACTATGGTCAGAGGGAAGACTATTTACTTCCACCTTGACAAAATAAAAGAGGTCTTCAAGCTGCCTCAACTACAAGATGATCCAGAATCCTTTAATATGAGAATGGTGAGAGTAGATAAGCCCTTGGATCAAGTTTTAGAGGACATATGCCTCCCTGGAACTAAGTGGATAACCAACTCAAAAGGTGTCCCAAACCAACTCAAGAGAGGAGATCTCAAACCAGTTGCTAGGGGCTGATTGGACTTTATTGGGCATTCTATACTGCCCACTAGCAACCGCTCTGAGGTCACTGTCAAAAGAGTAGTGATGATTTATTGCATTATGCTGGGAAACAAAGTGGAGATTCATCATCTGATTTCTTGTGAGATTTACACAATCGCAAATAAGAACTCCACTGAAGGCAAATTGGCTTACCCAAGCTTAATCTCTCTGCTATGTAAAGATGCTGGGGTAAAGATGGGAATGGATGAGTTCATCTCAGTTGAGCATCCAATCACTAAAAATTTAATGGACGGACAACAAGTACACGACAACTCCATCAAGAGGAGGGCACAGGAGTTCCTCCTATAAATCTCTCAAATTGACTACTGGGCCCGCTTAGAAGCATCTGTTACCAAGCTGCAAGAAGCTATGGATCAAGTTAAGGAAGAACAGCAAAATCAAAATAGCATGCTCTGCAAGCTGCTTAAGGAACAAGAAAAGCAAGGGCGTAAGCTACAGGAGCTAAAGCGCCAAAAGCTCTCCCTTGAGGGACCAGACACCCCACAGATTGAAGGAGCATCCATCTCCCAAAATAAAGGTTGTTGAGTCCTAATATTAAATATGTGATAACTTTTATTATTAGAAACCTATCTTAAGAATTACATGAGTATTAGTAATTAGGGTCTTTATTTTTATTTTTATTTTTATTTTTATTTTATTATCTCCAAATAAGCTATAATTTATTCTTCTTATCATCACTAAACATGAATAAAATAGTAGATTTTCTCTAGAGTAAGGAGGCAGTTATTTCAAATTTTCAATAAGAAAAATAATAATTATTTTGATAGTGAAGTTTATGAATGTTAAAATTGTTGGCTCTTGAAAGAATAATGAACAAAGAGAAATGTTATTGATAATCTGAAAAATCATGAAATTGATTTTTGAAGTAAGAAAAAGCAGTGAAAAAGAAAAAGTTGTCCAAACTCGAACAATCTCTGGCAACGACGCCAAAAACTTGGTACACAAAATCGTGAAACACAACTTCGTGCAGCTGACCAGCAAGTGCACTGGGTTGTCCAAGTAATACCTTACTTGAGTAAGGGTCGATCCCATGAAGATTGCTGGCTTGAAGCAAGCTATGGTTGTCTTGTAACTCTTAGTCAGGAGATTAGTGATAAAAATGATTTTGTTTATGAAGAATAAATAACATGAAATAAAAGTACTTGTGATTCAGTAATGAGAAACGGGTTGAGGTTTTGGAGATGCTCTGTCTTCTGAATCTCTACTTTTCTACTGTTGTCTTTTTCACGCACGCAAGGCTCCTTCCACGGCAAGCTGTATGTTGGTGGATCACCGTTGTCAGTGGCTACCATCCGTCCTCTCAGTGAATATGGTCCAACTACGGGTTCCGTATGGCTAATCATCTGTCAATTCTCACTCGTGCTGGAATAGGATCCATTGATCCTTTTGCACACTGTCACTGCGCCCAACATTTGTGAGTTTAAAGCTCGTCATAGTCACCCCTTCCCAGATCCTACTCGGAATACCACATACAAGGTTTAGAATTTCCGGATCTCAAGAGTGCTGCCAATTGATTCTAGCTTATACCACGAAGACTCTGGTTTCACGGATTTGAACACTCAGTTGTCAGGAGAGGGAATCAAACTCGTGAACCAGGAACCCAAGAGATACACACTCAATCTAAGGTAGAACGGAAGTGGTTGTTAGGCACACGTTCATAAGTTGAGAACGGTGATGAGTGTCACGGATCATCACATTCATCATGTTGAAGTGCAAATGAATATCTTAGAATAAAAGCAAGCGTGATTGAATAGAAAATAGAAATAATTGCATTAATCCATCGAGACATAGCAGAGCTCCTCACCCCAACCATGGGGTTTAGAGACTCATGCCGTAGAGGATACAAATTCAGATGTAAAATGTCATGTGGTACAAAATGAATCTCTAAAAGCAGTTTTTATACTAAACTAGTAACCTAGGTTTACAGAAAATGGGTAAACTAAGATAGATAGTGCAGAAATCCACTTCTGGGGCCCACTTGATGTGTGTTTGGGCTGAGTATTGAAGCTTTCATGTGTAGAGGCTATTCCTGGAGTTAAACGCCAGCTTTGGTGCCAGTTTGGGCGTTTAACTCCAACTATTGTGCCAGTTCTGGCGTTTAACGCCAGAAAAAGGGTAAGAAGCTGACGTTTAAACGCCAGTTTGCGCTATCAAATCTCGGGCAAAGTGTGAATAATTATACATTGCTGGAAAGCCCAAAATGTCTACTTTCCAATGCAATTGAAATAGAGCCAATTGGGCTTCTGTAGCTCTAGAAAATCCATTTTGCGTGCATGAGGGACAGAATCCAACAGCATCTGCAGTCCTTTTTCAGCCTCTGAATAAGATTTTTGCTCAGGTCCCTCAATTTCAGCCAGAAAATACCTGAAATCACAGAAAAATACACAAACTCATAGTAAAGTCCAGAAATGTGATTTTTTCATAAAAACTAATAAAAATATACTAAAAAGTAATTAAAGCATACTAAAAACTACATGAAAATACCACAAAAAAGCATATAAAATATCCGTTCATCACAACAGCAAACTTAAACTGTTGCTTGTCCTCAAGCAACTAGACAAATAAGATAGGATAAAAAGAAGATCAAGAGGTAATATATCTCAGAGTTTTAAGTGAAGCTCAGATTCTAATTAGATGAGCAGGGCTAGTAGGATTTTGCTCCTGAACAGTTTTGGCATCTCAATTTATCCTTTGAAGCTCAGAATGATTGGCATCCATAGGAACTTAGAATTTTAGATATTGTTATTGATTCTCCTAGTTCAATATGTTGATTCTTGAACATAGCTACTTTATGAGTCTTGGCCGTTACCCTAAACACTTTGTTTTCCAGTATTACCACCGAATACATAAATGGCACAAACACAAAACTGGGTGAACCCTTTTAGATTGTGACTCAGCTTTGCTAAAGTCCCCACTTAGATGTGTCTAGAGTTCTTAAGCACACTCTTTTTGCTTTAGATCACGACTTTAATCACTCAGTCTCAAGCTTTTTACTTGGACCTTCATGCCATAAGCACACGGTTAGGGACAGCTTGATTTAGCCGCTTAGGCCATGATTTTATTCCTTTGGACCCTCCTATACATTAATGCTCAAAGCCTTGGATCCTTTTTACCCTTGCCTTTTGGTTTTAAGGGCTATTGGCTTTTTCTGCTTGCTTTTTCTTTTTCTTTCTTTCTCTTTTTCGCCAAATATTTTTTTCACCACTTTTTCTTTTTCACTGCATTTTCTTGCTTCAAGAATCAATTTCATGATTTTTTAGATTAACAATAACATTTCTCTTTGTTCATCATTCTTTCAAGAGCCAACAATTTTAAAATTCATAAACATCACTATAAAAAAATATACACTGTTCAATCATTCATTCAGAAGATAGAGAGTGTTGCCACCACATAAAAATAATTAGAATTTTTCTTATTGAAAACTTGAAATAACTGCCTCCTTACTCTAGAGAAAATCTACTATTTTATTCATTTTTAGTGATGATGAAAAGAACAAATTATAGCTTATTTGGAATAATAAAAATTAAAATAAAAATAAAAACCCTAATTACTAATACTCATGTAATTCTTAAGATAGGTTTCTGTTCTGAGGGTTACCTGAAACTGTAGGTCGATCTCGGATGAGATATTCTGTACTGGTCGGAGCTGTTGTGTCCGACTTGTGGGACCTGGTGATGGTGCTGATCCTTCGTCACCGGAGGGTGCTGGTACCTACAAGGGACTCCGATGCTTAAGTTAGAAAGGGTATTAATGATGGTGCGGAAAACGATCCAACACAAAACTCACCGGCAAGTGTACCGGGTCGCATCAAGTAATAAAACTCACGGGAGTGAGGTCGATCCCACAGGGATTGAAGGATTGAGCAATTTTAGTTTAGTGGTTGATTTAGTCAAGCGAATCAAATATTGGTTGAGTGGTTTATCATTAACAGAAACTAAATTGCTTGGAATGTAAAGGGAGAGGGGAAAATTGCAGTAAATTAAGGAACGGGAAAGTAAAAGATGCTGAATCTTAAAGGACAAGAAATTAAATGACTGAAACTTAAAGTGCAAGAAATGTAAATTGCAGTAACTTAAAGTGCAAGAAATATAAATTGCTTGAGTGGACAAGGGAGTTGAGGATTGGGAATTCAGAATTTTAGCAAAGGAAAGTAAATTGCAACAATTAATAAAGCAGAAATTGAATTAGAAACAACTAGAATCCAAACAGAAATGGGAATTAACTTGAAGCAGAGGTTCACAGAAGAACCTAAAGGAAAAATGGGATCTCAGGACTCAAGAGACTAGATAGCAAAGTCTAGATCTCAATTGCCTTCCCAGATCCAAGTTCACAAAGCAATTAACAAGAAATTGAAGAAGAAGCAGTAAAGGGAATGAAATTAAACTCAATTATGCAGAAGAAGATTTAAAGAGATTTTGAATGGAGATTGAGACAGAATTTCCTCAATCCTTCACACCCAAAACTCAAACAAGAAAAGTAAAAATGCCCACACAAGAACGAGGAAGAAGAGAGATCAATTCTCTTCCCCAATTCTCTCAAATCTCCAAGAGGAAGTCAAAAATAAAAGAAAGAATTCAAAGCTCAAAAGAAAAGTTCAAAGTTCAAAAGTCAAGAAAAAGGTTTTAATTACATCAAACTATCTCCTATTTATACACTTTCTATTCTTGGATTTTGGAATTTGGATGGGCTTTTGATTTGGTGAAGAAATGAATTTTATTGGATTTTTAATCCAATTTTAGCCCATGAAGAAAGTAGCTCCCAGGAGGCTGCCCTGCCCTTTTGGAGGGCAGGGCAGAAAATTGTGCATCTGGCCCATGGTGCGTGCGTGTGGTGCGTTGGTGTGTGCAGGACGCTGCCCTGCCCTCGCAGAGGGCAGGGCAGAATTCTCTGGTGCGCCAGATGCGTGCTGCTGGTGCTGCCGAGTGATGCCTGTGCGCCAGAATGATGCTGCCGAGCCTTCCCTAGGTGCGCCAGAATGGTGCGCTGGCCGTGCACCACAAGATGCTGCCCTGCCCTTGCGGAGGGCAGGGCAATGTTTCTAAATTGAAGCTCCGTGTTCGATCCTTGAGTGACGCGCACGCTATTCTTTTTTCTTCGTTTTCTTGGCACCAAACTAAGGCTTAGTTTCTTGTTTCCTCATGGTTCCGTGTTCGACCCTTGTGGCAAGCAATGGTGAACTTTTTCTTTGAATTTTTCCCTTTGGTGAGCCCGATACTGCCCTTGAGGAGGGCAGGGCAAGGTTTTTACTTTCTTTGATCCAAGGCACAATTTTGTGCTCTACCCTTGTCGTGGGCAGGGCAGCATTGCCTCTCTTGGCTTGTTTGCTCATGTTGCCCTCCTAGAGGGCAGTGTGCCCTTGTGGAGGGCAATGCTTGCTCCCTCCTTTATGCGCCACGCCTTTTTCTCCTTGGGCCATGCTTTCTTAAGCCACGCTTTCTCTTTTCTTCTTTTCTTCACCTATAATAAACCAAAACAACTACTCAAAGTATCACTAAATTCATAAGGCTTATAAATCAATTAAAATTCAATTAAAATTAGATTAAACCTCATGAGTTAGCATCAATTTAATGGTAGTTGCTTGATCTAAAGAAGTTATGCATTTTCACTCCAAATCACTTGCTTAGGATGCAAGAAAGTGCATAAAGACTAATAAAACAAGTGAAATTAGCTTGAAAAATGGGTATATGATGACTTGTCATCACAACACCAAACTTAAATCTTGCTTGTCCCCAAGCAAGCATCAAAACTAAGAGAAAATGAAATGAACAAGAAAAGAACACATATCCTTATTAGGCATATAGCAGAACTTGATTTATGGAGTCTTTATGCAGACAATGATAATTCAATTATTGTTGCTGTTACATAATATACATTTTTCTCAAAGGCTTACTAAACTTGCTGTTATAAGGTTTATTCTTTCTTTACTCCCTTGCTAACTTTTCTTTTCTCATGTTGCTTAACAAGCTTATTATTCTTTTGGAGGCTTGGTGTCTAATGTTGCAGTAGTAGCCTTTGGCTTTATTTTTACTCAACATCTTTCCACCTCAGACACATGGCTCACTATTTCCTCCTAGGATCATTGATGCCCAGCATCTCTTTGGATAACTAAATGTTCTGTATCTAAGTTGCTCTTTATTGTGGACTTTCAATTGGCCACCCCAAATCAGTTGACCTAAGTGACCGGGTTTTAAAATACCCCTCAGAATTTACTTATCCAAGCATATCCTAGTACAAGAACACCACAGGCATGTGTCCTAGGGTCCAAGCTATTGGTGTCCAGCCTTTATTCTTTGTTTTTCTTGCCACATTGGCTTTTTCTTCTTCCTTTTCTTTATTTTTGTTCTCAAGGGCGTTTTCTTTATTGATAAGAACCTTTATAACAGCAAGCTAGCTCATACTTCAATGAAAATGATACTATGCAGCAATGGTTTCATGAGTTTTGCATTTAATCAGACACATATACCACCATTAACTTCCATTCTACTTATGCAACATTGGATATTTACTTTCCAATTCAAACAATTCTCTTTTATTCAAGCATGTGGGAAAACAAAACAAAATTTAGCTAAGTGACGGATAACAAGCATTATGCAGATTTAGCATTCTTAATCAAACAACTTTACTTGCGACTAGATAAACACTTTAGCAGGATATATAATGGTTTCCATGTTCAAAACAATTCACAGCAGCAAGGATTAAGTTTAGATACAACCTTTGAAGTTGCAGCCCTTTGATTCTTCCTTCTGTTGTGTTCTCTTTGAGTTAAGATGCATAATATCTTCAATTGTTGACTCATGTCCTGCATAATTCTCAAAAGTTGCTTGCTTCTCAAGCCCTTAAGTGCATGGTTAGTATGCATAAATTGAGTGTGGCTCTTGGATTTATTTTGGTGTGTGAACACCAAACTAAATTGTTTGCTACAGCCTCTAATGCAACAAATCAACCATATATGAAACCTTGTGTCCTTGCTAAAGGTTATGGAATTAGAGCTAAAAAGCAGTTAAATAGTTGAATAATTTGTCTGATTGCTTGGAGCTAGCATTGTGCAGGAAGTGAAAATGTTCGTTTAAATGAGATTTTGGTGGAACACCAAACTTAGAATCCTTCATTCTCCCTTAAATTGTTTTGGTGTGCAACACCAAACTTAGCTCCTTGCAATGCATACCAATTATTCAACATTTTTATTGAAAAAGCTTATGAAAAGAAAATTACCTCAGGTTAGGTTGCCTCCCAACAAGCGCTTCTTTATTGTCATTAGCTTGACATCCTTCATTCTTTGATCATGGAGGCTGAAAATCATAGTGCCTCAGCTTTTCACCTCTTATTGTGAACTTTCTTCCATTCTCCTCTTTGATGATCTCTAGGTGTTCAAGTAAAAGGACCCGGTTCACAGTGTAGTATTTAGATAATTGTGGAGACACCTTCATTGGTTGGGTGTTTAACACCACTTTATCCCCTGGTGAAAAGCCTTCAGTAGGGATTTTCTTGTTTCTCCACCCTCTTGGCCTTTTCTTCTTTTCTTTCTCAAAAGATACTTCCTGCCTTGGTTGTTCTTTATCTGGGATGTTGAATTTATCATCTGGGGGTTTTGGATCTAGTTCTTTCTTGACTTCTTTGGTTTGTTGCACCATCTCTACTGCTTTCAAGTATGGATTTAGAAGTCTTGGAGTTAACTCATTGACTGCCTCCTTCAAACTTTGATCTCTGGCCTTATCCTTCTGATGTGCGGAAAACGATCCAACACAAAACTCACCGGCAAGTGTACCGGGTCGCATCAAGTAATAAAAACTCACGGGAGTGAGGTCGATCCCACAGGGATTGAAGGATTGAGCAATTTTAGTTTAGTGATTGATTTAGTCAAGCGAATCAAATATTGGTTGAGTGGTTTATCTCTAACAGAAGCTAAATTGCTTGAAATAAAAAGGGAGAGGGGAGAATTGCAGTAAATTAAAGAGCAGGAAAGTAAATTTGATGAATCTTAAAGAACAAGAAATTAAATGACTGAAACTTAAAGTGCAAGAAATGTAAATTGCAGTAACTTAAAATGCAAGAAATGTAAATTGCTTGAATGGAAAAGGGGGGTTGAGGATTGGGAATTCAGAATTTCAGCAAGGGAAAGTAAATTGCAACAATTAATAAAGCAGAAGATGACTTAGAAGTAACTAAAATTCAAATAGGAAATGAAATTAAATTGCAGCAGGGTTCACAGAAGAACCAAAAAGGAAAATGGGATCTCAGGACTCAAGAGACTTGAAAGCAAAGTCTAGATCTCAATTGCCTTCCCAGATCCAAGTTCACAAAGCAATTAACAAGAAATTAAAGAAGAAGCAGTAAAGGAACTTAAATTGAACTCAATTATGCAGAAGAGGAATTAAAGAGATTTTGAATGGAGATTGAGACAGAATTTCCTGAATTCTTCACACCCAAAACTCAAAACAAGGAAATTAAAAATGCCCAAGCAAGAACGAGGAAGAAGAGAGATCAATTCTCCTCCCCAATTCTCTGAAATCTCAAAAGTTCCAAAAAATAAAGATTCAAAGCTCACAAGAAAGATCAAAGTTCAAAAGTAAAGGAAAAGGTCCTAATTACATCAAACTATCTCCTATTTATACACTTTCTATTCTTGGATTTTGAAATTTGGATGGGCTTTTGATTTGGTGAAGAAATGAATTTTATTGGATTTTTAATCCAATTTTAGCCCATGAAGGATTGCTTCCAGGGGGCTGCCCTGCCCTTGTGGAGGGCAGGGCAGGATTTGATGAGTGCGGCCTTGGTGTGAGCGTGGTGTGCAGGATGCTGCCCTGCCCTCGCGGAGGGCAGGGCAGAAATTTCTGGTGCGCCATTTTGGTGCTTGTGCATGCTGCTGGTGCTGCCGAGTGATGCCTTGGTGCGCCAGTTTGGTCCGCTGGCCGTGCCACAACAAAATGCTGCCCTGCCCTCGCGGAGGGCAGGGCAGTGTTTCCAAATTGACGTCCCGTGTTCGAGACTTGGCCGATGCACACGCTACTATTTTTCCTTGGCTTTCTTGGCACCATAATGAGGCCTAGTTCCTTGCTTTCTCATTGTGCCGTGTTCGACTTTTGTCGCAAGCATTGGTAGGCTTTTTCCTTTGATTTATTTTCCATGAAGGCCCGATACTGCCCTTGTGGAGGGCAGGGCAAGGTTTTGCTCTTCTTTGATCCAAGGCACAATTTTGTGCTCTGCCCTTGTCGTGGGCAGGGCAGAGTTGCCTCTCAAGCCTTGTTTCCTTATGTTGCCCTCCTAGAGGGCAGTGTGCCCTTGTGGAGGGCAATACTTGCACTCCTCCTTTATGCGCCACGCCTTTTTCTCCTTTGGCCACACTTTCTTAGGCCACGCTTTCTCTTTTCTTCTTTTCTTCACCTACAATCAACCAAAATAACCACTCAAAGTATCACTAAATTCACAAGGCTTATAAATCAATTAAAAATCAATTAAATTCAGCTTAAACCTTATGAGTTAACATTAATTTCATGGTGGTTGTTTGATTTAAAGAAGTTATGCATTTTCATTCCAAATCACATACTTAGGATGCAAGAAAGTGCATAAAGACAAATAAAACAAGTGAAATTAGCTTAAAAAATGGGTATATGATGACTTGTCATCACAACACCAAACTTAAATCTTGCTTGTCCCCAGGCAAGCATCAAAATTAAGAGCAATTGAAATGAATAAGAAAAGAACACATATCCTTATTAGGCATATAGAAGAACTTGATTTATGGAGTCTTTATGCAGACAATGATAACTCAATTATTGTTGCTGTTACAAAATATACATCTTTCCTCAAAGGCTTGCTAAACTTGCTGTTATAAGACTTATTTTTTTAATTACTCCCATGCTAACTTTTCTTGGCTTATAATGCTTAACAAGATTATTATTCTTTTGGAGGTTTTGTGTCAAATGTTGCAGTAGTAGCCTTTGGCTTTATTTTTTTCTTTTACTCAACATCTTTCCACCACAGACACATGGCTCACTATTTCTTCCTTGGATCATTGATGCCCAACATCTCTTTGGATAACTAAATGTTCTGTATCTAAGTTGCTCTTTATTGTGGACTTTCAATTGGCCATCCCAAATCAGTTGATCTAAGTGACCGGGTTTTAAAATACCCCTTAGAATTTACTTATCCAAGCATATCTTAGTACAAGAACACCACAAGCATATGTCCTAAGGTCCAAGCTATTGGTGTCCAACCTTTATTCTTTGTTTTTCTTGCCACTTTGGTTTTTTTCTTCTTCCTTTTCTTTCTGTTTTTGTTCCCAAGGGCTTTTTCTTTTAATGATAAGAATCTTTATAACAGCAAGCTAACTTACACTTAAATGAAAATGATATTATGCAACAATTATTTCATGAGTTATGCATTTAATCAGACACATATACCACCATTAACTTCCATTCTTACTTATGCAACATTGGATATTTCTCTTTTCAATTCTAACAATTCTCTTTTATTCAAGCATGTGGGAAACAAATCAAAATTTAGCTAAGTGATGGATAACAAGCATTATGCAGATTTAGCATTCTTAACAAACAATTTCACTTGCAACTAGATAAACACTTTAGCAAGACATACAATGGTTTCCAGATTCAAAACATTTCACAGCAGCAAGGATTAAGTTTAGATACAACCTTCGAAGTTGCAGCCCTTTGATTCTTCCTTCTGTTGTGTTCTCTTTGAGTTAAGATGCATAATATCTTCAATTGTTGACTCATGTCCTGCATAATTCTCAAGGTTGCTTGCTTCTCAAGCCCTTAATTATATGGTTAGCATGCATAAACTGAGTGTGGTTCCTGGATTTATTTTGGCATGGGAACACCAAACTTAATTGTTTGCCACTGCCTCTTATGCACCAATTTAACCATATGTGAAACCTTGTGTCCTTGCTAAAGGTTAATGAAATTAAAGCTAGAAAGCAATTAAACAGTTGAATACTGTGTTTGGTTGCTTGGAGCTAGCATCATGCAAGAGGTGAGAATGTGTTTTTAAATAATATTTTTGGTGGAACACCAAACTTAGAATCTTTCATTCTCCCTTAAATTATTTTGGTGTGCAACACCAAACTTAGCTCCTTGCAATCCATACCAATTATTCAACATTTTTATTGAAAAAGCTTATGAAAGAAAACTACCTCAGGTTGGGTTGCCTCCCAACAAGCGCTCTTTTATTGTCACTAGCTTGACATTCCTCCATTCTGCTGATCATGAAGATTGAAAATCACAGTGCCTTAGCTTGTCTTTCTTCACGGTGAACTTCCTTCCGGTTTCCTCTTTGATGACCTCTATGAATTCCTGTGGAAGGATCTTGGTTACAATGTAGTGATCAGACAGCTGTGGGGACACCTTTATGGTTTGACTGTTTATCATTACTCTATCCCCTAGTGAAAATTTTCCAGTGGGGATTTTCTGCTTTTCTTTAATTCTATCCTCTGTCTCTCCTTGTAAGAATTCCTTGTTGTATTTTTCTTGGCTGGTATTTTCTTCATCCAAGGTTTTCTTTCTTTCCTCTATGATCTTTTTCCATCCCTCCCTCCTTGCAGCATCTTCATTGTTAGTTAGTTTGTCTTCAGTGGCTCTGGGGAGATTATTTTCCCTCTTCTCACCCATTTCTTCAAAATGCTTTACCCGTTGAGCTATTTGTCCCTCAATTCCTCTGATTGAAATCTCTTGGTTCTTTGTTATCTCCTCTTGGTGTTTCATTATTCTCTCCATTAAGATCTCTAAGTTAGTGATTCTCTGATAGTCTTGTGAGATTGGTTGGTTGTGGGATGTTAAAGTTTAGAGGGGTGGGTGTTGTGGTGGCATGTAGTGGTTGTTGTTACTATAATGGTGTTTTTGTTGGTTTGTGAAACTGGGGTTGTTATAATTGAAGTCCCTTGGTTTGTGATTTTGGTACTCGTTTCTTCTCCAGTTGGGATGAGTCTGGGAGTATCTGTGTTGTGAGTATTGGCTTTGAGTGGTATTAGTGGGTGAGTGATGTTGATTGTTTGTG
The DNA here is from genome assembly GCF_003086295.3 of Arachis hypogaea. Lineage (NCBI taxonomy): Eukaryota > Viridiplantae > Streptophyta > Magnoliopsida > Fabales > Fabaceae > Arachis > Arachis hypogaea. The sequence goes on along the minus strand of NC_092039.1, from coordinate 71,778,607 downwards.
GTCATGGAGTTGCCCTGGTTGAAACTTCCTTGTTCTTGATGTTGAGACTCCCTCATTCTCAGATAAGAGTGGGGTCTCCATGGTGGAAATTTGGCATTCACTACAGCAGACAACTCCATGTTTTGCTGTGGTTGATGGTGCATTTGTTTGTTTAGGTCCTTGAATGCATTCACCCCTTCAATATTCATCACTTCTTTTTCTGAGATTACATTCTGTGGTTTCTCAAATGAATGTTGGTTGTTAACTCCTTTATCATTGAAGTTTGCCATTCCTTGGGTAGCTGTTGTTGCTTTGAGTAGGCCATCTGAGAAGTAGTCCACTGCTTTCCTTGTTTCTGGGGTCAATCCTTCATAGAAAGCTCGGAAGCCCACTTTATCAGTTGCTTTCTTGTATCTTTCCCATGCCTTGAAGAGTGGTTCTTCTTCTCCTTGTGTGAATGAATATTCCCCCTCTTCCAGCTTGATGATCTGTTGGGATGAGGAGAATTTGGCCAGAAATTTGGTGATCAAATCGTCCCAACTAGTGATACTTCCTTGAGGAAAAGTTTCAAGCCATTGTGCAGCTTCACCCCTTAGCGAGAAAGGGAATAACAAGATCCTATAAGTGTCAAGGTCTAGACCATCAGTTTTGATAGCATTACAAGTTCTCAGAAAAGTTGATATGTGCTGTTGAGGATCCTCCAATGGATTTCCATCATAAGAACAATTGTTCTTGATGAGTGTAATGAGTGGTGGCTTCATGTCATGATACTCCTTGTTTGTAGAAACTTGATTTCCTGTGGTATGTGAACAAACAGGAGGAACAAACAGCGGCAAGCTTGAGAATTAAGTGCAGTTAGTTAAAATAAACTATTAGTGAATTGATAGAGACAATTTCTCAAACAGTTAGTGTGTTAGTTAGAAATAAAGAAAAAGTGCTTGATCTAAATCTCCACTTCACTTAATCATTGTCAATCTATTTCAATCCCCGGCAACAGCGCCAAAAACTTGATGTGTGGAAAACGATCCAACACAAAACTCACCGGCAAGTGTATCGGGTCGCATCAAGTAATAAAAACTCACGGGAGTGAGGTCGATCCCACAGGGATTGAAGGATTGAGCAATTTTAGTTTAGTGATTGATTTAGTCAAGCGAATCAAATATTGGTTGAGTGGTTTATCTCTAACAGAAGCTAAATTGCTTGAAATGTAAAGGGAGAGGGGAGAATTGCAGTAAATTAAAGAGCAAGAAAGTAAATTTGCTGAATCTTAAAGAACAAGAAATTAAATGACTGAAACTTAAAGTGCAAGAAATGTAAATTGCAGTAACTTAAAATGCAAGAAATGTAAATTGCTTGAATGGAAAAGGGAGGATTGGGAATTCAGAATTTCAGCAAGGGAAAGTAAATTGCAACAATTAATAAAGCAGAAGATGACTTGGAAGTAACTAAAATTCAAACAGGAAATGAAATTAAATTGCAGCAGGGTTCACAGAAGAACCAAAAAGGAAAATGGGATCTCAGGACTCAAGAGACTAGAAAGCAAAGTCTAGATCTCAATTGCCTTCCCAGATCCAAGTTCACAAAGCAATTAACAAGAAATTGAAGAAGAAGCAGTAAAGGAACTTAAATTGAACTCAATTATGCAGAAGAGGAATTAAAGAGATTTTGAATGGAGATTAAGACAGAATTTCCTCAATTCTTCACATCTAAAACTCAAAACAAGGAAATTAAAAATTCCCAAGCAAGAACGAGGAAGAAGAGAGATCAATTCTCCTCCCCAATTCTCTGAAATCTCAAAAGTTCCAAAAAATAAAGATTCAAAGCTCACAAGAAAGATCAAAGTTCAAAAGTAAAGGAAAAGGTCCTGATGACAAGTCATCATATACCCATTTTCAAGCTAATTTCACTTGTTTTGTTAGCATTTATGCACTTTCTTGTATCCTAAGTAAGTGATTTGGAGTGAAAATGCATAACTTCTTTAAATCAAGCAACCACCATGAAATTAATGTTAATCCATGAGGTTTGAGCTAATTTTAATTGAATTTTAATTGATTTATAAGCCTCTTGAATTTAGTGATACTTGGAGTGGTTGTTTTGGTTTATTATAGGTGAAGAAAAGAAAAGAAAAGGAAAAGCGTGGCCTAAGAAGTGTAGCCCAAAGAAAGGAAAGCGTGGTCAAAACAAGAAGAAGCGTGCCGCATGCAAAGGGGAGGCAAACATTGCCCTCCACAAGGGCACACTGCCCTCTAGGAGGGCAAAATAAGAGAACCAAGAAGAGAAGGCAACTCTGCCCTGCCCACTACAAGGGCAGAGCACAAAATGTGCCTTGGGACCAAGAGGAAGAGAACCTTGCCCTGCCCTCCACAAGGGCAGTATCGGGCTCTCCAAGGAAAGAAATCAAAGGAAAAATGCCTATGATGCATGCCACAAGGATCGAACAAGGAACCATGAGGAAGCTAGGACTTAAGGTTGATTGCCGTGCCAAGAAGCCAAGAAAAATGATGAGCGTGTGCTTCTGCCGTGTTTCGAACACGGGACGTGAAAGAGGGAACATTGCCCTGCCCTCTGCGCGGGCAGCGCAGCATCTTGTGTGTGGCGCACCAAGAAGCAAATCTGGCGCACCATGGCACGTTCCTGGCAGCATCTGGCGCACCATGGCACGTTCCTGGCAGCATCTGGCGCACCAAGCTCAATCCTGGCAGCACCAAGGCAATTTCTGGCGCACCAACTTTTCCTGCCCTGCCCTTGGCGCGGGCAGGGCAGCATCTCACGCACCAAGGCCGCACCAGCTTGCACCACGCCCGCACCAGCTCGCACCACCATGCACCAATTTTCTGCCCTGCCCTCCACAAGGGCAGGGCAGCCTCCTGGGAGTCACAATTTTAGGCCGAAAAATTCAATTAAAAATCCAATTGAATTCATTTCTTCACCAATTCAAAAGCCCATCCAAATCCCAATATCCAAGAATAGAAAGTGTATAAATAGGAGTTATTTTGATGTAATTAGGACTTTTACCTTTACTTTTGAATTTTGCTTTTACTTTCACCTTTCTTTTGAGTTTTGGCAATTGTTCTTGGGTGACTTTACTGAGAATTCTGAGAATTGGGGAGGAGAAGTGATCTCTCTTCTTCCTCATTCTTGCTTGAGCACTTCTAATCTTCTGTTTCTGAGTTTTGGGTGTGAGAAATTGAGGAAATTCTGTCTCAATTCCCATTCAAATTATCTTCCATTCTCTTTCTGCATAATTGAATCCATTTGCATTTTCTTTACTGCTTTCTCTTCTAATTCTTGTCAATTGCTTTGTTAACTTGGATCTAGGAAGGCAAATAGAGATCTAGGCTCTACTACCTAGTCTCTTGAGACCTGAGACCCAATTCTATTTTTGGTTCTTCTGTGGACCTTGCTGCATTTTAATTTCCTATTCTGTTTGAATTTCAGTTTACTCCAATTCATCTTCTACTTAATTGATTGCTGCAATTTACTTCTTCTTTGTTTAGATCCTGCAATTCCATTCCTCAATTCCCTTTTATATTCAAGCAATTTACATTCCTTCTCATTTAAGTTACTGCAATTTACATTTCTTGCACTTTAAGTTTCAGTCATTTAGTTTCTTGTTCTTTAAGATTCAGTCCATTTTACTTTCCTGTTCTTTAATTTACTGTAAATTCCCCTCTCCCTTTACATTTATTGTCATTTACTTCCTGTTAAACACAAATCACTCAACCAATACTCGATTCGCTTGACTAAACCAACCACTAAACTAAAATTGCTCAATCCTTCAATCCTTGTGGGATCGACCTCACTCATGTGAGTTATTATTACTTGATGCGACCCGGTACACTTGCCGGTGAGTTTTGTGTTGGATCGTTTTCCACACATCAAGTTTTTGGCGCCGTTGCCGGGGATTGAAATAGATTGACAATGATTAAGTGAAGTGGTGGTCTAGATCAAGCACTTTTCTTTATTTTTAAACTAACACACTAACTGTTCGAGATTTTGCCTCTACTAACTCTAACTGCACTCAGGTTACAAAGTGCTCTATTTTAGTTTCTGGCTCTGTTTGTGTTTCTGCTTTTGTGACAGGAGGAAAGAGCAATGAATCCACACCTTTTGATCCTGAAACACTTTGGAAGTTGAGCAAGAATAAGGAATGTCAAGCTAGTGACATTAAAAGAGCGCTTGTTGGGAGGCAACCCAACCTGATGTAGTTTCTTTTCATAGCTATTTCAATAAAAAGGTTGAATAATTGGTCTGTATTGCAAAGAGCTAAGTTTGGTGTTGCACACCAAAACAATTTAAGGGAGAATGAAGGATTCTAAGTTTGGTGTTCCACCAAAATCTCATTTAAAAGAACATTCTCACTTCCTGCACAATGCTAGCTCCAAGCAGTCAGACAAATTATTCAACTATTTAACTGTTTTTTTTTAGCTTTAATTCCATAACCTTTAGCAAGGACACAAGGTTTCACATATGGTTAAATTGTTGCATAAGAGGCAGTGGCAAACACTTAAGTTTGGTGTTCCCACACCAAAATAAATCCAGGAACCACACTCAGTTTATGCATACTAACCATACAATTAAGGGCTTGAGAAGCAAGCAACTTTGAGAATTATGCAGGACATGAGTCAACAATTGAAGATATTATGCATCCTAACTCAAAGAGAACACAACAGAAGGAAGAATCAAAAGGGCTGCAACTTCAAAGGTTGTATCTAAACTTAATCCTTGCTGCTGTGAAATGTTTTGAATCTGGAAACCATTGTATGTCTTGCTAAAGTGTTTATCTAGTTGCAAGTGAAATTGTTTGCTAAAAATGATAAGTCTGCATAATGCTTGTTATCCATCACTTAGCTTGAAAATTGTTTTGTTTCCCATATGCTTAAATAAAAGAGTTTGGTTTGAATTGAAAAGTGAAATATCCAATGTTGCATAAGTATGAATGGAAGTTGGTGGTGGTATATGTGTTTGATTAAATGCATAACTCATGAAATAATTGTTGCATAATATCATTTTCATTTAAGTGTGAGTTAGCTTGCTATTATAAAGATTCTTATCAATAAAAGAAAAAGCCCTTAGGAACAAAAATAGAAAGAAAAGGAAGAAGAAAAAGCCAAAGTGGCAAGAAAAACAAAGAATAAAGGTTGGACACCAATAGCTTGGACCCTAGGACATATGCCTGTGATGTTCTTGTACTAAGATCTGCTTGGATGAGTAAATTCTAAGGGGTATCTTAAAACCCGGTCACTTAGATCAACTGATTTGGGATGGCCAATTGAAAATCCACAATAAAGAGCAACTTAGATACAGAACATTTAGTTATCCAAAGAGATGCTGGGTATCAATGATCCTAGGAAGAATTAGTGAGCCATGTGTCTGTGGTGGAAAGATGTTGAGCAAAAAGAAAAGAAAATAAAGCCAAAGGCTATGCTGCAGCATTTGACACCCAACCTCTAAAAGAATAATAAGCTTGTTAAGCATTGTAAGCCAAGAAAAGCTAGCAAGGGAGTGAGTAAAAAGTGAGTCTTATAACAGCAAGTTTAGCAAGCTTTTGAGGAAAGATATATATTATGTAACAGGAATAATAACCTGAGTTGTCATTGTCTGCATAAATGCCCCATAGATCAAGTTCTGCTATCTGCATAATAAGGATAAGTATCCTTTTCTTATTCATTCCATTTACTCTTAGTTTTGATGCTTGCTTGGGGACAAGCAAGCTTTAAGTTTGGTGTTGTGATGACAAGTCATCATATACCCATTTTTCAAGCTAATTTCACTTGTTTTGTTAGCATTTATGCACTTTCTTGTATCCTAAGTAAGTGATTTGGAGTGAAAATGCATAACTTCTTTAAATCAAGCAACCACCATGAAATTAATGTTAATCCATGAGGTTTGAGCTAATTTTAATTGAATTTTAATTGATTTATAAGCCTCTTGAATTTAGTGATACTTGGAGTGGTTGTTTTGGTTTATTATAGGTGAAGAAAAGAAAAGAAAAGGAAAAGCGTGGCCTAAGAAGTGTAGCCCAAAGAAAGGAAAGCGTGGTCAAAACAAGAAGAAGCGTGCCGCATGCAAAGGGGAGGCAAACATTGCCCTCCACAAGGGCACACTGCCCTCTAGGAGGGCAAAATAAGAGAACCAAGAAGAGAAGGCAACTCTGCCCTGCCCACTACAAGGGCAGAGCACAAAATGTGCCTTGGGACCAAGAGGAAGAGAACCTTGCCCTGCCCTCCACAAGGGCAGTATCGGGCTCTCCAAGGAAAGAAATCAAAGGAAAAATGCCTATGATGCATGCCACAAGGATCGAACAAGGAACCATGAGGAAGCTAGGACTTAAGGTTGATTGCCGTGCCAAGAAGCCAAGAAAAATGATGAGCGTGTGCTTCTGCCGTGTTTCGAACACGGGACGTGAAAGAGGGAACATTGCCCTGCCCTCTGCGCGGGCAGCGCAGCATCTTGTGTGTGGCGCACCAAGAAGCAAATCTGGCGCACCATGGCACGTTCCTGGCAGCATCTGGCGCACCATGGCACGTTCCTGGCAGCATCTGGCGCACCAAGCTCAATCCTGGCAGCACCAAGGCAATTTCTGGCGCACCAACTTTTCCTGCCCTGCCCTTGGCGCGGGCAGGGCAGCATCTCACGCACCAAGGCCGCACCAGCTTGCACCACGCCCGCACCAGCTCGCACCACCATGCACCAATTTTCTGCCCTGCCCTCCACAAGGGCAGGGCAGCCTCCTGGGAGTCACAATTTTAGGCCGAAAAATTCAATTAAAAATCCAATTGAATTCATTTCTTCACCAATTCAAAAGCCCATCCAAATCCCAATATCCAAGAATAGAAAGTGTATAAATAGGAGTTATTTTGATGTAATTAGGACTTTTACCTTTACTTTTGAATTTTGCTTTTACTTTCACCTTTCTTTTGAGTTTTGGCAATTGTTCTTGGGTGACTTTACTGAGAATTCTGAGAATTGGGGAGGAGAAGTGATCTCTCTTCTTCCTCATTCTTGCCTGAGCACTTCTAATCTTCTGTTTCTGAGTTTTGGGTGTGAGAAATTGAGGAAATTCTGTCTCAATTCCCATTCAAATTATCTTCCATTCTCTTTCTGCATAATTGAATCCATTTGCATTTTCTTTACTGCTTTCTCTTCTAATTCTTGTCAATTGCTTTGTTAACTTGGATCTAGGAAGGCAAATAGAGATCTAGGCTCTACTACCTAGTCTCTTGAGACCTGAGACCCAATTCTATTTTTGGTTCTTCTGTGGACCTTGCTGCATTTTAATTTCCTATTCTGTTTGAATTTCAGTTTACTCCAATTCATCTTCTACTTAATTGATTGCTGCAATTTACTTCTTCTTTGTTTAGATCCTGCAATTCCATTCCTCAATTCCCTTTTATATTCAAGCAATTTACATTCCTTGTCATTTAAGTTACTGCAATTTACATTTCTTGCACTTTAAGTTTCAGTCATTTAGTTTCTTGTTCTTTAAGATTCAGTCCATTTTACTTTCCTGTTCTTTAATTTACTGTAAATTCCCCTCTCCCTTTACATTTATTGTCATTTACTTCCTGTTAAACACAAATCACTCAACCAATACTCGATTCGCTTGACTAAACCAACCACTAAACTAAAATTGCTCAATCCTTCAATCCCTGTGGGATCGACCTCACTCATGTGAGTTATTATTACTTGATGCGACCCGGTACACTTGCCGGTGAGTTTTGTGTTGGATCGTTTTCCACACATCAGGTCCTAATTACATCAAACTATCTCCTATTTATACACTTTCTATTCTTGGATTTTGAAATTTGGATGGGCTTTTGATTTGGTGAAGAAATGAATTTTATTGGATTTTTAATCCAATTTTAGCCCATGAAGGATTGCTTCCAGGGTGCTGCCCTGCCCTTGTGGAGGGCAGGGCAGGATTTGATGCGTGCGGCCTTGGTGTGAGTGTGGTGTGCAAGCTTGGTGCGCAGGATGCTGCCCTGCCCTCGCGGAGGGCAGGGCAGAAATTTCTGGTGCGCCATTTTGGTGCCTGTGCGTGCTGCTGGTGCTGCCGAGTGATGCCTTGGTGCGCCAGTTTGGTCCGCTGGCCGTGCCACAACAAAATGCTGCCCTGCCCTCGCGGAGGGCAGGGCAGTGTTTCCAAATTGACGTCCCGTGTTCGAGACTTGGCCGATGCACACGCTACTATTTTTCCTTGGCTTTCTTGGCACCATAATGAGGCCTAGTTCCTTGCTTTCTCATTGTGCCGTGTTCGACTCTTGTGGCAAGCATTGGTAGGCTTTTTCCTTTGATTTATTTTCCATGAAGGCCCGATACTGCCCTTGTGGAGGGCAGGGCAAGGTTTTGCTCTTCTTTGATCCAAGGCACAATTTTGTGCTCTGCCCTTGTCGTGGGCAGGGCAGAGTTGCCTCTTAAGCCTTGTTTCCTTATGTTGCCCTCCTAGAGGGCAGTGTGCCCTTGTGGAGGGCAATACTTGCACTCCTCCTTTATGCGCCACGCCTTTTTCTCCTTTGGCCACACTTTCTTAGGCCACGCTTTCTCTTTTCTTCTTTTCTTTACCTACAATCAACCAAAATAACCACTCAAAGTATCACTAAATTCACAAGGCTTATAAATCAATTAAAAATCAATTAAATTCAGCTTAAACCTTATGAGTTAACATTAATTTCATGGTGGTTGTTTGATTTAAAGAAGTTATGCATTTTCATTCCAAATCACTTACTTAGGATGCAAGAAAGTGCATAAAGACAAATAAAACAAGTGAAATTAGCTTAAAAAATGGGTATATGATGACTTGTCATCACCTTCATAAAATCTTCTTCTTGAATGGGTTCATGCACGGTTTTAAAAACATGGAATGCTAGATGTTCATCATGCACTCTCAGCAACAATTCCCCTTTTTCCACATCTATCAATGCTCTGCCCGTAGCTAGGAAAGGCCTTCCCAGGATGATGGGAGTGTTAGGGTCCTCTTCTATATCTGAGATAACAAAGTCAGCAGGGAGAAAGAATTTTTCCACTTTTACCAACACATTCTCCACCGCTCCCAGTGCTTGCTTAGTGGATTTGTCAGCCAATTGGAGAACTATTTGTGTGGACTTCAGCTCAGAAATTTGAAGTTTCCTCATTAGAGACAAAGGCATCAAGTTTATGCTTGCACCGAGGTCACAGAATGACTTCTCAATTGTTATATTTCCTATGGTGCAAGGTATGTAAAAAGTCCCAGGATCATCTTTCTTCTCTGGCAACTCTCTTTGGAGGATAGCACTACATTCCTTTGTCATCTCAACAATCTGTCCTTCCTTCAGGGATCTTTTCTTTGTCAGCACTTCCTTTATGAATTTGGCATATAGTGGCATCTGTTCAAGTGCTTCCAAGAAAGGAATATTGATGCTGAGTGTTTTGAATATGTCCAGGAATTTTGAGTATTGCTTATTCTCATTTTCTTTTTTAAACCTCTGAGGGTATGGAAGTTTGGGGATACAAGGATTTACTCCTTCCCTCTTCTCTTGTAGTTGTGATTCAAGGGTGTTCTTGTATCCCTTTGAAATTTGTACATTTTTGGTTTCTTGATCCTCTTTACTTTTTCCCTTTGTCTCTTCTTGTGGAACTTCTCTATTGTGTTTGTCCTGATTGATGGCTTCCTTCTTCATAGTCTTCTCACTTCCCACTGTGATTACTTTGCACTCCTCCCATTTTGTGGCTTTTCCTTTGTCCATTGGGTGTTCTTCAGTGACATTGGGGAAGGCATTTGCTCTCTTCTCATCCATTTCTGAAATTTGCTTAGCCATTTGCCCCATGTGTCTCTCAAGATTTCTGATTGAGGTTTCTTGGTTTTTGAATGCCAGGGTCTGATCTTTCCTTGCAGCTTCCTGATCTTGTCTTGCCATCTCTTGATTTTTCATGAGTTTCTCCATCATTTTCTCTAGACTTGAGATTCTTTGAGAGTCTGAATTTGGTTGTGGTTGTGTGAAATGAGATGGTTGTTGTTGGAAGTTGTTTGAATTAATTGTGGGGGTACTTTGTGGTTTGGATGTGGATGTGGAAAAGTTATTCTGGTGGTTTTGTGAGTTATTATGGGGTTGGTGATACGTGTTTTGTGAATTTTTGAATTAGTTAGTATTATTGGATGAATGGTTATGGTTGCATGTGTTGCTGAGGCTGCCATAGTTGAAGTCCCTTTGTCCTTGATTCTGATGCTCACCCCACCTTGAATTAGAATGAGTCTTCCAGGGTGTCTTGTGTGCATCACCATGAAAATTGTGTTGAAATGAACTTGAAGTATTATTCATGCATTGCACCTGCTCAGGGCTTTGTTGCTCAAAATTGAATGTCCCAAAACTTTCTTCAGATTGATTCCACCCATGTGAGGTTTGAAATTGGCATTGTGTGTTTACTGCGACACCTTGCAGTCCATCAATTTTCTTGGCCATCATTTCTATTTATTGCTGAAGCTGTTGATGCATCTGTCTATTTTGTGCCAAGAGAATGTTAACACCTTTAAGCTCCAGCACATCCCTTCTCTGGGCTGGTTAGCGTTGTCTTTGATGAGCAAAGAAATATTGATTGTTTGCCACCATCTCTATGAGGTTTTGGGCTTCCTCTGCTGTCTTCATTAGCTGTAATGAGCCTCCTGCTGAATGATCTAATGCTTCTTGAGCTTTCTGAGTCAACCCTTCATAGAAGTTTTGGAGTCTATCCCACTCACTAAACATCTCTGGGGGACATTTCCTGATTAAGGCCTTGTATCTCTCCTAGGCATCATACAGCGACTCTCTATCCATTTGAATGAATGTTTGCACCTCTGTTTTCAGCTTGATAATCCTTTGGGGAGGATAGAACTTGGCTAGGAATTTGCTCACTAAGTCTTCCCAATTATTGATGCTTTCTTTGGGAAATGTCTCTAGCCATTGAATGGCCTTATCCTTCAGAGAGAATGGAAACAGCAGTAGCTTGTAGATGTCTGGATGCACACCACTTGTTTTGACAGTTTCACAAATCCTGAGGAAGATGGATAAGTGTTGGTTTGGATCTTCAAGTGGACTTCCTCCATAGGAGCAATTGCTCTGCACCAGAGTGATAAGTTGAGGCTTCAACTCAAAATTATTTGCATGAACATTGGGAGTGAGTATGCTACTCCCGTAGTTTCTTGCATTGGGGATAGTGTAAGAGGCCAACACCCTTCTTGCATGCTGGGTATTGTTGCTCACTCCCTCTTCACGCACCTCAGCCTCCATGACTTGCAGGAATCACAAACAAACCAAATGAAACATGGACATTCTAATGCTAGAATGTGGTTAGAGGGTTAGGTGACACAATGTGTCAGACAGTTAATGTTCTTAGTTAAAAAGAAAAAAATTGCTTAATCTAGACCACCACCTTACTTAATTATTGTCAATCTAATTCAATCCCCGGCAACGGCGCCAAAAACTTGATGTTGCGGAAAACGATCCAACACAAAACTCACCGGCAAGTGTACCGGGTCGCATCAAGTAATAAAACTCACGGGAGTGAGGTCGATCCCACAGGGATTGAAGGATTGAGCAATTTTAGTTTAGTGGTTGATTTAGTCAAGCGAATCAAATATTGGTTGAGTGGTTTATCATTAACAGAGACTAAATTGCTTGGAATGTAAAGGGAGAGGGGAAAATTGCAGTAAATTAAGGAACAGGAAAGTAAAAGATGCTGAATCTTAAAGGACAAGAAATTAAATGACTGAAACTTAAAGTGCAAGAAATGTAAATTGCAGTAACTTAAAGTGCAAGAAATATAAATTGCTTGAGTGGACAAGGGAGTTGAGGATTGGGAATTCAGAATTTTAGCAAAGGAAAGTAAATTGCAACAATTAATAAAGCAGAAATTGAATTAGAAACAACTAGAATCCAAACAGAAATGGGAATTAACTTGAAGCAGAGGTTCACAGAAGAACCTAAAGGAAAAATGGGATCTCAGGACTCAAGAGACTAGATAGCAAAGTCTAGATCTCAATTGCCTTCCTAGATCCAAGTTCACAAAGCAATTAACAAGAAATTGAAGAAGAAGCAGTAAAGGGAATGAAATTAAACTCAATTATGCAGAAGAAGATTTAAAGAGATTTTGAATGGAGATTGAGACAGAATTTCCTCAATTCTTCACACCCAAAACTCAAACAAGAAAAGTAAAAATGCCCACACAAGAACGAGGAAGAAGAGAGATCAATTCTCTTCCCCAATTCTCTGAAATCTCCAAGAGGAAGTCAAAAATAAAAGAAAGAATTCAAAGCTCAAAAGAAAAGTTCAAAGTTCAAAAGTCAAGAAAAAGGTTTTAATTACATCAAACTATCTCCTATTTATACACTTTTTATTCTTGGATTTTGAAATTTGGATGGGCTTTTGATTTGGTGAAGAAATGAATTTTATTGGATTTTTAATCCAATTTTAGCCCATGAAGAAAGTAGCTCCCAGGAGGCTGCCCTGCCCTTGTGGAGGGCAGGGCAGAAAATTGTGCATCTGGCCCATGGTGCGTGCGTGTGGTGTGTTGGTGTGTGCAGGACGCTGCCCTGCCCTCGCGGAGGGCAGGGCAGAATTCTCTGGTGCGCCAGATGCGTGCTGCTGGTGCTGCTGAGTGATGCCTGTGCGCCAGAATGATGCTGCCGAGCCTTCCCTTGGTGCGCCAGAATGGTGCACTGGCTGTGCACCACAAGATGCTGCCCTGCCCTTGCGGAGGGAAGGGCAATGTTTCCAAATTGAAGCTCCGTGTTCGATCCTTGAGTGACGCGCACGCTATTCTTTTTTCTTGGTTTTCTTGGCACCAAACTAAGGCTTAGTTTCTTGTTTCCTCATGGTTCCGTGTTCGACCCTTGTGGTAAGCAATGGTGAACTTTTTCTTTGAATTTTTCCCTTTGGTGAGCCCGATACTGCCCTTGAGGAGGGTAGGGCAAGGTTTTTACTTTCTTTGATCCAAGGCACAATTTTGTGCTCTACCCTTGTCGTGGGCAGGGCAGCGTTGCCTCTCTTGACTTGTTTGCTCATGTTGCCCTTTTAGAGGGCAGTGTGCCCTTGTGGAGGGCAATGCTTGCTCCCTCCTTTATGCGCCACGCCTTTTTCTCCTTGGGCCACGCTTTCTTAAGCCACGCTTTCTCTTTTCTTCTTTTCTTCACCTATAATAAACCAAAACAACTACTCAAAGTATCACTAAATTCACAAGGCTTATAAATCAATTAAAATTCAATTAAAATTAGCTTAAACCTCATGAGTTAGCATCAATTTAATGGTAGTTGCTTGATCTAACGAAGTTATGCATTTTCACTCCAAATCACTTGCTTAGGATGCAAGAAAGTGCATAAAGACTAATAAAACAAGTGAAATTAGCTTGAAAAATGGGTATATGATGACTTGTCATCAATTAAGCAGGTTTTTAGTAGAATCAGAGTATGAGTTATACTTGGGTGCTCTAGTGTATTTATAATGGTGTAGAGTGACCTTCTTAGATAAGATAAGTTAGTTATCTTATCTTATCTTTATCTTATCTTCAAGTGAGGTCATCTTATCTTCAAAGGAACCGCCCTTCTCTCTGTAGGCTTGGGCTGCCTTAGGATTTGGGGTGTGGTCCTTCATTTGGGCCCTTTTTGGGCTTTCCAGATGATTTGGCCGAGCTCTTTGAGAAGAGGTCGGGTTTTCCTGACCTAAAGCGGTCGGTCGACTTGTCAGTAGAATATCCCGGGTCGGACAGCTCGACCCAAGGTATGAACAGTGCCCCTGGTCGAGCTCGGTCTTCTGTTTTTGAGGTCAAGTCTTTCAGTTTTAGGACTTCGATCCTTTTATGGTGAAGCCGAACTCGAGCATTTTGTCGACTTTGCTGTAGCTTTTGAACGTGAAGCGTTTCTCCTTTGCTTTTAGAAGCACGCGCTTTTAACCTTTTTTGTCTTGGAAATGTGCAAGGGTTTAATACCCTCATTAATTGGTTTTTAATGCCCCGTTTCTCTTGCTTCCTTTATTTTGAACTTTACACACAAAAAAGGTTGTTTCTCTTCTCTGTAACTTCCCCCCTTTTCTCTCTATCTTTCTACTTTGCCTGAGACTTTGCGCATTCGCATTTTTCCTCGTGACGCTGTTTGGTGATTTATTGGTGCTTCGTTTGAAGGGCAATTTCGTTCCTCCATCTTTCAACTTCTTTAGAGCTTTCTTCTTTCAGGTTGGCTTCTTGTTTCTTTACTTTTCTCGTTGCTCCTTTGTTTCTCGGAAAAGTTTAAATTTTATTTGAATGCATTATCGGAAAGCTTGGACCTTTTCGTGTTTTTGTGCCTGTCCGTTCATTGTGATGTACTTTTCTGGCTTTCTTTCGATCTTTATATGTACTTTGGTGTTTCTGCTTATGGATAGGGTTTTAAGGCTTTGCATGTTTGTCTACTGCTTCTGTAGATTTTGTAGCTTGTTGGGATAATGGCTTGCTTGATTCTAGGAAAGGTTGCATCTTTGATGATTTTCCTTGATATATTTTGTTGCTTGGTAGTTTTTGTAGACTGAAACTGTAGTTGAGAGGCGGCTTTGACAATCCATTTTTCTCTTCGAAGTGTTAATTGAAAGAAAGTATCTTCTCTGTTGTGATAGCTTTGTAGAGAACGATGGTTTTCTTGGTGATCTTGCTCTGATTTGTGTCTTTTTTGCTTAGAGTCTTTTGCTAGGTTGTTTTAGCTTTTGTAGGTTTTCCTGAGTATTTTGCTCTATGTCACTGCCCCCAAAGGATGCCCCTAGACTTTGGTGTGTGTCTTAGGGCTTTCCTTTTACTATTTGAATTGCCCTGGATCATATTGTCTGAGTTGTTTTGATATCGCCCGAGCTGTTTTTGGTTAGTAATCCATTTTCTTTTCTTGTTTGTAGGATTAGTTGGCCATGTCTTCCCAAAAAAATATTGTCGATACGTCTTCTAAGGTTCCTGAGGGGATGTCCGACTGGTTGGACTCCCTTGTGTTGCTGTGTATATCTCTAGCTAATTCGGAATTCTGTGTGGAGCTTAGAAAACATCATCGAATATGTAGTAGTGGGGATCAAAGAAAACAACTATGAATTGGTAGCACCTGATCCAGACGAAAGGGTCTGCTTCCCTGTTCTGACCCAGGGGGAGCGTCCCTTTTTTTATGCATACGATTTCTTCTTTAGCCAGATGAACATCACCCTTCCCTTCACTTCTTTTGAGACTGACATGTTACGATTTTGTAATGTGGCCCCATCCCAGCTTCATCCAAATTCTTGGGGTTTTATTATGATTTTTCAGTTGGTTTATCACGAATTTGGTGTTACACCTTCTCAAACTCTTTTTTTGTATCTCTTTGTGTTGACCAAGCCTGGGACTACCAAAAAGAAAGCTTCTTGGATTTCTTTTAGGTCAGCTCAGGGACATAAAGTTTTTCCCATGTATGATGAGTCCTTCCGGGATTTTAAGAATTACCTTTTTAAGATCTGAGCTGTTGAAGGAGCTCGTCCTTTCTTTTTGGATGAGAATGGTGAGCCCCGCTTTTCCTTAGAATGGCAGAAGAACATAGTGGTGTCTAGGTATACTTGGGAAATATTGGACGAGGTTGAGCAGGCTTTTGTGACTGTCTTGGAGGATATTTGGGGGGAGCCTCCCCATCTTAATACCAAGAAAATTTTGGAAGATCCGTCCTTAATCCGAACTGTGCTGGATATTATATTTTGCTCCACTTTACTTTGCTTTCTTTGTTTTCTGGTATGTAATCTGCTTCTATGGTTTCTTTTGTTTTACAGGAATGGCCAAGAATAATGAGTCGATGAATGCCTTTAAGAAGGCGAGGAAGGCTACTGCGGCTCAGAACATCTCGGCCAGGGTGGCTGGGGAGGGATCTTCTCATGCTTTGTCCAAGCCATCGGTATCGAGCTCTCCCGGACCGAGGAGGATGATCCCTACCCCTCGGGTCCACGTGCTCGATCCTCCCTAGGCTTCTACTACTATTTCCTCTCCTACGGCCGCTCCTCCTCCAAAAAGACCCCAGACTGTCGAGCCTGTTAATCTAGATGCTCCTGATTTTGATGCAGTCGGGTTTGTTGATCAACAAATTGGTCCTTACAGTGTCATGCCTACTGATGATGTATCCATTCTTCGTCACTTGGATTTTATCACTTGGAGTGGCATTAAACTGGCACACATGGGAGCAGCTTTATACCGGACCGCTAAAGATCTTCCTATCCATGCTACAAAAGCCTTTATGGTAGAGGCCAAGTCAGAATTTGATCAGATTAGGGGCTTGAAGGAGGAGCTCGAGGTGAAAGTGGCCAAGTTGGAGAAGGAATTACAGGGGGAGAAGACTCGGGCTGTTGCTTTGGCGGCTTCTGCCAAGTTGTCTGAGGATACAGCTTTGAAGCATAAGGATAGTTACGTTACCACTTATCGGGAGATGATGGGTCTGAGGGAGGAGTTAGAATCTGCAAGAGCTGATTATGCCGAGCTCCAGGGTCATCTGGTGGGTAGTGTAAATGCTGCTTATAAGAACCTGAAAGAGCAGGTTTGGGTTCTTGCTGATGTGTGGAAAACGATCCAACACAAAACTCACCGGCAAGTGTACCGGGTCGCATCAAGTAATAATAACTCACATGAGTGAGGTCGATCCCACAGGGATTGAAGGATTGAGCAATTTTAGTTTAGTAGTTGATTTAGTCAAGCGAATTAAGTTTTGGTTGAGTGGGTTGTATTTAACAGAAGCTAAATTGCTTGGAATGTAAAGGGAGAGGGAAGAATTGCAGTAAATTAAAGGACAGGAAAGTAAAATAGACTGAATCTTAAAGGACAAGAAATTAAATGACTGAAACTTAAAGTGCAAGAAATGTAAATTGCAGTAACTTAAATGGCAAGAAATGTAAATTGCTTGAATATAAAAGGGATTTGAGGACTGGGATTGCAGAATCTAAACAAAGAGAAATTGAATTGCCACAGTTAATAGAGCAGAAATTGAATTAGAAGCAATTAGAACTCAAACAGTAAAGAAATTAAGTGCAGCAAAGGTTCATAGAAGAACCAAAAGGAAATTGGGATCTCAGGACTCCAGAGACTAGGTAGCAGAGCCTAGATCTCAATTGCCTTCCTAGATCCAAGTTCTCAAAGCGATTGACAAGAAATTGAAGAAGAAGCAGTAAAGGGAATGTAAATTGAACTCAATTATGCAGAAAAATGTTTAAAGAGATTTTGAATGGAGATTGAGACAGAATTTCCTCAATTCTTCACACCCAAAACTCAAAACAAGGAAATTAAAAATGCCCAAGCAAGAACGAGGATGAAGAGAGATCAATTCTCCTCCCCAATTCTCTGAAATCTCGGTTCAGTCTCTCAAGAAAAGTTGCAAAAATTCAAAGCTCAAAGAAAGTGCAAAATTCAAAAGTCAAGCAAAAAGTCCTAATTACATCAAACTTGCTCCTATTTATACACTTTCTATTCTTGGATCTTGGGATTTGGATGGGCTTTTGATTTGGTGAAGAAATGAATTTTATTGGATTTTTAATCCAATTTTAGCCCAAAAATAATAGCTTCCAGGAGGCTGCCCTGCGCTTGTGGAGGGCAGGGCAGAAAATTGATGTGTGGTGCGTGCGTGGTGCGGGCGTGGTGCGGCTTGGTGCGCAGGATGCTGCCCTGCCCTCGCGGAGGGCAGGGCAGAAAAATTTAGTGTGCCAGATTGGTGCCTTGGTGCGCTGCTGGTGCTGCCAAATGTTGCTTTGGTGCGCCAGATTTGTGTGCTGGCCGTGCCACAACAAAATGCTGCCCTGCCCTCGCGGAGGGCAGGGCAGTGTTTCCAACATGAAGTCCTGCGTTCGAAACTTGGATGCTACACACGCTACCCATTTTCCTTGGCTTTCTTGGTACCAAAGTGAGGCTTAATTCCTTGCTTCCTCATGGTCCCGTGTTCAACTCTTGTGGCAAGCATTGTAGGCATTTTCCTTTGATTTTCTTCCCTTGGTGAGCCCGATACTGCCCTTGAGGAGGGCAGGGCAACATTTTGTTCTTCTTGATTCCAAGGCACAGATTTGTGCTCTGCCCTTGTAGTGGGCAGGGCAGAGTTGCCTTTCATGCTTTGTTCCCTTATGTTGCCCTCTTAGAGGGCAGTGTGCCCTTGTGGAGGGCAATGCTTGCTTCCCTCCTTCATAAGCCACGCCTTTTTCTCCTTTGGCCACACTTTCTTAGGCCACACTTTTCTCTTTTATTCTTTTCTTCACATACAATAAACCAAAACAACCACTCCAAGTATCACTAAGTTCACAAGGCTTATAAATCAATTAAAATTCAATTAAAATTAGCTTAAACCTCATGAGTTAACATTAATTTCATGGTGGTTTTTTGATTTAAAGAAGTTATGCATTTTCACTCCAAATCACTTACTTAGGATGCAAGAAAGTGCATAAAGACTAATAAAACAAGTGAAATTAGCTTGAAAAATGGGTATATGATGACTTGTCATCACAACACCAAACTTAAATCTTGCTTGTCCCCAAGCAAGCATCAAATTTAAGAGCAATTGAAATGAATAAGAAAAGAACACATATCCTTATTAGGCATATAGCAGAACTTGATTTATGGGATCTTTATGCAGATAATGATAACTCAATTATTGTTGCTGTTACATAATATACATCTTTCCTCAAAGGCTTGCTAAACTTGCTGTTATGAGACTTACTTTTTAATTACTCCCTTGCTAACTTTTCTTTCTTATAATGCTTAACAAGCTTATTATACTTTTGGGGTTTGGTGTCTAATGTTGCAGTAGTAGCCTTTTGGCTTTATTTTCTTTTCTTTTGCTCAACATCTTTCCACCATAGACACATGGCTCACTAATTCTTCCTAGGATCATTGATGCCCAGCATCTCTTTGGATAACTAAATGTTCTGTATCTAAGTTGCTCTTTATTGTGGACTTTCAATTGGCCATCCCAAATCAGTTGATCTAAGTGACCGGGTTTTAAAATACCCCTTAGAATCTACTCATCCAAGCATCTCTTAGTACAAGAACACCACAGGCATATGTCCTAGGGTCCAAGCTATTGGTGTCCAACCTTTATTCTTTGTTTTTCTTGCCACTTTGGCTTTTTCTTCTCCCTTTTCTTTCTGTTTTTGTTACCAAGGGCTTTTTCTTTCTTTATTGATAAGAGTCTTTATAACAGCAAGCTAACTCACACTTTAACGAAAATGATACTATGCAACAATTATTTCATGAGTTATGCATTTAATCAAACACATATACCACCATTAACTTCCATTCTTACTTATGCAACATTGGATATTTCACTTTTCAATTCAAACAAATCTCTTTTATTTAAGCATGTGGGAAACAAAACAAATTTCAAGCTAAGTGATGGATAACAACATTATGCAGATTTAGCATTTCTCTAGCTATTTATTAAATGACTTAAAAATAAAAACAAGGAACAAAAATTGCATGAAGTAAAAAGACATAAACGATGGAGGCATATCATGTTTCAGACATGCATCTCCTTATTATAGACATGAAAGAGGAAGTATGAAAGAACTTTGCCACCTTCTAATGATCGTGGCTGCTGCTTGATTCTCCCTTTTTCTTCTTTCTCTTCCCTAGCTTGGAATAATCTCGGATCTCTTCACCAGGACATCTTCTACCCCAAACAGAATCTAAGAGTCCTGAGAGCCCAACTTCTTCCAATCTTTTAAAAGTTGCCTCAGTATAGTGATGAGACCTTGCCTGTTGCTTGGCTACAAATTCAGGGCATTGCTCAAAT
Organism: Arachis hypogaea; assembly: GCF_003086295.3. Classification (NCBI taxonomy): domain Eukaryota; kingdom Viridiplantae; phylum Streptophyta; class Magnoliopsida; order Fabales; family Fabaceae; genus Arachis; species Arachis hypogaea. Next base: position 71,758,893 of record NC_092039.1, on the reverse strand, counting down.
GGCTTGATCTGAGTATTGAGTGTTGGCAAATTATGGGTCAAGTACTCCAACCTTGCTTGCATGTTTTCATCATTCTCCATTCTTTGCGCATATCTAACTTCTCCCATGGTGTGATGAATATTCTTCCAGTGATACAGATTGTGACTATATTCCCCTGCTTTAGCTTGACTAAAATACAACTTATCATATGATTCTTTGAATTCTTTGTATTGCTCTTTTTGTCCTTCAAGAATCTGTGCTTGAAATTCTTGCTGCTGAGTCATCATTTGTTATTGCCATCTCTCTTGTTTCTCCTCCATTTGACGCTGCCAAGCTTCTCGTTCCTCTTTATCTTTCAAATATTGCTCTATAAATTCTGGATGGGGCTCTAGATATTTCTCTTGGCCCCCCTGATTTTGACCTTGTTGAGCCTGCATGAGTTGCTGAGATAGTTCTTCTATTGATCTTTGTAACTGGCTCATGTCTATGGCATCATGAGCTTGATTTCGTCCTTCCTCTCTTTGTGATCTCCTTTGTCTGGGAGCTACCACCCCTTCTGGATCATCTTCTTCATTTATTCCTTCCATACTCTTCTTAGTGATCCATTTTCCCTTTTTCACTTTTTCTGTGTTCTCATCTTCAAAGATTACTCCAGCTTTGTCACATAGCTTGAGGATGGTACTTGGATGTCCAAGACCACTTGATTTGCTTGTGCTATTGGCCATCTCTTGAATACTGTCGGCTATGAGTTGTGCGAGGTTGATTTCACCTCCATGTAAGATGCATTATGTCAAGAGTGCTCGTTTGATTGTGACCCAAGAGGCGTTTCCAGTAGGAAGAATAGATCTCCTCACTATTTCATACCATCCCTTGGCCACAGGAGTAAGATTTATCCTTCTCAAGTGACTTGGAACTCCCTTTGAATCTCTTTCCCAATCTGTATTCTCCACACATAACCCTTGCAAGATCTCATCAGGATTGTTTTCCATCTGCAATCTGGTTTCATAACTGGGCTCTGCATAAGTTATGGTTCTCAACTTGAGGGCCTTTGTGATGGCAGCTGGGCTAAAACTCACTTCAACTCCTCTGACATAACTTGTGTAAGGGGCACTATCTTTGTTTTCTTTTATAGCATTTGCATAGAACTCCCTGATCATGACTGCACTGATGTCAACAAGAGGAGCACATAAAAGTTCCCACCTTCTTTCTTTAGTGATTTGCCTCATGATGGGGTATTCCCCGTCTCTCAACTCAAGGCCTTTCTCATAGATTACATTCTTTGTCTTCATGAACCTATGATATCTCCCTTCATGGAATTGGGATCTAAATTTGTTTGCATCAAATGATGGAGGTTCGGCTACCATAGGTTCCTTTCCCAACCTTCTTTTTGAACTTGAGGAGGCCATTGGATTTGAGGTGAGAAGAAAGGAAAAGTGAGAATAGAAGAAGTATGTGTTGTGTTTGGGATGAGTTTTGGTTCGGTTCTGTTGTGTGAGATAAGGGAATTATGTTGGTTTTGGGAGTAGAGGGGATTTTGTTTTTCATATGAAGGTAACTTGAATGAGTGTGTGAACCGTTTAGTGCTACGGCTATTAATAGGCAGATTCTTCAAGCTTTCCAACAAAACCACAATGAATGAAGAAGGAGCTCGTTGGTGCTCATGAAGGGTTGAGATTGACTTGTTCATCTAAGGGGTTCAGGGAATGGACGGTCTGCATGCAGTGTTGAGGCTTTGACGAGGATCCTCCTCCCATTGGCTGCATGCATTTAGGCGTTCAATGATGCATGCATGCATGTTCTGCTTCCCAAGGGGCACATCTCCCTAGGCACATGTGACCATTCCTCTCTTAGCATGTCCTAGCTGTGGCCCCTCCTTGCTTTTGTCTAGATCTACATAAACCAAAACAGCTAGCCTTAGATATTAATATAAACGTTAGCCATTGACTTGTAAATAAAAAAAAATTGTTCTGTTTTGTTTAATTGTTATTTGATTTTTTTGTGATCAATTGTGTCCCTAAATAAAAAATGCTAAAAGTTGGTGAACACCAAACTTATCTCTTGTTGAGGGGACGGCTTATCAATGCAAACCATTCTTCACAATTGATGTATTTTATGATAAAAACTTGATGCATGATCCCTTTCTGTATGGTTTTGATTCCGTAAATAGGGAACTAATCTGTAGAACAATATTACATATGTAGACACCAAACTTAGTGTTTGGTCGTATGCTTTAGCAAGATGACATTTCATATGTTCTAAGAATAGCCCCCTTTCTTTTTGAAAAGCAAAAGTTGAGTGTGCCTTAAGGAACACCAAACTTAAATGTTTGACTTATGCTCTAAGACACTGTATGCATTTATCAGGCATGAAAGTTCAAAATCATACTCAGAGGAATCATAGCTTATTAAATGAAAGAGAGGACAGAAATCTTAAATCATGGGTTGCCTCCCATGAAGCGCTCTTTTATTGTCACTAGCTTGACATTGAACTCCATTTAGGGTGGTTGATGTTGGTGATGTCTCAACTTGTCACCTCTTACTGTCAGCTTTCTCTGTGTGCCTTGATGCTCAATTTCCATATGCTCAAGAGAAAGTACTTGGTTGACAGTGTAATAATCTTCTGTTCCCAGCTGTTGATATACTAGTTGCACCTTATCACCTTTAGAAAATCCTTCAGTTGGGATTTTCTTGTTCTTCCACCCTTTGTGAGCCTTATTCTTGCTCTTCATCTTTTTCTTTCTTGTTGATCTTTCTTTCTTGACAGTGACTTGGGTTGTGATACCTTCCTTCTTGTTTATCACCCCTGCTTCCTTTTGAATTCCTTTTTCTTCTTGCAGCTGCTTGTTTTTCTGTTCTACTGCCTTGTCGGTTGCTTGCTTTGGAAGGAAGTCACCACTTGTTTTGCTTATTTCTTCATTCCTTTGTAATTCTGGAAAGACTTTCAAGGTGATGCTCTCCTCATGCATCCTGAGGGTTAACTCTTCCTGCTCTATATCCACAATGGCTCTAGCAGTGGCCAAAAATGGTCGACCAAGTATTATGGAGTCATTTCCATTTTCTGATGAATCCAGGATCACAAAATCTGCCGGATAGATGAACTTGTCAACCTTAACTAAAAGGTTCTCAATCAATCCTTTAGGATGTACTACTGATTGGTCCACCAGTTCCAAGGACATCTGTATTGGTTTCACCTCTTCTATGCCAAGCTTTTTCACTAAGGATGATGGGATTAGATTTATGCTTGCTCCTAAGTCACACATCCCCTTTTTGATGAATAGGCTTCCAATAGTGCAGGGTAGGAAGAAGCCTCCAGGATCTTCAACCTTGGGAGGGAGCCCTTTTTTGATTAGTGCACTACATTCTTCACTGAGCATTACAGTCTCCTTCTCATTCCAACTTCTTTTCTTATTGATGAGTTCCTTCAAAAACTTGGCATACAGAGGCATTTGCTCCAATACCTCAGCTAAAGGTATGTTGATTTCCAGCTTCTTGAAAGTCTTAAGAAATTTGTGGAAATGCTGATCCTTTGTCTCTTTGTGAAATCTCTGTGGATAAGGCAGTGGTGGTGTTGAGCTCTTCTCCACTTGATGTTGTTTTGGATTTGGTTCTTCCCTGATCTGCTTTCCTTTCTTTAGATTCTGTGGTTCGTTGTTTTCCTCTGTGAGTTTTTCTTGGTCATTCTTGCTTATCATGTCCTTGTTGATAGCTTCATTATTCTTTGTTGGCTCATTGTCATTATTCTTGGTTGCCCCTTGGTTACCATCCACTAACATTTTTCCACTTCTTAGTTGCACGACCTTGCATTCTTCCTTTGGGTTGGGAATGGTGTCACTTGGTAGTGAGCTTGATGGTTTTTCAATAGAAATCTGTTTGGAGATTTGCCCAATTTGCCTTTCTAAGTTCTTCATGGAAGCTTCTTGGTTCTTTGTTGTCAATTCTTGGTTCTTCATCATTTTCTCCATGAGCATCTCTAGATTAGTGATCCTTTGAGAGTCTTGTGAAATTGGTTGGTTTTGGGGTGTTGATGGATGATGATAGGTGTTTTGATTTGTTGGGTGGTTATTGGGTGGATAATGGTTAGAGTTGGGGTAATTATTTTGTGGTTTTCTGTATGTATTTTGGTTAGTGTTTGGCTGGGGGTTGTGGTTTGTGCTTTTCCAATTGTTCTGACTTGAGTTTCTTTGCCATGGCTGTTGGTTTTGATTGTGGTTGTCTCCCCATCTGAGGTTGGGATGGTTCTTCCAAGATGGATTGTAAGTATCACCATAGACTTCATTTGTTCCAGGATTTTGGTTGTGCATGTACTGGACTTGCTCTTGCTGTTGTTCCTCTTGAGTTTCTTCACTTTGCGCCCAAGTAGTTGGTGGTTGGCTTGTGGCACTTACTGATGCAACTTGCAAGCCATCAATCCTTTTGGCCATTTGCTCAAACTGTTGTTGAATCTGCTGCTGCATTATCTTGTTCTGAGCTAGAATTGAATCCACTCCTTCCAACTCCATTACTCCTCTTCTTTGTGATGGTTGGCGTTGTCTTTAATGAGCAAAGAAATATTGGTTATTGGCCACCATATCAATGAGGTTTTGAGCTTCCTCTGTAGTTTTCATGAGTTGCAAAGAGCCTCCAGCTGAATGATCAAGTGCTTCTTGAGCCTTAAGAGTGAGCCCCTCATAGAAGTTCTGCAACTTGTCCCACTCTGTGAACATCTCTGGTGGACATTTCCTCAATAGTGCCTTATATCTTTCCCATGCTTCATATAAATTTTCAGCTTCCATTTGAGTGAATGTCTGCACCTCAGTCTTCAATCTTAGGATTCTTTGAGGGGGATAAAATTTGGCAAGGAACTTGCTTACCAAGTCATCCCAGGTGTTGATGCTTTCTTTTGGAAAGGTCTCTAGCCATTGAGTAGCTTTGTCTTTGAGAGAAAATGGAAAGAGCAACAACTTGTAGCTGTCAGGAGGCACACCATTGGTTTTCACAGTGTCACAGATTCTCAAGAAGGTAGATAAGTGTTGATTTGGGTCCTCCAAAGGCCCTCCTCCAAAAGAACAGTTGTTTTGAACCAAAGTGATGAGTTGTGGCTTTAGTTCAAAATTGTTTGCATTGACATTAGGAGTAAGAATGCTACTTTCACAGTGTCTAGCATTTGCAAATGTATACGAAGCCAGGACTCTTCTTTGTTGTTGGTTATTGTTGGCCCCTCCTCCTGGTTGATTGAGATTTGATGGATCTCCTTCCATTTCTTGGAATTCCTCCTCAGATTCTTCCTCTCCAATAACGTTCTTCCCTCTTTCAGCTCTTCTTATTCTTCGAAGAGTTCTTTGGTCAATTTTAGAGAGGACAGGGGAAGATCTTCCTGTACCTGACATACAAACACACAACAATAAACACACAGATCCAGAAAACCAATGAAACTTCAATCTATAGCTAGAATGAAGTTTTAGTTAGTTTAAGCAAAAATTCAAACAGTTAGTGTGTTAGTCAAAATTAAAATAACAGAAAAGAAAAAGTGCTTGATCTAGATCTCCACTTCACTTAATCATTGTCAATCTGTTTCAATCCTCGGCAACGGCGCCAAAAACTTGATGTGTGGAAAACGATCCAACACAAAACTCACCGGCAAGTGTACCGGGTCGCATCAAGTAATAATAACTCACATGAGTGAGGTCGATCCCACAGGGATTGAAGGATTGAGCAATTTTAGTTTAGTAGTTGATTTAGTCAAGCGAATTAAGTTTTGGTTGAGTGGGTTGTATTTAACAGAAGCTAAATTGCTTGGAATGTAAAGGGAGAGGGAAGAATTGCAGTAAATTAAAGGACAGGAAAGTAAAATAGACTGAATCTTAAAGGACAAGAAATTAAATGACTGAAAGTTAAAGTGCAAGAAATGTAAATTGCAGTAACTTAAATGGCAAGAAATGTAAATTGCTTGAATATAAAAGGGATTTGAGGACTGGGATTGCAGAATCTAAACAAAGAAAAATTGAATTGCCACAGTTAATAGAGCAGAAATTGAATTAGAAGCAATTAGAACTCAAACAGTAAAGAAATTAAGTGCAGCAAAGGTTCATAGAAGAACCAAAAGGAAATTGGGATCTCAGGACTCCAGAGACTAGGTAGCAGAGCCTAGATCTCAATTGCCTTCCTAGATCCAAGTTCTCAAAGCGATTGACAAGAAATTGAAGAAGAAGCAGTAAAGGGAATGTAAATTGAACTCAATTATGCAGAAAAATGTTTAAAGAGATTTTGAATGGAGATTGAGACAGAATTTCCTCAATTCTTCACACCCAAAACTCAAAACAAGGAAATTAAAAATGCCCAAGCAAGAACGAGGAAGAAGAGAGATCAATTCTCCTCCCCAATTCTCTAAAATCTCGGTTCAGTCTCTCAAGAAAAGTTGCAAAAATTCAAAGCTCAAAGAAAGTGCAAAATTCAAAAGTCAAGCAAAAAGTCCTAATTACATCAAACTAGCTCCTATTTATACACTTTCTATTCTTGGATCTTGGGATTTGGATGGGCTTTTGATTTGGTGAAGAAATGAATTTTATTGGATTTTTAATCCAATTTTAGCCCAAAAATAATAGCTTCCAGGAGGCTGCCCTGCCCTTGTGGAGGGCAGGGCAGAAAATTGATGTGTGGTGCGTGCGTGGTGCGGGCGTGGTGCAGCTTGGTGCGCAGGATGCTGCCCTGCCCTCGCGGAGGGCAGGGCAGAAAAATTTGGTGCGCCAGATTGGTGCCTTGGTGCGCTGCTGGTGCTGCCGAATGTTGCTTTGGTGCGCCAGATTTGTGTGCTGGCCGTGCCACAACAAAATGCTGCCCTGCCCTCGTGGAGGGCAGGGCAGTGTTTCCAACATGAAGTCCCGCGTTCGAAACTTGGATGCTACACACGCTACCCATTTTCCTTGGCTTTCTTGGTACCAAAGTGAGGCTTAATTCCTTGCTTCCTCATGGTCCCCTGTTCAACTCTTGTCGCAAGCATTGTAGGCATTTTCCTTTGATTTTCTTCCCTTGGTGAGCCCGATACTGCCCTTGAGGAGGGCAGGGCAACATTTTGTTCTTCTTGATTCCAAGGCACAGATTTGTGCTCTACCCTTGTAGTGGGCAGGGCAGAGTTGCCTTTCATGCTTTGTTCCCTTATGTTGCCCTCCTAGAGGGCAGTGTGCCCTTGTGGAGGGCAATGCTTGCTTCCCTCCTTCATAAGCCACGCCTTTTTCTCCTTTGGCCACACTTTCTTAGGCCACGCTTTTCTCTTTTATTCTTTTCTTCACCTACAATAAACCAAAACAACCACTCCAAGTATCACTAAATTCACAAGGCTTATAAATCAATTAAAATTCAATTAAGATTAGCTTAAACCTCATGAGTTAACATTAATTTCATGGTGGTTGTTTGATTTAAAGAAGTTATGCATTTTCACTCCAAATCACTTACTTAGGATGCAAGAAAGTGCATAAAGACTAATAAAACAAGTGAAATTAGCTTGAAAAATGGGTATATAATGACTTGTCATCACTTGCACCCGAGCTCAACCTTACTCTCTTCAGTTTGGACAACATCGTAAGAGACGGTAAAATTGTTCCAGATTACCATGATGATGATGTCGACCCTCCTTCAATGCCTGCCGCCAAAACCTCTGTTGCGCTGACCCCTTTAACTCCTTCAGCTGAGGTTGGTGGTGCGCGAAATTGTGAACAATACTTTTTCACAACTCTCATAATCCCCGGTAATGGCTCCAAAAACGTGGTAGCTCAATACCATGGCATTACACAACTTCGCACAACTAACCAGCAAGTGCACTGGGTCGTCCAAGTAATAAACCTTACGTGAGTAAGGGTCGATCCCACGGAGATTGTTAGTGTTCATACCCTGACCGAGCTCCTCCAAACTCGGCAAAATCCATGAAAGGTCCGACCTCGTCCCAAAGGCCCACGCCTGAGGTCGGACCTCGGACAACAAAGCTAAGAAGGCCCATCAGAAGGAATGCAGCCCAAAACCTAAAGGCCGAAAAGGCCTAGGAAAGGCGGTTCCACAAAGATAGGGATAAAACTCCCAAAAGATAAGATAAGATAAGAATATCTTATCCAGGGAAGATCACGGCCAACTATTATAAATACACTGGAGCACCCAGGTATAACTCACACTCTAATTCCACTCAAATATCTGCTTGGACCCATGCTAACTTAAGCATCGGAGTGTCATTGCAGGTACAACCACCAACCACTCTGCACATCAAGCTCGGGTCATCAATCCCCCCACCTCGGGCCTCTCCAAGACGACCGAGTTGCACGTTTCAGGTAACCCCCGGAACATTGGCGCCGTTGCTGGGGACCTGGAAGTCATCCCTCTACCATGGCGGACGACTCCTCCAACAATGACCACGCGGCATCAGAACAAGAGGAGGAAGTTGACACCGGAGAACGACCGGACAGCCCTCTATCACCACGCACTCCAGGAGGAAACAAACAGAATCGCCCAAAGACATCACTCCCAAACCAAGATCCACAAAATCCCGAAAAAGAAAAGAGCTCGGAAATTCTAGAAGCAGTCCGGGCACAACAAAACCGACTGAAACAACTCGAAGAGGATATAAAGAAGCAAAAGGAAACTGAACAAGATCTGAGAAGGGAGGCTCGCAAGCGCAGAGAATTAGAAGAAAAACTGCGGAAAATAGAGGCCAACCTGAAAGATCGGACAGAACGCGGCCCCACCCCCGAAGACAACCATGATCCCTTCACGCAAGAGATCATGAAGGAGAAGAGACCAGGAAGAGAAGGCGAGGAGATAACGAAGATCGGGCCGAACAAACCCCGCGAACCCCTGAAAGACATGTTCACATGATAAATGGAGGCTTCGCAGGCGGAGGAACATCCAGATCCTCGCGCAAAAGACACCTCAAAGAAGTCTATCATGTCCGAGAAGACAGCCCCCTGCCCGAATTACCTACTATCTCGTTTACCCGAGAAGATGCTCAAGGGGTAATACCCGGGCACGACGATCCAATGGTAATCACCATCATCCTAGCAAACGCCAACCTACATCGAACCCTGGTTGACCAGGGAAGCTCAGCAGATATCCTGTTCAAAACGGCCTTCGACAAACTCGGACTTGAAGAAAAAGAGCTAAAGGCCTATCCCACCGACTTATTTGGACTAGGGGACACCCCGATCCATCCCTTAGGATACATCTCGCTACATACTACCTTTGGAAGAGGCGAGCAATCTAGAACATTAAGCATCGACTACATTATAGTCGACGTCACTTCAGCATACAATGCCCTCATTGGGCGACCAACCCTAAACAGACTAGCAGCTATAGTCTCAACCCCACACCTCTGTATGAAGTTCCCTACCACAAAAGGAATCGCTACCCTAAAAGGCGACCAAAAACTAGCACGGCGATGCTACAACGAAAGCCTGAGCCTAAAAGGGAAAGAGGTCAATACAATAGAACTCGGACGAGTTCAAACCCGAGAAGACCTTCGGCCACAACCAGAGGGAGAAACCGAAAAAATCCAAATCGGGAACACACCTGAAAAAATAACAAACGTAGGAGCAAACCTCGAAGCAGGCCTAAAGGAGGAACTCATAACCCTCTTAAGGGAGAATTCCGACCTCTTCGCCCGGAAAGCCTCCGACATGCCAGGCATAAGCCCCGACCTGATGTGCCATAAGCTATCAGTATACCCGGGGTCCAGACCTGTCCAACAAAGACGCCGGAAGCTCGGGCCTGAGCGCATGCAAGCAATAGAAGAACAAGTACAAGCATTACTAGATGCAGGGTTCATTCGGGAAGTAAAATACCCCCTATGGCTCGCAAACGTGGTCCTGGTAAAAAAGCCCAACGGAAAATGGAGGATGTGCGTCGATTACACGGATCTCAACAAAGCCTGCCCCAAAGACCCATATCCACTACCAAACATCGACGCCTTAGTAGACGCAGCCTCAGGCTATAGATATCTCTCCTTCATGGACGCATACTCGGGATACAATCAAATCCCGATGTACGGACCCGACCAAGAAAAGACCTCGTTCATAACCCCAAGGGCAAACTACTGCTACGTAGTAATGCCCTTCGGGCTGAAGAACGCAGGGGCAACCTACCAGAGGCTAATGAACAAAGTGTTCTCAGAGCACATCGGACTACAACTAGAGGTGTACGTCGACGACATGCTGGTAAAGACACAAGAAGATGGAAACTTGCTGACCGACCTCACCAGTGTCTTCGGCACCCTCAGAAAACACAACATGAGACTCAACCCGACGAAGTGCACCTTCGCCGCAGAAGCCGGAAAATTCTTAGGCTTCATGTTGACTCAAAGGGGGATCGAAGCAAACCCGGACAAATGCCAAGCGATACTCAATATGAAGAGCCCGACGTGTGTCAAAGAAGTACAACAGCTGAATGGAAGGCTGGCCGCCCTATCAAGATTCTTGGCAGGATCAGCGATAAAATCACTACCTCTCTACTCACTCCTAAAGAAAGGGAAACCCTTCTCGTGGACCCCGGAGTGCGAAAAAGCCTTTCAAGAGTTCAAGGAATTCCTCGGGCAGCCACCAATCCTAACCCGACCTTTAAAAGGGGAAGAGCTCGTACTATACCTCTCGGTCGGACATCGAGCAGTCGCTTCAGCATTAATACGAGAAAATGACCAAGGACAACACCCCATATACTTTGTAAGCAAGGCACTACAAGGGGCCGAATTAAACTATCAGAAAATAGAAAAATTCGCCTACGCCCTAGTGTTCACAGCTCGGAGGCTCCGTCCCTACTTTCAAGCCCACACCATCAAAGTCCGGACAAACCAACCCATGAGACACATCCTACAAAAAACAGACCTGGCAGGACGGATCCTACAATGGGCGGTGGAACTATCCGAGTTCGACCTCCACTATGAAGCCCGGACTGCCATAAAATCTCAGTACCTAGCCGACTTCATCGCAGAATACACTGAGACCCCTGGAACCCCACTCTCATGGAACCTGTATGTCGACGGGTCCTCAAACAAAACAGGAAGCAGAGCCGGGGTTATACTCGAAAGCGACCAAGGAACACGGATAGAACTATCCCTAAAATTCGAGTTCCAGGCTTCGAACAACCAGGCCGAATACGAGGCCCTACTAGCAGGTCTAAAACTAGCCGAAGAGGTCGGAGCCCAGAAAATCACGATCTTCAGCGATTCCCAGGTCGTCACATCACAAGTAAATGGAAGCTACCAGGCCAAAGACCCAACTATGAAAAAATACCTAGACCAAACACAGGCACAATTACGCCACTTTTCAGAAATACAGATCCAGCATATACCTCGGGAGCAAAACGCCCGGGCGGACGCCCTCTCAAAACTCGCCAGCACCAAGCCCGGAGGCAACAACAGAAGTCTCCTCCAGGAAACCTTACAATCCCCCTCCGTGATAAAAGAGGAAGAAACGCTAAATATATCCAACCAACAGCAAGGATGGATGACCCCCATACTCAACTACCTGAAGTCGGGAACTCTCCCCACCGAAAGAAAGGAAGCTAAAAGACTCACGAAAGACGCCCAAAATTATACACTAATTCACGACGTATTATACAGAAGAGGATTCTCAAACCCCCTCCTTAGGTGCGTCCCGACCTCAGAAACAAAGAGCGTCCTCGAAGAAGTCCACGGAGGCATGTATGGGAACCATCTCGGAGCTCGGGCATTATCCAAGAAAGTAGTCCGGGCCGGGTTCTACTAGCCGACCTTGCAAAGAGACGCAACGGAATTTGTGAAAATATGCCCCCCCTGTCAAAAACACGCAAATTTTCACAAGGCACCACCCGAAGACCTTATCAGCATCACCGCACCATGGCCCTTCGCAAAATGGGGACTAGACCTACTCGGCCCATTCCCCCAAGGACTGGGGCAAGTCAAATACCTCATAGTAGGGGTCGACTACTTCACAAAATGGATCGAAGCTGAACCCTTAGCCACCATTACGGCTCAGAAAAGTCGCAAATTCCTATACAAAAACATTGTCACAAGGTTCGGAGTCCCCTACTCCATCACAACAGACAATGGAACACAGTTCACGGACACAAGTTTTCAGAACTTGGTGGCCGAACTAAAAATCAAACAGCAATTCACATCGGTCGAGCACCCACAAGCCAATGGACAAGCAGAGGCTGCAAATAAAGTCATCTTGGCTGGGTTAAAGCGAAGACTCCAAGAGGCCAAAGGGGCATGGGCCGAGGAACTCCCCCAGGTACTATGGGCATATCGGACAACCCCACACTCTACAACGGGAGAATCCCCATTCCGACTAGCTTACGGGATGGAGGCAATGATTCCTATCGAAATAGATGAAGGGTCACCCAGAGTCATCTTCTACAATGAAGGAGGCAACCCACAGGCACAAAGGGAAGAACTCGACCTCCTCCCCGAGGTCCGAGAAAGAGCCCGAATCCGAGAAGAAGCCTTAAAACGATGAACGGCCCTCAGATACAATCAGAAAGTAATAAAGTGAAGCTTCTCCATTCACGACCTGATTCTAATCCGAAATGACATCGGAACACAAAAGTCGGGAGAAGGAAAGCTAGCTGCAAATTGGAAAGGACCCTACAAGGTAACAGAAGTCTTAGGGACAGGCTACTACAAAGTATCCGACCTAGAAGGCAATGAGCTGCCCAGGGCCTGGCACGCCTGTAATCTAAGGCGGTACTACAGCTAGAAAAACTTAACCCGAGGTGTACTCTTTTTCCCTACAAGGGTTTTTTAATGAGACACCCGGTTAAGTAAGACACCCAACCTAGTCAAAGGGTAAACACTCTGTAAATATTCTTTCTTTTTTAAATACTAATCAAATTTCTCTATTTTCTTTTCTTCTTCCTCATGATGAAACAAATCCTAGAAAGTACCCCACCAAGGCGCATTAATTTATGCTCGGCAAAACGCAAAAAATCATTTGCCAAAAGACCATACAAGGTCGGCAAAGATAAAGCGACGAGGTTCAAATTAATGTGAGAAGTTATAAAGTAACTCTGAAAAGGCTCAAAAGGCCAAATAAAAAGAGATTACAAAAATAACTTAGAAGGCCGACCAACGACAAGGTCGGACCCAACAAAGGGAAAAGTTATAAAGTAACTCTGAAATGGCTCGAAAAGCCAAAAAAAAAGAGATTACAGAAATAACTTAAAAAAGCCGACCAACGACAAAGTCAGACCCAACAAAAAGGAGGTACTCGAGCACCCGAGGTCCGAGAAAAAGCTCGGACCCAAGAAAGAAGCCTTAAAACGGCAAGAACCAAGATTTCGAAAAACGCTTACTAAAAAGTTGCTTTGCAAAAAACAACTAAAAAGTACAAAGCGAAAGAACGAAATCAAAGGAAGTCCAGAAAACGCTTACTAAAAAGTTGCTTTGCAAAAAACAACTAAAAAGTACAAAGCGAAAGAACGAAATCAAAGGAAGTCCAGAAAACGCTTACTAAAAAGTTGCTTTACAAAAAACAACTAAAAAGTACAAGCGAAAGAACGAAATCAAAGGAAGTCCAGAAAACGCTTACTAAAAAGTTGCTTTACAAAAAACAACTAAAAAGTACAAGCGAAAGAACGAAAGCAAAGGAAGTTTCAAAACGCTAGCTAAAAAGTTGTTATCCGAAAACAACTAAAAAGCACAAAAGCGGAAACAAAAAGTCAAAACGCGAACAAAAACACCGCATAATAAAGTTACTACAAGTAGCTAAATAAAGCAAAAGGTGTCCAAAGCATCCAAAAACAAAAAAGCCCACAGGCCGGGCAAAACACCAAAAAGATTACAGAGGATCAAGGTCCTTTCCGGACTCCACATCAACAGCAGGCTGCGGAGGAAACATAGATATCGGGACTGCATCGACAGCAACGTCATCCCGGTTTGAAACCTCCACACCAGATCCATCCCCGACCAAAGGTGAAGTCGGGTTCTCAACCGGAACTTTGGGGTCGGACATCGGAACCTCATCCTCGGTAGGAGCAGGAACAATCTTTCCCTCCACAACGACGTTATCCGTACTGAATAAGCTCAGATCTAGGTCGGGAGCAAGAACTCGGACCTGAGCCTTCAAATTCTCAAACATAGCATCCATACCCTTGGCCACATGACCTTCTAGCTCGTAAAAATCATCCCGAGCAGATTGCAACTTCTCCTTTGTCTCCACAAGCTCGACATATAACCGAGTATAATTCTCCGTCGCCACCTTCGCCATCTCCTCAGATGTCTTCGCTGCCGCCACAGCCGCGGTAGCTTTAGTTTTCTCTTTCTCCAAGGAGGCCTCCAGCTCAGTAATCCTGGCAGCCTTCAGTTGACTAATCTTATCAAGCTCAGACTGAGCCTTCTCAAGTCGGGAGATGGTCGCACCAATGGGGGATTTCTTGAACTCCCGGGCAATAGCGGCATGAAGACTAGCCATCCGGACACAGCTCCGTGCCATATACTGAAAATGATGCTCCATAGACACATCATCAGTAGAAATAAAGGTCTGAGGGAGAATATGCTGCTCAATCCAACCAAGAGCATCAAAGTCCTTATCATTGAAACCGGCAAGCTCTTGAGAGGTCTTCTGCTTCTTGGGAGGAGGACCCGAGAACGGAGGAGGAGAAGAAGCAGCAGGCCCAGAGGTCGGAGGATCCTGACTTATAGCTCGGAACTGGGGAGTCGGAATAGTCTTCGACCGAGTCTGAACACCCACAGTAGTCTTCTGTGGAGAAGATCGGGCAGAAGCCTCCCCGGCCTCAATATTCCGAGCAGCCACAGACTTCTTCGTCCGACGAAGGAATTTCATGGAATCCGCCTGAGAAGACATCTCTGCAAGAAATAAAGAAAAGGATTACCACAACAGAAATTCTACCAAAAACAAGCAAAACCAAAATACTAAAAAAGATGAATTTCGGAAGAGGTTGGGAACTACCTAACTCGGAACGGAGAAGGCTTGGATCTCCCAACATTTTCTTCGTGTCCAAGTGAGGTGCCCGACCCCATAAACTGCTCACCACACCCACAAAAGCCTGCTCCACCTCATCTAGACTCTCAAGGGTATACTTAACAGACACTACATTCTCCTGCCAACAAAGAGGAAAAGAAGGCTCCCCACTCTCATCTAGAAAGAAAGGTCGGACGTCTCCAGTAGCCCGGACCTTGAAATAAAAGTTCTTAAAATCATGAAAGGACTCATCATACAGGGTACAAAACTTTCTTCCCTGGTTAGCCCTAAAAGAGACCCAGGATACCTTCCCTCCACCCGACCCCGGCTTCGTCAACACAAACAAATAGGAAAAAAGAGAAATAGAGGGAGAGACACCCAAAAACTGACACAAAAGTTGGAACAGCTTTAAAAATGCCCAAGAATTTGGATGGAGCTGCGTAGGGGCAAGGTTACAAGACCATAACACCTCGGACTCCAGGTCGGTAAAAGGAAGTCGGACACTCAGCTTAGAGAAAAAGCAATCATAAGCATAAAAGAAGAGCTTCTCGGAACTATCTAAGGGCGGGAAGCACACTCTCTCCTCGGAATCCGGGGCTACTAGTTCATAATCCCTCTCAGACTCTCTATCTTCACATATGCTACATTGCCTACGAAACCTAGCTAAATACTCAGAATCTACCTCAGAAGGGACTCTTAGAGGAACAGGATCTACCCAACCAAGACCACTTGGAATCTTGGTCGACATCGCTTGAAGAACCTTTCGAGACATAAAATTCTTGCCTACAAAGAAGGATACAACAGCAAGCAAAATCACATAAAAGCAGACAGCAAAAAACAAAGATCTCTTAGAAGAAAATACAGCAACCCGGAGCAAAATACCAGAGAACAAAAAAGAGTCCCCCCCATGTACAAACAACTGGCGGCGCCTCTTTTCGGGGCAACCCAGGCATAGAGAAAAAGAAACAGAAGCATATGTACACAAGAAAAGAGATGGGAACAAACCTGGAAAGAAAGAAACGAGGACGACGAGCTCCGAAGCAAGGAGAACGGAACGGCGGCACAGAGGAAACCCCGGAAAGACACGCGGAAAGATTCAGGGAAGAAGAACAAAGAAAAAGGAAGCGATGCTCAAAAAAGGAGAATGGCGAAAACTCAGAAAAAAGGAAGGGAACAGAATAAACGAAGAAAAGGGGGAAAGGGGCAAATAAATAATGCCTTCACAGAGCCCGAACGGAAATCGAGGAGAAACGGTAAAATGCAATAAATGCAGGAACGGCCATTTTTGAAATTTTGAAAAACTACTATGCCTGAGCTCGACCTCTCAAAAAGGACGAACTCGGGCAGGGGCACTGTTCATACCCTGACCGAGCTCCTCCAAACTCGGCAAAATCCATGAAAGGTCCGACCTCGTCCCAAAGGCCCACGCCTGAGGTCGGACCTCGGACAACAAAGCTAAGAAGGCCCATCAGAAGGAACGCAGCCCAAAACCTAAAGGCCGAAAAGGCCTAGGAAAGGCGGTTCCACAAAGATAGGGATAAAACTCCCAAAAGATAAGATAAGATAAGAATATCTTATCCAGGGAAGATCACGGCCAACTATTATAAATACACTGGAGCACCCAGGTATAACTCACACTCTAATTCCACTCAAATATCTGCTTGGACCCATGCTAACTTAAGCATCGGAGTGTCATTGCAGGTACAACCACCAACCACTCTGCACATCAAGCTTGGGTCATCAATCCCCCCACCTCGGGCCTCTCCAAGACGACCGAGTTGCACGTTTCATGTAACCCCCGGAACAGTTAGTATTGAAGCAAGCTATGGTCATCTTGTAAATCTTAGTCAGGCAAACTCAAATGTATATGGTGATGAACAAAAATAACATAAAGGTAAAGATAGAGATACTTATGTAATTCATTGGTAGGAACTTCAGATAAGCGTATGAAGATGCCTTCCCTTCCGTCTCTCTGCTTTCCTACTGCTTTCATCCAATCCTTCTTACTCCTTTCCATGGCAAGCTTAAGCAAGGGTTTCACCGTTGTCAGTGGCTACCTCCCATCCTCTCAGTGAAAGCGATTGCATATGCTCTGTCACAGCATAGCGGAATTCATCTGTCGGTTCTCAATCAGGCCGGAATAGAATCCAGTGATTCTTTTGCGTCTGTCACTAACGCCCCGCCCTCAGGAGTTTGAAGCACGTCATAGTCATTTAGTCATTGAATCCTACTCAGAATACCACAGACAAGGTTAGACCTTCCGGATTCTCTTGAATGCCGCCATCAGTTCTCGCCTATACCACGAAGACTCTGATCTCACGGAATGGTTGGCTCGTTTGTCAGGCGAGCACTCGGTTGTCAGGCGATCAACCATGCATCGTGCAATCAGGAATCCAAGAGACATTCACTATGGCCTTAGTTGCTTGTAGAACAAGAGTGGTTGTCAGTCACTTTGTTCATGGGTGAGAATGATGATGAGTGTCACAGATCATCACATTCATCAAGTTGAAGAACAAGTGATATCTTAGAACAAGAACAAGCGGAATTGAATAGAAGAACAATAGTAATTGCATTAATACTCGAGGTACAGCAGAGCTCCACACCTTAATCTATGGTGTGTAGAAACTCCACCGTTGAAAATACATAAGCATAAGGTCTAGGCATGGCCGAATGGCCAGCCTCCCAATGATCTAAGATAGCATAAAAATGAAGATAGCTACCAAAGTCTTCTAATACAATAGCAAAAGGTCCTACTTATAAGAACTAGTAGCCTAAGGTGTACAGAATTGAGTAAATGACATAAAAATCCACTTCCGGGCCCACTTGGTGTGTGCTTGGGCTGAGCATTGAAGCATTTTTCGTGCAGAGACTCTTCTTGGAGTTAAACGCCAGCTTTCATGCCAGTTTGGGCGTTTAACTCCCATTTGGGTGCCAGTTCCAGCGTTTAACGCTGGGATTTCTTGAGGTGACTTTGAACGCCGGTTTGGGCCATCCAATCTTGGGCAAAGTATGGACTATCATATATTGCTGGAAAGCCCAGGATGTCTACTTTCCAACGCCGTTGAGAGCGCGCCAATTGGGCTTCTGTAGCTCCAGAAAATCCACTTCGAGTGCAGGGAGGTCAGAATCCAACAGCATCTGCAGTCCTTTTTGGCCTCTAAATCAGATTTTTGCTCAGGTCCCTCAATTTCAGCCAGAAAATACCTGAAATCACAGAAAAACACACAAACTCATAGTAAAGTCCAGAAAAGTGAATTTTAACTAAAAACTAATAAAAATATACTAAAAACTAACTAGATCATATCAAAAACATACTAAAAATAATGCCAAAAAGTATACAAATTATCCGCTCATCACAACACCAAACTTAAATTGTTGCTTGTCCCCAAGCAACTGAAAATCAAACAAGATAAAAAGAAGAGAATATGCAATGAATTCCAAAAACATCTGTGAAGATCAGTATTAATTAGATGAGCGGGGCTTTTACTTTTTGCCTCTGAATAGTTTTGGCATCTCACTCTATTCTTTGAAATTCAGAATGGTTGGCTTCTTTAGGAACTCAGAGTCCAGATAGTGTTAATGATTCTCCTAGTAAAGTATGATGATTCTTTGAACAAAGCTACTTATTGAGTCTTGGCTGTGGCCCAAAGCACTCTGTCTTCCAGTATTACCACCGGATACATACATGCCACAGACACATAGTTGGGTGAACCTTTTCAGATTGTGACTCAGCTTTGCTAAAGTCCCCAATTAGAGGTGTCCAGGGTTCTTAAGCACACTCTTATTTGCCTTGGATCACAACTCTTATTTCTATTTTTTTTCGTTTTCTTCTCTTTTTTTTTTTCGTTTTCTCTCCTTTTTTTTTTCATAGCTTTTTCTTGCTTCAAGAATCATTTTTATGATTTTTCAGATCCTCAGTAACATGTCTCCTTTTTCATCATTCTTTCAAGAGCCAACAATCATGAACCACAAATTCAAGATACATATGCACTGTTTAAGCATACATTCAGAGAACAAGAGTATTGCCACCACATCAAAATAATTAAACTGTTATAAAATTTAAAATTCATGCAATTCTTTCTTTTATCAATTAAGCACATTTTTATTTAAGAAAGGTGATGGATTCATAGGACATTCATAACTTTAAGGCATAGACACTAAGACACTAATGATCACAAGACACAAACATGGATAAACATAAGCACTAAAAATTCGAAAAACAGAAGAACAAATAACAAGGAAATCAAAGAACGGGTCCACCTTAGTGATGGCGGCTCTTTCTTGCTCTTGAAGATCCTATGGAGTGCTTGAGCTCCTCAATGTCTCTTCCTTGTCTTTGTTGCTCCTCCCTCATGATTCTTTGATCTTCTCTAATTTCATGAAGGATGATGGAGTGTTCTTGATGCTCCACCCTTAGTTGTCCCATGTTGGAACTCAACTCTCCTAGGGAGGTATTTAGTTGCTCCCAATAGTCTTGTGGAGGAAAGTGCATCCCTTGAGGAATCTCAGGGGTCTCATGATGAGTGGGGTCTCTTGTGTACTCCATCCTTTTCTTGGTGATGGGTTTGTCCTCATCAATGGGAATGTCTCCATCTATGTCAACTCCAACTGAATAACAGAGGTGACAAATGAGATGAGGAAAGGCTAACCTTGCCAAGGTGGAGGTCTTGTCCGCCACCTTATAGAGTTCTTGGGCTATAACCTCATGAACCTCTATTTCTTCTCCAATCATGATGCTATGGATCATGATAGCCCGATCTATGGTAACTTCAGACCGGTTGCTAGTGGGAATGATTGAGCGTTGTATGAACTCTAACCATCCTCTAGCCACGGGCTTGAGGTCATGCCTTCTCAATTGGACCTGCTTTCCCCTTGAATCTTGCTTCCATTGTGCGCCCTCTTCACATATGACTGTGAGGACTTGGTCCAACCTTTGATCAAAGTTGACCCTTCTAGTGTAAGGATGCTCATCTCCTTGCATCATAGGCAAGTTGAACGCCACCCTCACACTCTCTGGACTAAAATCCAAGTATTTCCCCCGAACCATAGTGAGATACTTCTTTGGATTCGGGTTCACACTTTGGTCATGGTTCTTGGTGATCCATGCATTGGCATAGAACTCTTGAACCATCAAGATTCCGACTTGTTGAATGGGGTTGGTAAGAACTTCCCAACCTCTTCTTCGGATCTCATGTCGGATCTCCGGATATTCACCATTTTTGAGTGAAAAGGGGACCTCGGGGATCACCTTCTTCAAGGCCACAACTTCATAGAAGTGGTCTTGATGCACCCTTGAGAGGAATCTATCCATCTCCCATGACTCGGAGGTGGAAGCTTTTGCCTTCCCTTTCCTCTTTCTAGAGGTTTCTCCGGCCTTGGATGCCATAATGGTTATGGAAAAACGAAAAAAGCAACGCTTTTACCACACCAAACTTAAAATGTTTGCTCGTCCTCGAGCAAAAGAAGAAAGAAGAGAGTAGAAGAAGAAGAAATGAGGAAAAGGGAGATGGTGGTGTGTTCGGCCAAAGAGGGGGAGAAGTGGTGTTTAGGTTGTGTGAAAATGAAGGGTTGAAGAAGGGTATATATAGGAGAGAGGGGGGTAAAGGTTCGGCCATTATGGGTGGGTTTGGGAGGGAAAGTGGTTTGAATTTGAAGGGTGAGGTTGGTGGGGATTTATGAAGGATGGATGTGAGTGGTGAAGAGAAAGATGGGATTTGATAGGTGAAGGGTTTTTGGGGAAGAGGTGTTGAGGTGATTGGTGAATGGGGGAAGAAGAGAGAGAGTGATGGTGGGGTAGGTGGGGATCCTGTGGGGTCCACAAATCCTGTGGTGTCAAGGAAAAGTCATCCCTGCACCAAATGGCATCAAAATTCACGTTTTGAGCCATTTCTGGCGTTAAACGCCGGGCTGGTGCCCATTCCTGGCGTTTAACGCCAGGTTCTTGCTCTTTTCTGGCGTTTAACGCCAGTCTGGTGCCCCTTTCTGGCGTTAAACGCCCAGAATGGTGCCAGACTGGGCGTTAAACGCCCAACTGCTAGGCTTACTGGCGTTTGAATGCCAGCAGCATCTTCCTCCAGGGTGTGCTGTTTTTCTTCCTGTTTTTCATTCTGTTTTTGCTTTTTTCATTGTTTTTGTGACTTCTTATGATCATCAACCTACAAAAAAGATAAAATAACAAAAGAAAATAATTAAGTATAAAACATTGGGTTGCCTCCCAACAAGCGCTTCTTTAATGTCATTAGCTTGACAGAGGGCTTCTCATGGAGCCTCACAGATTCTCAGAGCCGTGTTGGAACCTCCCAACACCAAACTTAGAGTTTGACTGTGGGGGCTCTGTTTGGCTCTGTTTTGAGAGAAGCTCTTCATGCTTCCTCTCCATGATGACAGAGGGATATCCCTGAGCCTTAAACACCAAGGATTCTTCATTCACTTGAATGATCAACTCTCCTCTATCAACATCAATCACAGCCTTTGCTGTGGCTAGGAAGGGTCTGCCAAGGATGATGGATTCATCCATGCACTTCCCAGTCTCTAGGACTATGAAATCAGTAGGGATGTAATGGTCTTCAACTTTGACCAGAACGTCCTCTACAAGTCCATGGGCTTGTTTTCTTGAGTTGTCTGCCATCTTTAGTGAGATTTTTGCAGCTTGCACCTCAAAGATCCCTAACTTCTCCATTACAGAGAGGGGCATGAGGTTTACACTTGACCCTAAGTCACACAAGGCCTTCTTGAAGGTCATGGTGCCTATGGTACAAGGTATTGAAAACTTCCCAGGGTCCTGTCTCTTTTGAGGCAGTTTCTGCCTAGACAAGTCATTCAGTTCTTTGGTGAGCAAAGGGGATTCATCCTCCCAAGTCTCATTTCCAAATAACTTGTCATTCAGCTTCATGATTGCTCCAAGGTATTTAGCAACTTGCTCCTCAGTGACATACTCATCCTCTTCAGAGGAAGAATACTCATCAAAGCTCATGAATGGCAGAAGTAAGTCCAATGGAATCTCTATGGTCTCATTTTGAGCCTCAGATTCCCATGGTTCTTCATTGGGGAACTCATTAGAGGTCAGTGGACGTCCAGTGAGGTCTTCCTCAGTGGCGTTCACTGCCTCTTCTTCCTCCCAGAATTCGGCCATGTTGATGGCCTTGCACTCTCCTTTTGGATTTTCTTCTGTATTGCTTGGAAGAGTACTTGGAGGGAGTTCAGTAATTTTCTTGCTCAGCTGATCCACTTGTCCTTCCAAATTTCTGATGGAGGACCTTGTTTCAGTCATGAAATTTTGAGTGGTTTTGATCAGATCAGAGACCATAGTTGCTAAGTCAGAGGTATTCTGCTTAGAACTCTCTGTCTGTTGCTGAGATGATGATGGAAAAGGCTTGCTATTGCTAAACCTGTTTCTTCCACCATTATTATTATTGAAACCTTGTTGAGGTCTCTGTTGATCCTTCCATGAAAGATTTGGATGATTCCTCCATGAAGGATTGTAGGTGTTTCCATAGGGTTCTCCCATGTAATTCACCTCTTCTATTGAAGGGTTCTCAGGATCATAAGCTTCTTCCTCAGATGAAGCTTCCTTAGTACTGCTTGGTGCATTTTGCATTCCAGACAGACTTTGAGAAATCATATTGACTTGTTGAGTCAATATTTTGTTCTGAGCCAAAAGGGCATTCAGAGTGTCAGTCTCAAGAACTCCTTTCTTCTGACTAGTCCCATTGTTTACAGGATTTCTTTCAGAAGTGTACATGAATTGGTTATTTGCAACCATTTCAATTAGTTCTTGAGCTTCAGTAGGCGTCTTCTTCAGATGAAGAGAGCCTCCAGCAGAGCTATCCAAAGACATCTTGGACAGTTCAGAGAGACCATCATAGAAAATACCTATGATGCTCCATTCAGAAAGCATATCAGAGGGACACTTTCTGATTAATTGTTTCTATCTTTCCCAAGCTTCATAGAGGGATTCTCCTTCCTTCTGTCTGAAGGTTTGGACTTCCACTCTAAGCTTACTCAATTTTTGAGGTGGAAAGAACTTTGCCAAGAAGGCATTGACTAGCTTTTCCCAAGAGTCCAGGCTTTCTTTAGGTTGAGAGTCCAACCATGTCCTAGCTCTGTCTCTTACAGCAAAAGGGAATAGCATAAGTCTGTAGACCTCAGGGTCAACCCCATTAGTCTTGACAGTGTCACAGATTTGCAAGAACTCAGCTAAGAACTGATGAGGATCTTCCAATGGAAGTCCATGGAACTTGCAATTCTGTTGCATTAGAGAAACTAATTGAGGCTTAAGCTCAAAGTTGTTTGCTCCAATGGCAGGGATAGAGATGCTTCTCCCATAGAAGTCGGGAGTAGGTGCAGTAAAGTCACCCAGCACCTTCCTTGCATTGTTGGCATTGTTGTTGTTTTCGGCTGCCATGAGTTCTTCTTCTTTGAAGAATTCGTTCAGGTGCTCTAAAGAGAGTTGTGCTTTGGCTTCTCTTAGCTTTCTCTTCAAGGTCCTTTCAGGTTCAGGGTCAGCCTCAACAAGAATGCCTTTATCTTTGCTCCTGCTCATAAGAAAGAGAAGGGAACAAGAAAATGTGGAATCCTCTATGTCACAGTATAGAGATTCCTTTAGGTGTCAGAGGAAAAGAAGAGTAGAAGACAGAAGTAGAAAATTCGAACTTATCAGAGAAAATGGAGTTCGAATTTTGCATTAAGGGGTAGTGTTAGTCCATAAATAGAAGGATGTGAGAAGGAGGGAACTAATTTTCGAAAATTAAGTGAAAAATTTTGAAAACATTTTGAAAAAACACTAATTAATTTTCGAAAATGAAAAGGGAAAAGAAATCAAATGATTTTTGAAAAAGATTTTGAAATTAGAAATCAGAAAGATTTGATTGAAAACTATTTTGAAGAAGATGTGGTTAAGAAGATATGATTTGAAAACAATTTTAAAAGATATGATTTGAAAACATTTTAAAAAGATTTGATTTGAAAATTAAAAACTTGACTAACAAGAAAAGATATGATTCAGTCATTAAACCTTTCTCAACAGAAAAGGCAACATACTTGAAATGTTGAATCAAATCATTAATTGGTAGCAAGTATCTTTGAAAAAGGAAAGAAATTGATTTTGAAAAAGATTTGATTGGAAAATTGATTTGAAAAAGATTTGATTTTGAAAAAAAAATGTTGAAAACTTAAAAAAAATTGATTTGAAAACAAAATCTTCCCCCTTTAGCCATCCTGGCGTTAAACGCCCAGAATGGTGCACATTCTGGCGTTTAACGCCCAAAATGCTACCCTTTTGGGCGTTAAACGCCCAACCAGGTACCCTGGCTGGCGTTTAAACGCCAGTCTGTCCTTCTTCACTAGGCGTTTTGAACGCCCAACTTTTTCTGTGCACTTCCTCTGCTGTATGTTCTGAGTCTTCAATTCTCTGTATTATTGACTTGAAAAGACATAAATTAAAAATATTTTTTGGATTTTTGATAATAGGAAAAATCAAAATGCAACAAGAATCAAATAACAATGCATGCAAGACACCAAACTTAGCAGTTTGTATACTACTGACACTAACAAAATGAAAATGCATATGAGACACACAAAACAATCAAGTCAATTGAATTCAAAGATCAGAGCAAGTAAATCATCAAGAACATCTTGAAGATCACTAAGATACATGAATGAATACATGCAATTGACACCAAACTTATGATGAGACTAGTGTGTCAATAAGAAACAACAATATTTTTGGTTTTTATGATTTTGTAAAATTTTTTTTGTGTTTTTCGAAAATTAAATGGAAAAAGATATCAAAATTCTTAATGAGAATTCCAGGAATCAGTGCAATGTTAGTCTAAGACTCCGGTCCAGGAATTAGACATGGCTTCACAGCCAGCCAAGCTTTCAGAGAAAGCTTCGGTCCAAAACACTAGACATGGCCAAAAGCCAGCCAAGCCTTAGCAGATCACTGCTCCAAAAGCAAGATTGATAAGAAATCAACAAGCTCTTGTGATGATAAGTTGAAACCTCGGCCCAATGAAATTAGACATGGCTTCTCAGCCAGCCAGATTTCAACAAATCACCATGAAACTCTAGAATTCATCTTCAAGAATTTCAAAAAAAATAAATACCTAATCTAAGCAACAAGATGAACCGTCAGTTGTCCAGCCTGAACAATCCCTGGCAATAACGCCAAAAACTTGGTGTTGTTGCCGGATCTTGGCACTGATGTTACCAAAAGCTTGCTCAAAACTTGAACAATCCCCGGCAACGGCGCCAAAAACTTGGTGCGCGAAATTGTGAATAATACTTTTTCACAACTCTCATAATCCCCGGTAATGGCTCCAAAAACGTGGTAGCTCAATACCATGGCATTACACAACTTCGCACAACTAACCAGCAAGTGCACTGGTTCGTCCAAGTAATAAACCTTACGTGAGTAAGGGTCGATCCCACGGAGATTGTTAGTATTGAAGCAAGCTATGGTCATCTTGTAAATCTTAGTCAGGCAAACTCAAATGTATATGGTGATGAACAAAAATAACATAAAGGTAAAGATAGAGATACTTATGTAATTCATTGGTAGGAACTTCAGATAAGCGTATGAAGATGCCTTCCCTTCCGTCTCTCTGCTTTCCTACTGCCTTCATCCAATCCTTCTTACTCCTTTCCATGGCAAGCTTAAGCAAGGGTTTCACCGTTGTCGGTGGCTACCTCCCATCCTCTCAGTGAAAGCGATTGCATATGCTCTGTCACAGCATAGCGGAATTCATCTGTCGGTTCTCAATCAGGCCGGAATAGAATCCAGTGATTCTTTTGCGTCTGTCACTAACGCCCCGCCCTCAGGAGTTTGAAGCACGTCACAGTCATTTAGTCATTGAATCCTACTCAGAATACCACAGACAAGGTTAGACCTTCCGGATTCTCTTGAATGCCGCCATCAGTTCTCGCCTATACCACGAAGACTCTGATCTCACGGAATGGTTGGCTCGTTTGTCAGGCGAGCACTCGGTTGTCAGGCGATCAACCATGCATCGTGCAATCAGGAATCCAAGAGACATTCACTATGGCCTTAGTTGCTTGTAGAACAAGAGTGGTTGTCAGTCACTTTGTTCATGGGTGAGAATGATGATGAGTGTCACAGATCATCACATTCATCAAGTTGAAGAACAAGTGATATCTTAGAACAAGAACAAGCGGAATTGAATAGAAGAACAATAGTAATTGCATTAATACTCGAGGTACAGCAGAGCTCCACACCTTAATCTATGGTGTGTAGAAACTCCACCGTTGAAAATACATAAGCATAAGGTCTAGGCATGGCCAAATGGCCAGCCTCCCAATGATCTAAGATAGCATAAAAATGAAGATAGCTACCAAAGTCTTCTAATACAATAGCAAAAGGTCCTACTTATAAGAACTAGTAGCCTAAGGTGTACAGAATTGAGTAAATGACATAAAAATCCACTTCCGGGCCCACTTGGTGTGTGCTTGGGCTGAGCATTGAAGCATTTTTCGTGCAGAGACTCTTCTTGGAGTTAAACGCCAGCTTTCATGCCAGTTTGGGCGTTTAACTCCCATTTGGGTGCCAGTTCCAGCGTTTAACGCTGGGATTTCTTGAGGTGACTTTGAACGCCGGTTTGGGCCATCAAATCTTGAGTAAAGTATGGACTATCATATATTGCTGGAAAGCCCAGGATGTCTACTTTCCAACGCCGTTGAGAGCGCGCCAATTGGGCTTCTGTAGCTCCAGAAAATCCACTTCGAGTGCAGGGAGGTCAGAATCCAACAGCATCTGCAGTTCTTTTTGGCCTCTAAATCAGATTTTTGCTCAGGTCCCTCAATTTCAGCCAGAAAATACCTGAAATCACAGAAAAACACACAAACTCATAGTAAAGTCCAGAAAAGTGAATTTTAACTAAAAACTAATAAAAATATACTAAAAACTAACTAGATCATATCAAAAACATACTAAAAACAATGCCAAAAAAGTATACAAATTATCCGCTCATCAGTTGGTCATCTTGAGTCAGAACCTAATTGTCAAATCTTGAACCGGGATGATGGGACAGTGGATGCAGTGCCTCTTCAGACTCGTCCTCCTTCACCCCGTGTTGATGCCGCTGAGAAGTCTTTGGATCCTCAATGATTATTCTGGATGTTTGTGTAGATAGCCCGACTTGTGGGCTTTTGAACTCTTTATATTTTGTAAATGGTGGTTCTGACTTTTTACTACTTTCTTAGTTACTTGTTTAGCAACTTTATTTTGAAAAAAAAAAGTAGTTTCAAGCTCTTGGGGTTGATTTTGGTGGCCTCTTGAGTTTGTTATTATTATAACTTGTGTTTTTTATGACATGTTCGCCTGCATTTGTCTTGTACTTTTTTAGGTTTTTTGGGAGTGTTGGAGCCTTATTGTCTGACCTCTTTGGATTGCCTTTGTATTTTCATACTTGTGGCTTGATTCTTTTTGAGGTTGTAGATGTTTGGGTTCAACTTGTATGTCGACTTCCTCACTTCGGTCTGACGTTATTTCTAGTAATCCCTTTTGTGTGGACCTTTGTTAG
Source organism: Arachis hypogaea (assembly GCF_003086295.3). Lineage (NCBI taxonomy): Eukaryota > Viridiplantae > Streptophyta > Magnoliopsida > Fabales > Fabaceae > Arachis > Arachis hypogaea. The sequence goes on along the minus strand of NC_092039.1, from coordinate 71,731,467 downwards.
ATCTCTGTTAGGAATTACTTTTTATAACTCGTTTTTGGGAGGCCGACTTCATCATGTCAGTCTCTTCTAAGTTATTTTTAGTAATCATCTTTCTTGGACCTTTGTCAGGTCTCTTTCAGGGATTACTTTTTATAACTATTTTATTTTAGGGCCGACTTCTTTGCATCAATCCCTTCTAAGTTATTTTTAGTAATCCTCTTTCTTGGACCTTTGTGAGGTCTCTTTTAGGGATTAATTTTTATAACTATTTAATTTTGGGGCCAACTTCTTTGCGTCGGTCCCTTCTAAGTTATTTTTAGTAATCCTCTTTCTTGAACTTTTGTCAGGTCTCTTTCAGGGATTACTTTTTATAACTTTTTGATTTTGGGGCTGACTTCTTTGTGTCGGTCCCTTCTAAGTTATTTTTACTAATCCTCTTTCTTTGACCTTTGTCAGGTCTCTTTCAGGGATTACTTGTTATAACTTTTTTATTTTGGGGCCGACTTCTTTGTGTCGGTCCCTTCTAAGTTATTTTTAGTAATCCTCTTTATTAGGACTGGCCAGGCCTCTTTCCAGGGATTGACTTTTTATAACTTTGGTTATTGTGATCGACTGGTCTGACTTCTCTATGTCAGCCTGTCTTTTAAGTTATTTTTAGCAACCCATTTTATTAAAACCTCGTCAGGTCCTTTCTATGGGTCACTTTCGATAACTTCTTACATTATTCTGTTTTGTCACTTTTTCATCTTTGCCAATTTTTTCGAAGTCAGGTTTGATCCTTGTTTGGTGGACCTTTGGACGAATTTGGTTTTCATCTTTTTTATCTTTATTGTGGTGGGACAGTGAATTTGATCTTCACTTTCTACCGATCTTGTAGCTTTTTAATCGGGCGATGAATTTTTTAGTGTTTCAGACTAATACGTCTTGAGAATTTGTAGAAAATCTAAAAAACTTTATTCAGAAGTAAATGCATATATATACGTGTGGGGATTTTATCCCTCTAGGTCGGGCAATCTTGTAGATCTTGGCTTGGCATCTCGTTAAAAAACCTTTTAAGGAAAAATAGTGTACCTTATCCAAAGATCTTTATTACCTCTAATTGTAGTATCTTCTTAGGTTGCAGGCGTGACATGACCTGGGAAGTTCTCACCCTTCGACTTCAGACAGTTTGTAGTAGCCCTTTCCAAGTACTTCTTTGACTCGGTCGGGTCCTTTCCAGTTTGCTGCCAGCTTTCCTTCTCCAGGTCGAGTTATTCCGATATCATTGCGGATTAGGATGAGGTCGTTCTCAGCAAATCCTCACGGTACTACCTTTTGATTGTATCTTAAAGCCATTCGACATTTTAATGCCTCTTCCATAATCCGAGCTTTTTCTCAAATTTCTGGAAGTAGGTCGAGTTCTTCCCTTTGAAATTGGGAATTGGCCTCTTCACTATAATGGATCACTCTGGGCAACCCTTCTTCGACCTCTACTGGGATCATTGCCTCCATCTCGTAAGCTAATCTGAAAGGCGATTCCTTTGTGGTGGAATGTGGCGTTGTTCGATATGCCCATAGGACTTGTGGGAGCTCTTTGGCCCAAGCTCCCATTGTATCCTATAATCTTCGTTTTAGCCTGGCCAATATGACTTTGTTGGCAGCTTCTGCTTGTCCATTGGCCTGAGGGTGTTCTACGGACGTAAATTGGTTTCTTATGTTCAAATTGGCCACCAATTTTCTGAAGCCCGTATCTGTGAATTAAGTACCGTTGTGTGTGGTAATAGAGTATGGAACCCCAAACTTTGTGACAATGTTTCTATATAGGAATTTTCAACTTCTTTGAGTGGTGGCGTTAGCTAGAGGTTCCGCCTCAATCTATTTTGTAAAATAGTCTACCACTTCGATGAGAAATTTGACTTGGTCGGATCCTTGAGGGAAAGGACCGAGAAGGTCGAGTCCCCATTTTGCGAATGGCCAGGGTGAGGTTACGCTGACAAGCTCCTCTGGTGGGGCAATATGAAAGTTGGCATGTTTCTGGCATAATGGACATATCTTTACGAATTTTGTTGCTTCTTTTTGTAGAGTCAGCCAATAGAATCCGACCCGGAGTACCTTTTTGGTAAGAGCCTGTGCTCCGAGATGGTTGCCACAGATATCGCTGTGTACTTCTTCTAAGACTTCCTTTGTATTGGAAGTCGGCACACATTTTAACAGTGGTGTTGAAATCCCTCTCTTGTATAGAGTATTGTTTATGATTGTGTAGTGTAGTGCCTCCCGTTTTAACCTCTTTGCCTCTTTCTTATCTACGGAGAGTGTTTCTGTTTCGAGGTTGTTAATTATAGGAGTCATCCATCCTTGATCCTGACCTGTGATGGCTAGGATTTTTTCTTCTTCCGAGATTAACGGGTTCTACAGCATTTCTTGGATGAGGCTTCTATTGTTACCCCCTGGTTTGGTGCTGGCTAGTTTTGAGAGTGCATCAGCTCGGGTGTTCTGTTCTCGGGGTATGTGGCGAACCTCATATTCCCCGAGTTGTCCAAGCTGTTCCCTGATTTTATCCAGGTTCTTTTTCATGGTGGGATCTTTGGCTTGGTAGCTCCTGCTATTTGTGAAGTGACTACCTGTGAGTCGCTGAAGATGATGAGCTTTTGAGCTCCAACCTCCTTAGCCAGCTTCAAACCAGCCAGTAGTGCCTCATACTCGGCTTGGTTGTTTGAGGCAGGGAATCCGAATTTGAGAGAAAGTTCGATTTGGGTTCCCTGGTCACTTTTAATTATCACACCCGTGCTACTTCCAGTTTTATTTGAGGAGCCATCTACATAGAGATTCCATTCTGTAGGGATTTCTGGGATGTCTGTAAATTCTGCAACGAAGTCGGCTAGATATTGCGATTTGATGGCTGTCCGAGCTTCATATTGAAGGTCGAATTCAGACAACTCGACTGCCCGTTGCAAAATTATGCCTGCTAAGTCTGTTTTCCACAAAATCCCTTTTATGGGTTGGTTAGTCCAAACCCTAATGATGTGAGCTTGGAAATATGGACGGAGTCGTCGAGATGTTAATATAAGAGCATAGGCGAATTTTTCTATTTTTTGGTAGTTCAGCTCGGATCCTTATAATGCTTTGCTAATGAAGTACACAGGTTATTTGCCCACTGTCGTCTTCTCGGACTAGTGCTGAGGCTACTGCCCGACTTCCTACTGCGAGATATAATATAAGTGGTTTTCCTTCCCGAGGCCGACTTAGGATAGGTGGTTGTCCCAAGAATCTTTTGAAATCTTGGAAGGCCTGCTCGCACTCCGTTGTCCATTTAAACCTCTTTCCTTTCCTTAGAGTGGCATAGAAGGGGAGAGACCTTATTGCTGATCTAGGTAGAAATCTGGACAAGGCTGCCAACCTTCCATTGAGTTGTTGTACTTCTTTGACACAAGTTGGGCTCTTCATGTCGAGTATGGCCCGGCATTTATCCGAATTTTCCTCGATTCCTCTTTGTGTGAGCATAAAACCCAAGAATTTGCCAGCTTCTACTGCGAATATGCATTTTGTAGGATTAAGTCGCATGCCATGCCTTCTTATAGTATCGAATACTTGGGTAAGGTCGAACAGCAACGTCTCTTCACTTTGTGTCTTTATTAACATATCATCCACATATACTTCCATGATTTTTCTGATGTGATCCGTAAAGACCTTATTCATTAACCTCTAATAAATAGCTCCCACGTTTTTAAGTCCAAAGGGCATGACGATGTAGCAGTAGTTTGCTTTTGGGGTTAAGAATGAGGTTTTTCCTTGGTCGGGTGGATACATCGGGATTTGATTGTATCCTGAATATGCGTCCATAAACGAGAGGTATTTATATCCGGAGGAGGCATCCACCAGAGCGTCGATACTTGGGAATGGATAAGGATCCTTTGGGCAGGCTTTGTTGAGATCATTGTAGTCAGTGCACATCCGCCACTTTCCATTTGATTTTTTCACCAAGACAACGTTAGCTAGCCATAGTGGGTACTTGACTTCTCTTATGAATCCTACCTCCAGTAGAGCTTGTACCTGCTCTTCCACAGCTTGGGATCGTTCTGGTCCGAGCTTTCTACGTTTTTGTTGTACTGGCCGAGATCCTGGGTAGACTGCTAGCTTGTGGCACATTAACTTGGGGTCTATGCTTGGCATGTCTGCAGCCTTCCATGCAGAGAGGTCGACGTTATCTCGTAAGAACTATACGAGTGATTCCTTTATATCTCCTTTTAGGATTGTACCGATATTGGTTGTTTTGTCCGGGATATCTCTGATATGGACTTTTTCTACTTCACCTTTAGGTTGTGGGCGGAGTTCTTCCCGTCTCTGAGCTCCACTGAGTTCGATTGTGTGGAATTCTTCTCCTCTGCCTCTGAGGTTTAAACTTTTGTTGTAGCAGTGGCGCATCGTCTTCTGGTCCGCTTTTATTGTAGCTATTCCTTCTGCAGTTGCGAACTTAATGCATAGATGTAGAGTTGAGACTACTGCACCGAGCTGATTTAATGTTGTTCAACCTATTAAGGCATTGTAGGCTGAGCTTACGTCGACCACAATGTAGTCTATTTTGAGTGTTCTTGATTGGTTTCCTTTTCCAAAGGTCGTGTGTAGTATGACGTATCCAAGTGGTTGAACTGTGGTGTCTCCCAGTGCGAATAGGCTGTTCAGATATGCTCTGGGTTCTTTTTCTTCTATGCAGAGTTTGTCGAAGGCAGTTTTGAATAGGATATCGGTGGAGCTTCCTTGGTCTATCAGTGTGCAGTGGAGATTTGCGTTTGCCAATACGATAGTGATGACCATGGGATCGTCATGTTCGGAGAGGATGCCAGATGCGTCCTCTTTGGTAAAAGTAATTGTGGGGATGTCGGCTGTTTCCTCTCTTCCCTCGACATGATATACTTCTTTAAGATATCTTTTGTGAGATGATTTGAAGGTCCCGCCTCCCACGAATCCTCCGTGAATCACGTGGACGTGTCTTTCAAATGTACGAGGTGGTCATTCTACCTATCCGATATCCTCATCCCTTCTTTTTCTGGGATCGTCTGCTCGGCTCGCCAAGTACCGATCTAATTTTCCTTCTCTTACCAATTTTTCTATGATATTTTTTAGGTCGAAACATTCGTTGGTGGAATGTCCATAGATTCGGTGATATTCATAATATTCTGCCCGGTTTCCTCCTCCTTTTTTGTTTTTGAGTGATCGAGCTGGATGTATCTTTTCAGTATGGCATACTTCTCTGTAGACATCCACTAGGGATACCCGAAGAAGGGTATAATTGTGGTATTTTTTAATCTTCTCCCCATGTCGATCTTCTTTTTTCTTGGATTCTTTGTCCTTATCTCGAGAGGAGTAGGAAAATCTGGATTTTGAGGTCTCTCATAGTCGAGAGTTTTCTTCCATGTTGATATACTTTTCTGCTCGTTCTTGTACCTCATCTAGAGATGCGGGATGCTTTTTTGATATAGATTGGCTAAAAGGCCCTTCTCGTAGGCCATTGATGAGGCCCATGATGGCTGCTTCCGTGGGAAGACTTTGTATGTCTAGACATGCCTTGTTAAATCTTTCCATGTAGTTACAGAGACTTTCTCGATCTCCTTATTTGATTCCTAATAGACTCGAGGTATGCTTGGTTTTGTCTTTCTGTATAGAGAATCTAGCTAGAAACATTTTGGCTAGGTCGTCGAAGCTTGTGATGGACCTGGGGGGGTAGATTATCGAACCACTTAATCGCCATTTTTATTAAGGTAGTCGGGAAGGCTGTGCAGTGGACTACGTCTGAGGCATCAGTGAGGTACATTCGACTCCTGAAATTACTAAGGTGATGGCTGGAATCTGCCGTACCATCGTATAAAGCCATATTCGAGAGTTTAAAGTCTTTTGGGATTTTGGTCTTTATGATCTCCTTGGTAAACGGATCTTGGTCCTTGCAGGAACTATCCTCATGAGTGGATCGAGTCACTTTGGCTTTGAGACCGGCTTCGAGTTTTAGGAGTTTGCCCTCCAATTCCCGGTGTCGCCTTATCTCCCTTTGTAGGTCTTTCCCAGCTTCTCACTAATGTTGGGCTTCTTTCTCAAGTTGTTTTAAACGATCTTGAAGCATCTCAAGGGCTCCCGGATTTGGTGAGTTCTTGTCTCTGTTAGGTTGTGGGAAATCTTTTGGTGTGGTGTCCGCATTTTTGTGCGGCGTTCTGTCTTCTAGATCCGAATCGTGGTCGTTGTCATGGTCGTCCGCCATGGTGGTGGGATGACTTTCAGGTTCCCCACCAACGGCGCCAATGTTCCGAGGCTTACCTAAAACTGTAGGTCGATCTAGGATGAGATCTTCTGTACTGGTCGGAGCTGTTGTGTCCGACTTGTGGGACCTGGTGATGGTGCTGATCCTTCGTCACCAGAGGATAGTGGTACCTGCAAGGGACTCCGATGCTTAAGTTAGCTAGGGTATTAAGCATGTTTTTAGTAGAATCAGAGTATGAGTTATACCTGGGTGCTCCAGTGTATTTATAATGGTGTAGAGTGACCTTCTTAGATAAGATAAGTTAGTTATCTTATCTTATCTTTATCTTATCTTCAAGTGAGGTCATCTTATCTTTAAGGGAACCGCCCTTCTCTCTGTAGGCTTGGGCTGCTTTAGGATTCGGGGCGTGGTCCTCTATTTGGGCCCTTTTTGGGCTTTCTAGGTGATTTGGCTGAGCTCTTTGAGAAGAGGTCGGATTGTCCTGATCTGAAGAGGTCGGTCGAGTTGTCAGTAGAACATCCCGGGTCGGACAGCTCGACCCAGGGTATGAACAGTTTCCAATAATAAAACTTATCACAGATTTAAGATTAGGACTCAACAACCTTTATTTTGGGAGATGGGTGCTCCTTCAATCTGTGGGGTGTCTGGTCCCTCAAGGGAGAGCTTCTGGCGCTTCAACTCCTGTAGCTCATGCCCTTACTTTTCTTGTTCCTTAAGCAGCTTGCAGAGCATGCTATTTTGATTTTGTTGTTCTTCCTTAACTTGATCCATAGCTTCTTGTAGGTTGGTGACAGATGCTTCTAGGCGGGCCCAGTAGTCAATTTGAGGGATTTCTGGGAGGAATTCCTGTGCCCTCCTCTTGATGGAGTTGTCGTGTACTTGTTGTCCCTCCATTGACTTTTTAGTTATTGGATGCTCAACTAAGATGAACTCATCCACTTCCATCTTTACCCCAGCATCTTTACATAGTAGAGAGATTAAGCTTGGGTAAGCCAATTTGGCTTCAATGGAGTTTTTATTTGCAATTATGTAAATCCCACAAGAAATTAGATGATGAATCTCCACTTTGTTTCCCAGCATAATGCAATGAATCATCACTGCTCTTTTGACAGTGAACTCAGAGCGGTTGCTAGTGGGCAGTATAGAATGCCTAATGAAGTCCAACCAGCCCCTAGCAACTGGTTTGAGATCTCCGCTCTTGAGTTGGTTTAGGACACCTTTTGAGTTGGTTATCCACTTAGTTCCAGGGAGGCATATGTCCTCTAGAACTCGATCCAAGTGCTTATCTACTCTCATCATTCTCCTATTAAAGGATTCTGGATCATCTTGTAGTTAAGGCAGCTTGAAGACCTCTCTTATTTTGTCAATGTGAAAGTAAATAGTCTTCCTTCTGGCCATTGTTCGAAAGGTATGGAAGGCAGTTCCCGTCATTCTCTGCTTATCTGTTAACTACAAATTTGAGTAGAATTCCTGGACTATGTTTCTTCCTACCTTTGTCTCAGAATTAGCTAGGATTTTCCATCCTTTGTTTCGAATTTGTTCTTGGATCTCCGGATATTCGTCTTCTTTCTGATCGAACATAACTTCCAGGATAACTGACCTCAAACCCATTATTTTGTGGTAATGGTATGCATGTTCTTTGGTTACGAACCTCTCTTGATTCCAAAGTGGTTTTGGTTCTCTTTCTTACCTCATAGATTGGTTTGTTTTCCTTTTGGAGCCATGATCTTGGTGAGTTTTTACTCAGCGAGCACGGAAAATCACACCAAACTTAGAGGTTTACTTGTCCTCATGCAAAAGAAAGGAAAGGAGAGGAATAGAGGGTGAGACAGATTCGAATGGTGGGGGGATGGCCGAACGTGTATTTAAAAGGGAGGGGGTAGGTTTCGAAAATTTTGAAAAAGATATGATAGAAAGATATGGTTTGGAAAAGATGAATCATGATATGAAAAAGATGAGATTTTAAAATTCAAAAGATATGGAAAAGATATAGAGAAGTTAAATCTGAATTTTTGTTGATGTATCTAAGAATTAAACGATGATATGATGAGTTGGAAAAGATTTGGAAAGAAATTGAAAAGATAAATGAGTTTTTGAAAAAAGATTTGAAAGGTTTTTTGAAAGAAAACAAAAAAAGAATCTAGAGTATTATTAAATTTTTGAAAATTGGATTTGAAAGATGAAAGTTTGTGACATGTTTATGTAGAAATCTTTTTTGAAAACTGGAGCAATCTTTTTTCTCCAGCTAACTGGTTGCCCACTGGCAGGTGAAAGGCTTTTCCATACACAAGCTGGTATGGAGAGGTCCCTATAGGAGTTTTGAATGCAGTTCTGTATGCCCACAAAGCATCATCTAGACTCCTTGCCCAATCCTTTCTACGGGTGCTCACCATCCGTTCTAGGATTCATTTTAGTTCTCTATTTGAGACTTCAGCCTGCCTATTTGTTTGTGGATGATATGGAGTTGCCACTTTGTGGTTAATTCTATATCGGATCAGAGTAGAGTCAAGCTGTTTATTGCAGAAATGAGTTCCTCCATCACTGTTCGGAGGGTTATCTGAAACTGTAGGTCGATCTCGGACGAGATCTTCTGTACTAGTCGGAGCTGTCGTGTTCGACTAGTTGGACTTGGTGATGGTGCTGATCCTTCGTCACCGGAGGGTGGTGGTACCTGCAAGGGACTTCGATGCTTAAGTTAGCAAGGGTATTAAGCAGGTTTTTAGTAGAATCAGAGTATGAGTTATACCTGGGTGCTCCAATGTATTTATAATGGTGTTGAGCGACCTTCTTAGATAAGATAAGTTAGTTATCTTATCTTATCTTTGAGTGAGGTCATCTTATCTTCAAGGGAACTGCCCTTCTCTCTGTAATCTTGGGCTACTTCTGGATTTGGGTCGTGGTCCTCCATTTGGGCCATTTTCTGGATTTCTTGGCAATTTGGTCGAGCTCTTTGAGAAGAGGTCGGAGAGTCTGACCTAAAGAGGTCGGTCACTTTATCGCCAGACATCCCGAGTCGGACAACTTGATCCAGGGTATGAATAGTGTCCCTACTCGAGCTCGACTTTTATTTTGGAGGTCGAGTCTTAGTTTTAGGACTTCGAACCTTCTCGGGTGAAGCCAAATTCGAGCATTTTATCGATTTCATCTTTGTAGAGTTCCTTTTTGAATGCGGAATGCTTCCTCTTTCGTTTCCTCTGAAACGCGCACTTTTGTATTAGCGTCCTAGCCTTGGGAATGTGCGAGGGTTTTAATGCCCTCATTAATTGGTTTTTAATGCCCTATTTTTCTTTTATTTTAAATTTTTACACACAGAAACGGTTTTCCTCTTCTCTGTAACTTCCCCTTTTCTTTCTCATTTTTTTGTTTTCGCCTGTCATCTGTATTTTCGCGTTTCTCTTTGTTTGGTGATCGTGGGCGCTTTCTCTGCTTTTGACGGCCATTCCTGATTTCTTCGTCTTCAACTTTCTTCCGTACTCTTCTCCTTTTCCAGGTTGGTTTTGCTCTTTCTTTCGTCGTTCATATCTGCTGCTCTGTATTTGATTCTTTGATGAAGTTTTTATTTTGACTGAGTGCATGTTGGAAAGCTTGAATCTTTTCATGTTATCATGCTGTGTTTATCACTGTGATGCATGTTTTCTGGTTTCTTTTTGACCTTATGCATGCTTTTGGGTGGATTTTCCTGGGTTGGCTCTTTTAGGGCTTCGTATGCTACTGCAGCTTTCTGAACTGTTGTTTTTGAATGTTTGCATTCACGAATAAAAACACTCATATAGGAGCAACCTCCCCTTTTTTTATTTATCATTTATAAATACAATATGATAAAATAAAGAAAAATCAATTTTTAGTTCTTGTTTGTATATCTTTATTTTATATTTTATCAAACTCCCATTTTGTAGCTGCCGCACAACTACTTATTTACGTGGGAGCTATAAACGTTTTAATCCTCTTTGCTGTGATGTTCATGAATGGTTCGGAATATCACCAAGATTTTCATCTTTTTACCATTGGGGGTGGAATTACTTTGATGGTGTTTTTGAAAAAGGTTGCTCCTTTTGATGGCTGATGAGCGGATATTTTATACGCTTTTTGGAGGTAATTTCATATAGTTTTTAGTATGTTTTAGTTAGTTTTTAGTAAATTTTATTAGTTTTTAGGCAAAAATCATATTTCTAGACTTTACTATGAGTTTGTGTGTTTTTCTGTGATTTCAGGTATTTTCTGGCTGAAATTGAGGGAGCTGAGCAAAAATCTGACCCAGGCTGAAAAAGGACTACTGATGCTGTTGGATTCTGACCTCCCTGCACTTGGAATGGATATTTCGGAGCTATATGAGTTCAATTGGCGCGCTCTCAATTGGGTTGGAAAGTAGACATACAGGGCTTTCCAGCAATATATAATAGTTCATACTTTGCACGAAGATAAATGACATAAACTGGCGTTTAACGCCAGTTCCATGTTACATTCTGGCGTTCAGCACCAGAAACAGGTTGCAAGTTGGAGTTAAACGCCAGAAATAGGTTACAACCTGGCGTTTATCCCCAGAAACAGCCCAGGCACGTGAGAAGCTCAAATCTCAGCCCCAGCATACACCAAGTGGGCCTCAGAAGTGGATTTCTGCACTATCTATCTTAGTTTACTCATTTTTTGTAAACCTAGGTTACCAGTTTAGTATTTAAACAACTTTTAGAGACTTATTTTGCATCTCATGACATTTTAGATCTGAACTTTGTATTTTTTGACAGCATGAGTCTCTAAACTCCATTGTTGGGGGTGAGGAGCTCTGCAGCGTGTCAATAAATTAATGCAATTATTTCTGTTTTCCCTTCAAACACGCTTGTTTTTATCTAAGATGTTCATTCGCACTTCAATATGAAGAAGGTGATGATCCGTAATACTCATCACCATTCTCAACCCATGGACGTGTGCCTGACAACCACCTGCGTTCTACATTAGATGGAATGAGTATCGCTTAGAATCCTTAATAAGAATCTTCGTGGTATAAGCTAGAATCCATTGGCAGCATCCTTGAGAATCCAGAAAGTCTAAACCTTGTTTGTGGTATTCCGAGTAGGATTCAAGGATTGGATGACTGTGACGAGCTTCAAACTCGCGAGTGTTGGGCGTAGTGACAGACGCAAAAGGATCAATGGATCCTATTCTGACATGATCGAGAACCGACAGATGATTAGCCGTGCTGTGACAGAGCATTTGGACCATTTTTACTGAGAGGATGGGAAGTAGCCATTGACAACGGTGACGCCCTACATACAGCTTTCCATGGAAGAAGCCTTGCATGTTTGAAAGTGAGAAAGCATTATGTTACAGGAATTCAGAAGACAAAGCATCTCCAAAACTCCAACATATTCTCCATTATTGAGTAACAATTACTTCTTTTATGCCTTTTCACTTTTTATAATTGAAACTAAAGAACCCTATTGGTATCCTGACTAAGATTAATATGATAACCATAGCTTGCTTCAAGCCAACAATATCCGTGGGATTCGACCCTTACTCACGTAAGGTATTACTTGGACGACCTAGTGCACTTGCTGGTTAGTTGTGCGGAATTACATATTGTGAGAGTAATTTTCGTGCACCAATGGCTTTTGTCCTGTTGATCGCTTTTCTTTGATGGAGACGGTGTTTTTTCTTTGATTTTGGCCTTTTTCTTCTCGGGACACTGTTTGTTGTGGGAGGATTATTTCCTCTGCTGAGGGTTTCATTTTTAGCTTTTGTAGATTTTTCTAAGACTTTACTCTGTCTTTGCCTCCAAAGGATGCCCCTGGACCTTTGTGTGTGTCTTGGGGTCTTCCTTTTACTGTTTGTGTGCTCAAGGTCATGTTGTCCAACTTGCTTCCATATTGTCCGAATTTGTTTTTGGGTTGGTAATCTGTTTCCTTTTCTTTGTTTGTAGGATTAGTTGGCCATGTCATCTCGCAAAAATATTGTCGATGCGTCTTCTAAGGTTCCTGAGGGGATGTCCGACTGGTTGGACTCCCTTGTGTTGCTATGTGTATCTCTAGCTAATTCGGAGTTTTGTGTGGAGCTTAGGAAACACCATCAGATATGTAGTAGTGAGGATCAAGAATGCAACTATGAGTTGGTGGCACCCGATTCTAACGATAGGGTCTGCTTTCCTGTTTCGACCTAGGGGGAGCGTCCTTTCTTTTATGCATATGATTTCTTTTTTAGCCAGATGAACATTACCCTTCCCATTACTCCTTTTGAGACCGATCTGTTGTGGTCTTGCAATGTAGCCCCATCTCAGCTTCATCCGAATTCTTGGGGCTTTATTAAGATTTTTTAGCTGGTTTGTCATGAATTCGGTGTGACGCCCTCTTTAACTCTTTTCATGTATCTGTTTGTGTTGACCAAGCCTGGAACTACCAAAAAGAAAGCTTCTTGGATTTCTTTTAGGTCGGCCCAGGGACATAAGGTTTTTTCCATGTATGATGAGTCTTTCCGAGATTTTAAGAATTACTTTTTTAAGATCCGAGCTGTTGAAGGAGCTCGTCCTTTCTTTTTAGATGAGAATGGTGAGCCTCGTTTTCTTTTAGTATTTGGTGAGCCTCTTTTTGGTCCAATCGCTTCAGTATTTGGTGCAACAGCTGACTAGTAGATGGTAGAGGAGCTGCAGCGTCCTCTGTGGACTGACTGGTAGTGGCAAGTTGTGGCCTGAGATATCTCCCGCTAGGGACATACTGATCATCCCGTGGAAGAATGGCTTTGGTGTCTCCAGCTCTGTAGGATACTCCGGCAGCTGAGATAAGATCGGAGACCAAGGCGGGGAAAGGTAGGTTGCCTGCGATCTGCACGTGTTCCATAGCATTCCGGATATGTCTCGGTAAATTAAGAGGCTGGTCTGTAAGGATGCACCATAGTAGAACGGCCATGTCTGCCGTGAAGGAGGACTCATGAGTACTCGGGAAGACGTAATGGGACATAATCTATGCCCATACGTGAGCCTCTAAGGTAAGCGGGGAAGTCGAGATTCCCTTAGGACGGGAACGATGGTATCCAAAGATCCATTTGCTGCCAGGTTGAGTGATAACTCTAAGAACAGCGTCCCAATCAAAGGTGTACGCCTGGCATTTGATGTCGGCTTTCTGAAAAGCGTCCAATCCTTCTGGAGCAGGGGGGAGATCTAAGGCTTGCTGAATGGCATCTTCTGTAATGGGGACTTGCTTCTGGCGTAAATAAACTAACTGCAGAGTCGGCAGGTGGAAGTTGGAGTAGAACTCAACAACCCAAGAAAGATTAACCTGTCGTGGCTGTCTCTGTAAGAATCCCCAATGTCTTTATGCAATTTGTGGCTCAACAAATTCAGCAATACGAGGCGGAAGGATAAGAAGGTGTTCATTGTTGTAATTTCGAGCTGCCAGAATAGGGAACATCTGCTCACAATAGCGATTTGGAAATCGTGCAGTGTCCTTTGCTAGGAAGGCTCTCTCCTTTTCATCAACCTTGATAATCCTTTTAATTCTTTTTGTTGAGGGCTTGACTACAGTTGAAGAAGGCTCTGACACTAATGCTCTCTTCGTTCCTTTCCTTGTGGTGGGTTTAGGGGTAGCTTTCTCTTTGCCTTTCTTAGTGGCCATTCTGAAAAAGGGAAGAGAAAGTAAGTTAAATCCAAAGAGATAGAGCAAGGAAGGGGATTGAGTGAGTGATAATCAGTGCACGGTAAAGATGAATGAAATAAACACATGGTCATGACAACATGTGAAAAGATCAATAAAGGGAATAGAACAAGTGCATGATAGGGTAAGTAGATGCAAGATGATTATTGGCATGTCGGCAAGGGCATGAGTAGCATAGATCAAGCATCACTTCGTAACAAACTATCACGTTTGTATTGGCAATTAAATTCAATTAATAAAATAGTAAAGGGAATTTGTGAAAAGCATGCATTGAATAGTAGAATAGGATAATGTAGAAAAGTGCATAATGCCACATGGGCTTTTTCACAAACACATAGCATGCATGGTAAATAATCCAATGAAAATAATAAATTGAACATGCAAGCAACCCCTTTAAAAATATAATTGCCAAACAATTATGAAACAATTCACAATGACCAAATAAATTTCCAACACCAATAAAAAGGAAAGAAAAAGAAAACATATGCAATGAAAGTAAAAAGAAAGAGAAAGGAAGAAGAAAACATAACTAAAGAAGAAGAATAGAAAAGTGAGGAGGGAAGAAGAAAAGAAAAACCTTGATAATGGTGGGAAGAGAGAGAGAAAGTAGAAATTGAGAATGAGGGAAGAAGGAAGAAGGGGGTAAAGAAAGAAAGGGAGGGAAAAGAAAAAGTAGGATTGGGGGAAGAGAAAGATAAGATATGTGGCAAATTAGGATAAGCTGTGCGGCGCAAGTGACGCGGACGCGTGAGGGACGCATTTGCGCGAATGCGCATTAAGTGAATCGACGTGGACGCGTCGGTCACGCGGACGCGTGACACATGTTATGCTACTGGAGTGAGGGCAGCCTCGAGCTCGCACTACTCTCTGTTCGAATTTTTATTTTTGCCAAATGTTGGGTGACGCGGTCGCGTGGTTCACGCGATCGTGTGAGTGGCCATTAGAAGGATATGACGCGGACGCGTGAGCCATGCGTCCGCGTGGGAAGAATTTGTGCGTTCAGCACCGATCCATCACCACCCTAGCATAACTTTCGGTCGTGCACCCATTTTACGTTGAATTCCAGGGCACGCGGCCGCATGAGTGACGCGGATGCGTGGGAGGCTAATTTTTGCACTTGACGAGGACGCATCAGCGACACGGTCGCATGTGATGATTTATGCCAAAGGCACGCCTCCAGCCACACTCTCGCGTGACTCTCTGTTCACTTTCTTATATTCTCGGATCCACTTGCGACGCGGACGCGTCAATGGTGCGGTTGCGTCGCGTGAAGATTTTTTTTTAATGCAAATGCAGTATGCAGATGAGGTGCAAGATAGAGGCAGTAGTATAGAGAAGAGTTATAGATGAGTGATGCCAGGGCATCTAGGCCAGTTTCACTGACCTTTTCTTTACTGTTTTAGGGTAGTTTCGTGCATTTTCCTAGTAAACAAGGCAAGTTTTGGGTGAAAATACACTTACACCTTCATTCAAGCAACTATATTGTGAATTTTGCATGATTTCATGAGATTTTTTGCCAGAATTACATGATATTTTAATGATGCATAATCTCATGATTTTGGCTAGAGCTTTGATGCACTTTAATTGCTTGATTTCAGGACACATGAAGCATGGAAGAATCACGTTGGCATTCACGTTAACTAAGTTAACGCGACTACTAACGTGGGATGGCAATTGGCTTGCAACGTTAATGAGAAAAGTGATCACCAATAACGCCTGCAAAGCCACTTCATAGCCTACGTTAAGAGCCACGTTAACTAAGTTAACGTGGTACTTAACGTAGAAGGAAAGGAGGACTCCACGTTAATGAGAAACGTGAACTCCAATAACGTTTCTCCTCAATGCTAGTGGTAAAAGTGAACACCACTAACGTTGGGAAACTAGGCAATGCCCCACGTTAAGAGTCACGTTAACTAAGTTAACGTGAACTCTAACGTGGACAAGGATCAACACTACCAACGTTAGTGACACTCACTTTTGTCACTAACATTGGATCATTTTCATTGCCTACGTTAACTCTCACGTTAATATTGTTAACGTGGAGTGGGGTTCAAAGAACCAACGTTAATGACACTTACTTTTGTCACTAACGTTGGAAGCCACATTACTACGTTAAAAGCCACATTAACTTAGTTAACGTGGGTTCTAACGTAGGGGATTAAGGCAATTAGGCATTAGTGACAAAGGTGAGTGTCACTAACGCTCTCGAAGGTGATAGGTGCCCACGTTAAGAGCTACGTTAGCTAAGCTAACGTAAGACCTAATGTAGGAGGCAAAAGGCAAGCAACGTTAATGGGAAAAGTGATTACCATTAACATTTGCGAAAAGGGGCACAAGCCAATGTTAATGGGAAAAGTGAGTCCCATTAACGTTGGCCAAGAATTGAGAAGGAATGTTAGAAGTCACGTTAAGACTTCTAACGTTGAGAATAACGTGGGCATATAAGGGTGGAACGTTAGTGGAAAAGGTGAATGCCACTAACGTTCTCGCACCCAGAAATGTATTCCACGATTAATCTCACAAAATGCCCATGCCTAATTCATATTTCTCTGCAAGCTGGGCCCACTAAAGATGAGGATTGCTTCAACTCAAGGTCCAAAGCCCACATCTAAGACTTGAAGAACTCACTAGAAGATCATGAAGAGTAGTATATATAGGAGTAGTTTTGAACTAGAGAGGAACTTTTGCACCTTGGAGAACTACTCTCTGCATATTTACTTTTCTGTACTTCTAGCATGGATTATTCTTTTCTGCCATTTTTGATTCCTAGAGCTATGAACAACTAAACCCCTTTCATTGGGTTAGGGAGCTCTGCTGTAATTTGATGGATCAATATTAGTTTTCATTCTTCTTCTTCTATCTTTTCTCTTGATTTTACTAGAAAGCTTTCAATCTTAATTCAATTGGTTAGTTATCTTGGAAAAGAAACTCTCCATAATTGGATCTCTTCGGAACCTTGGAAGAGGAATGAAGAGATCATGCTAGAATTGCTTTCTCATGCTGGACCAATTTGGGTTGGGATGGATATGTGACTATAATCCCCTCAATACTTGAATTGGGAAATGTATGTGGTATAATCAGTGACCATACTTCATCTCTTCTCATGAGCAATTGACCAAGGAATTGGCTATTGATCAAGATTTGAGAGATTGGATTACCAAGGAATTGGGATTCAATCACTTAAGATTGCCAAGGAGATCAATGAATGCATTGATTGAGGAAGAGATGAGAATGAACTTGATCCGGAGAATTGCAATATCTCCTAAACCCAATGATCCCCCCATTTCTGATCTTACCCATTCTCTTTAATTTCTGCCATTTACTTTTATGAGCATTACCCAATTCCCCATTTAAGATTCTGCACTTTAATTTCTGCTATTTACTTTCTAGTCATTTAAATTTCTGCATCTTAATCTAAATTCTGTTTAGCTCAACTAGCATATTCTTCTAACTAAAGTTGCTTGACCAATCAATCCTTGTGGGATTTGACCTCACTCTATAGTGAGTTTTACTTGACGATAATTCGGTATACTTGCCGAAGGAAAATTTGTTGAGAGACAAGTTTCCATGCATCAAGTTTATGGCGCCGTTGCCGGGGATTGATTTTGAATCAACAATGATTAAGCTAGAAGATCACTAGATTGAGCATTTTTTTTCGTTATTCTTTTCTATATTCAGTAATTTACCTTAGTTTGTTTTTAATTTCTTCCTCATCCCCTATTCCCTCTCTAATTTCTGTTCTCCTTTCTTAGTTTACCATAATTCAACTCACTAACCCACTAACTGTTTGATAAATTGCATCACTCACACTAACAATCATTATAACAAAAGTTGTTTTCATTATATCTCCTGTTGTACATTCTATTTGTTGTATGATAGGGAGAAGAGAAGGGATCTCAACATCCTTTGATTCAGAGCCTGAGAGAACCCTTTGGAGACGAAAAAGGGAAGCAAGAGGAAAAAGAATTGTTGGTGCTGAGGAAGAGGAAGAGTATTTTGAACCCAACATGGAAGAGAATTTGGAGAACAATCATGAAGAAGAAGCTCATAATCATGCCAGAGAAGGCCATGCAAACCGGGTTGGGCATGAAAGGAGGGTCTTAGGATCCTATATCAATCTTAATCCAGGAAACTGTGGAAGCAGCATTCAGAAACCCACCATTCATGCCAACAATTTCGAGCTAAAACATCAGCTCATCACTTTGGTGCAAAATAATTGCTCATTTGGAGGAGGTGCTCAAGAAGACCCTAAGCAACACTTGACTACCTTCTTGAGGATTTGTGACACAGTGAAGACAAATGGAGTCCACCCGGATGTCTATAGGTTGCTCTTGTTCCCCTTTTCACTCAGGGACAAGGCAACAAAGTGGCTTGAATCCTTCCCAAAAGAAAGCCTGACAGATTGGGAGGAGGTAGTGAACAAGTTTTTAGCAAGATTTTACCCTCCTCAAAAGATTAATAGGCTAAGAACTGAGGTGCAAACTTTCAGGCAACAAGATGGTGAGACACTATATGAAGCATGGGAGAGATTCAAAGACTTGACAAGGAGATGCCCATCAGAGATGTTTAATGAGTGGGTTCAACTTCACATCTTCTATGAAGGTCTTTCCTATAAGTCAAAGAAGGTTGTAGATCATTCATCAGGAGGTTCTTTAAACAAGAAGAAAACTGTTGAAGAAGCCATAGATGTCATTGAAACAGTTGCTGATAATGACTACTTCTATGCCTCTGAAAGAAGTAACACTAGAGGAGTAATGGAGCTAAACCACATGGATGCACTGTTAGCCCAAAACAAGATGATCACCAAGCAGCTAGTAGATCTTACCAAGAAGGTGGAAGAGAACCAAGTTGCAGCAGCCATCACCTCATCACCAACTTATGAAGGAGTAAACATAGGAGAAGAAGGTGACTGGGAGCAAGGCAACTATGTGGGAAATTCACCTAGACAAGTCCATGATCCATACTCTAAAACATACAACTCTGGATGGAGAAATCACCCCAACTTTGGATGGGGAAACCAACAAGACCAAGGACAAGATTCGAGACGTTCCAACTTCAACTCCAACAACAATGCCACTCATCAAAACACCTCACAGAGAAATTACCAACATCCATCTAGCCAACCTTCTCAACCACCTAATCTCAACCCACCATCATCCACAGATGATAGGCTTTCAAAGATTGAGGCTCTACTTGAAAACATGTGCAGAGAAGTCCAAGATAACAAGGTGTTTAAGGAAGAAGTGCGAGCCAACATCAAGAATCAAGGAGAAAACATCAAGAGATTGGAGTCCCAAGTAGGCTATCTATCTCAACAAATTCCCAAACCCACTGATGGATTCTTCAGTGATACAGAGAAGAATCCAAGAGGAGAACCAAAGAAAGTGAGATGGGAAGAATGCAAAACGATAACCACAAGTGATGAGGGAAGTATGCATGGAGTAGAACACCTCCAAAATCACCAACAGGAAAGTCAAGAGGAAGGAAGCTGTGCAACTCCACTCACATCCAAGGAAGAGCTAAAGAAAAAGGAGGCATTGAACCCATATGCACCTTTCCCCTACAGGCTTAAAGGTGGTGTAGCAGGGAGAATGTACTCAAGGTTTCTTGATATGTTTGCATCTTTAGATGTAAATATACCCTTCATTAAAGCCCTCCAACAGATGCCCTTCTACATCAAGTATATAAAGGAGCTACTAGCCAGAAAAAGTCCATTGAAGGGTGGACAAACAATCAAGATGAACAGAAATTGTAGTGCTCTCATTCAACCAGTACCACCCACAAAGAAGGAGGATCCAGGAAGCTTCCACATTCCTTGTTCCATAGGAGAAACAATGATTGACAAAGGACTTTGTGACTTGGGAGCAAGCATCAACTTAATGCCTCTCTCTCTCATGAAAAAGCTCCAAATCAATGAACTAACTCCTACTGATGTGATTATTAGATTGGCGGACAAAACCCAAAAACAAGCAGTAGGAATAGTTGAAAATGTGCTGGTAAAGGTTGGGAGCTACTATCTTCCCACAGATTTTGTTGTTTTGGAAATGGATGAGAATCCTATCTACCCCATCATTCTGGGAAGACCCTTTCTAGCCACAGCTAGGGCACTCATAGATGTAGAACAAGGAGAATTAGTGCTGAGAATACATGATGAGCTGCTCGCCTTCAATGTTTACAACCTCTCACAAGGAGCAGATCACAAAGACAATAAGATGATAGAAGAGCCAAACGAGGAAGCACAAACAGCCCAATTGGAAGCCCATTGGTTGAGAAGCCACAAAGTCAGGAAGAACCATGTTCAAAGGTGATCCAAGAGGAACCAGACCCACAAGAGTCATGCAAGATCGATAACAAGAATCCCCTAGAGAAAGAATCCATAGAAAACAAGAAAACATCAATGGAAACAAGGAAAAAAATTCCAAAGGGATGGAGAAATAAGAAAATTCCTACAGACAATTTCTCACCAGGTGATGAAGTTATTTCTACATACTTTCCATCTATACCACCTCACCTACCCACTATTCCATCTCAGCTGCCTCCTGTGTATACTATCAATAAAATCTTATCCTTAGAGCATCTGGAACTCGTCAACAAAGCTAATGGATATAGATTCACTGCAAGAGGAGAGGACTTCAAGCACTATCAACCACCTTGACAAAGAACCAAACGTCAAGCTAGTGACGTTAAAGGAGCGCTTCATGGGAGGCAACCCATGATTCTTTAACTCTTTCTTTCTTAAATTTCTAATAAGAGCAACAGAACAATTTCACTCCAACTTTGACAACTCATATAAAGTTCCTCCACATGCAGTGTATAGTACATGATAAGTTTGGTGTTCAAACACATCAATTGAGGTTTGAACACACTTTATGAGAAAGATTTATGTCCCAAACTTGTTGTACCATAGGATCACAAACAAGTTTGGTGTGCTGACATGCATGCTTGAGAAGCTTAATAATTAGTTGAGTTGCTTCTGAAAAAAGAGAGAGAGAGAGAGAGGAGAGAGATTTTTGCTTCGTTAGTTCACCTTTTGAATTTTCCCACCAATTTCACAACTAATCTTCACATTCTCTCTTTGTCATATATAGGGAATCAAAAAGGACATTGATGGTACTTGATAGGACAAGAGGTTCGGCCACTACACCAAGGGAATTTTACACTTGTCCTCATAGGGAATGTCCTTGGAAGTGTTGCCATGCAACATTGGGAATGGATGGCTTTGGAGACCAAATCAAGACCCCCATAAAGGAGCTGATCCTTGTGCTCCTTCAATCCTAAAACCCCGACCGTCCACTATCAAACACCATCATTAATCCACACCCTTCAATCAATTACCTAATTTGCATCCAGGAATCACAAAATATGAGGATGTAAAGGATGAATTAGCACGAGTGGAGCGCGAAAGGGTTGAACAAAGTCATGAATCGGTAAGGAAGGCACTAGAGGATTGGAAATTAGCCAAAGCAAATCGGATGAGAGGAAGCACAAGTGGACAAAGCAAATCTAAAAATGGCAAGGGAGCAGAAGAGAATGAGCATACCAATAAGTGAAAGGTGGTGAAGTTCCTTCTTAGTTTACCTTCCTTTTCAAAGCTTTAAATAAGGAAAATCATGTATAAAATAGAACATGCTTCCATGGTAGCTTAGGATTTTCAATTATGCATTTAAGTTTCATTGCTTAGGTCTATGTTATTGAGCCTAATGTCTTGAATGCTCACTGTCATCTTGCTTACTTGTATGCTTGTCTCTTTAAGTTAATCAAAAAGAAAATGTTATGGAAAGAACAAGAATGGAGTCATTTTGTGAAGTGCATTCTAAGTGTTTGTAGTAGGATGATTAGTAAGCTAAGTTGGTTCACCAAGAAAGGAAAGAAAGCAACTATCCATCCTAAGTCATAAATTTGAGACACATCCCTTGAGGCTAGCTAAATAATAAGATCCCAACAAGAAAAGAAAAAGAGTAATACAAGTGGAAATAAGAAAGGGAACACAAAAAGGAACAATGCTAGGCACCAAGGGTTGTGAAGCTGAGGCATGTGTCTGTGGTGTTTATGTACAAGGGATATACTTGGATGAATAAGCTCTTAGGGGTGCCTTATCACTTGGAAACTTGGATTAACTAATCCGGGATTATCAGCTGAAAATCCACTATCAAGAGTAACCTTTGTTACAGAGCACTTAGTAACCCAAAGAGGTGCTAGACGCCAAGGTCTCAAGAAAGAAAGAATAACAAACCATGTGCCTGTGGTGTGTATGTACGAGGGAAAGAGACTTGAGGGAGTAAGTCCTTAGGGGTGTCTTAATACCTAGCACCTGAAAACCAACTGGTTTGGGAGTGTTGGCTAAAAGCTTATCATAAAAAGTCGCCCTCTTACAGAGCACTTGGCCAAAAGAAAAATGTAATAAGCTTAAAGAGAAGGATCAATAAGAAAGAAACCTCAAGGGATGCAATCAAGAGAGTGACTAGGGATTTGATAAAGGCTTGAAACCTAAAAGGAAAGAACCTAAGTTGCTATGCATGAAACTCCATGAACCATGAATGCTATTCCCATCTTTTCTTCTTGTTCTTTTATTTCATTTTGCTTATGCTTCAGTACTTGCTTAGGGACAAGCAAGCTTTAAGTTTGGTGTTGTGATGCCAAGGCATCTAGGCCAGTTTCACTGACCTTTTCTTTACTATTTTAGGGTAGTTTCGTGCATTTTCTTAGTAAACAAGGCAAGTTTTGGGTGAAAATACACTTACACCTTCATTCAAGCAACTATTGTGAATTTTGCATGATTTCATGAGATTTTTTGCCAGAATTACATGATATTTTAATGATGCATAATCTCATGATTTTGGCTAGAGCTTTGATGCACTTTAATTGCTTGATTTCAGGACACATGAAGCATGGAAGAATCACGTTAGCATTCACATTAACTTAGTTAATGTGACTACTAATGTGGGATGGCAATTGGCTTGCAACGTTAATGAGAAAAGTGATCACCAATAACGCCTGCGAAGCCACTTCATAGCCTACGTTAAGAGCCACGTTAACTGTACTTAACGTAGAAGGAAAGGAGGACTCCACGTTAATGAGAAACGTGAACTCCAATAACGTTTTTCCTCAACGCTAGTGGTAAAAGTGAACACCACTAACGTTGGGAAACTAGGCAATGCCCCACGTTAAGAGTCACGTTAACTAAGTTAACGTGAACTCTAACTTGGACAAGGATCAACACTGCCAACGTTAGTGACACTCACTTTTGTCACTAACGTTGGATCATTTTCATTGCCTATGTTAACTCTCACGTTAATATTGTTAACGTGAAAGTTAACGTGGAGTGGGGTTCAAAGAACCAACGTTAGTGACACTCACTTTTCTCACTAACGTTGGAAGATGGCTTCATTACTACGTTAAAAGCCACGTTAACTTAGTTAACGTGGGTTCTAACGTAGGGAATTAAGGCAATTAGAGCGTTAGTGACAAAGGTGAGTGTCACTAACACTCTCGAAGGTGATAGGTGCCCACGTTAAGAGCTACATTAGCTAAGCTAACATAAGACCTAACGTAGGAGGCAAAAGGCAAGCAACGTTAATGGGAAAAGTGATTCCCATTAACATTTGCGAAAAGGGGCACAAGCCAACGTTAATGGGAAAAGTGAGTCCCATTAACGTTGGCCAAGAATTAAGAAGGAACGTTAGAAGTCACGTTAAGACTTCTAACGTTGAGAATAACGTGGGCATATAAGGGTGGAACGTTAGTGGAAAAGGTGAATGCCACTAACGTTCTCGCACCCAGAAATGTATTCCACGATCAATCTCACTAAATGCCCAAGCCTAATTCATATTTCTCTGCAAGCTGTGCCCACTAAAGATGATGATTGCTTCAACTCAAGGTCCCAAGCCCACATCCAAGACTTGAAGAACTCACTAGAAGATCATGAAGAGTAGTATATATAGGAGTAGTTTTGAACTAGAGAGGAACTTTTGCACCTTAGAGAACTACTCTCTGCATATTTACTTTTATGTACTTCTAGCATGGATTATTCTTTTCTGCCATTTTTGATTCCTAGAGCTATGAACAACTAAACCCCTTTCATTGGGTTAGGGAGCTCTGCTGTAATTTGATGGATCAATATTAGTTTTCATTCTTCTTCTTCTATCTTTTCTCTTGATTTTACTAGAAAGCTTTCAATCTTAATTCAATTGGTTAGTTATCTTGGAAAAGAAACTCTCCATAATTGGATCTCTTCGGAACCTTGGAAGAGGAATGAAGAGATCATGCTAGAATTGCTTTCTCATGCTGGACCAATTTGGGTTGGGATGGATATGTGACTATAATCCCCTCAATACTTGAATTGGGAAATGTATGTGGTATAATCAGTGACCATACTTCATCTCTTCTCATGAGCAATTGACCAAGGAATTGGCTATTGATCAAGATTTGAGAGATTGGATTACCAAGGAATTGGGATTCAATCACTTAAGATTGCCAAGGAGATCAATGAATGCATTGATTGAGGAAGAGATGAGAATGAACTTGATCCGGAGAATTGCAATATCTCCTAAACCCAATGATCCCCCCATTTCTGATCTTACCCATTCTCTTTAATTTCTGCCATTTACTTTTATGAGCATTACCCAATTCCCCATTTAAAATTCTGCACTTTAATTTCTGCTATTTACTTTCTAGTCATTTAAATTTCTGCATCTCAATCTAAATTCTGTTTAGCTCAACTAGCATATTCTTCTAACTAAAGTTGCTTGACCAATCAATCCTTGTGGGATTCGACCTCACTCTATAGTGAGTTTTACTTGACGATAATTCGGTATACTTGCTGAAGGAAAATTTGTTGAGAGACAAGTTTCCATGAATCAATGAGGGAAGAGAAGGAGAAGAAAAGGAACAATCATACCGTGGTGGGTTGTCTCCCACCTAGCACTTTGCTTTAACGTCCTTAAGTTGGATGCTTCAGTAGCTCAGTTTTCAGTTGAGAGTGGATCCTCCAGGAGGAAGATCTCTAACTCCTTGTTTTTCGTCGCCTTCGCACCATGGTAGAGCTTCAAAAGATGTCCATTAACCTTGATGTGTTCAGAGCTTGAAGGGTGACTTAGATGGAAAACTCCGTACGGTTCAGCCTTCTCGACTCTATATGGACCTTCCCACCTTGATCGTAGTTTGCCTGGTGTTCATACCCTGACCGAGCTCCTCTAACTCGGCAAAATCCATGAAAGGTCCGACCTCGTCCCAAAGCACACGCCTGAGGTCGGACCTCGGACAACAAAGCTAAGAAGGCCCATCAAAAGGAACGAAGCCCAAAACCTAAAGGCTGAAAAGGCCTAGGGAAGGCGGTTCCGCAAAGATAGAGATAAAACTCCCAAAAGATAAGATAAGATAAGATAAGAATATCTTATCCAGGGAAGATCACGGCCAGCTACTATAAATACACTGGAACATCCAGGTATAACTCACATTCTAATTCTACTCAATATCTGCTTGAACCCATGCTAACTTAAGCATCGGAGTGTCATTGCAGGTACAACCACCAACCTCTCCGCACATCAAGCTCGGGTCCCTGACCCCCACCTCGGGCCTCTCCAGAGACGACCGAGCTACACGTTTCAGGTAACCCTCGGAACATTGGCGCCGTTGCCGGGGACCCTGGAAGTCATCCCATCACCATGGCGGACGACCATGACAACAATGACCACGCTGCATCAGAACAAGAGGAGGAAGTCGACACCGGAGAACGACCGGACAGCCCTCTATCACCACGCACTCCAGGAGGAAACAAACAGAATCGCCCAAAGACATCACTCCCAAACAAAGATCCACAAAATCCCGAAAAAGAAAAGAGCTCGGAAATTCTAGAAGCAGTCCGGGCACAACAAAACCGACTAAAACAACTCGAAGAGGACATAAAGAAGCAAAAAGAAACTGAACAAGATCTGAGAAGGGAGGCTCGCAAGCGCAGAGAATTAGAAGAAAAACTGCGGAAAATAGAGGCCAACCTAAAAGATCGGACAGACCGCGGCCCCGCCCCCGAAGGTAACCATGATCCCTTCACGCAAGAGATCATGAAGGAGAAGGTACCGCGAAACTTTAAACCACCTGATATGGATCTCTACGACGGCACCACCGATCCAAGTCACCACCTCAGCAACTTCAGAAGCAGAATGTACCTAGTCGACGCCTCCGACGCGATTCGGTGCAAAGCCTTCCCCACCACTCTCACCAAATCAGCCATGAAGTGGTTCGACAACCTACCACCAAGATCAATCACCAGCTTCGAAGACCTAACCAAAAAATTCCTAACAAGATTCTCTATTCAAAAGGACAAGGCAAAACATGCCCCCAGTCTACTCGGGATCAAACAAGGAAACCAAGAAACTCTCCGAGAGTACATGGAGCGATTCAACAAAGCCTGCCTGGACATACAACACTTGCCCACTGAAGCAGCCATCATGGGACTAGCAAACGGCCTAAAAGAGGGACCGTTTAGCCAATCCCTATCCAAACGATACCCGACCTCCCTATACGAGGTGCAGGAGCGAGCAGAAAAATATATCAACATGGAGGAGACCTCCCAGTTAAGAGATTCTTCTAGGAAGGAACCAACCTACCCATTCCGAGATCGAGATCGGGAACAAAGGAAGAAGGAAGAAACCAACTCGGACAAGCCACGGAAGTACCACAGTTACACCCCCCTCCGAGTCTCCTTGGTAGACATCTACAGAGAAGTATGCCACACCGAAAAGATCCCACCACCTCGACCACTAAAACACAAGAGAGCGGGGAGAGATCGGTCCGAATACTGTGAATATCACAAGCTCTACGGTCATTCTACTAACGACTGCCACGACCTAAAGAATGTTATAGAAAAGCTAGCTAGAGAAGGAAAACTCGACAGATACATAGCAGAGAAAGGAGAAGAGACCAAGAAGAGAAGAAGGGGAGATAACGAAGATCGGGCCGAACAAACCCCGCGAACCCCTGAAAGGCACGTTCACATGATAAATGGAGGTTTTGCAGGCGGAGGAACATCCAGATCCTCGCGAAAAAGACACCTCAAAGAAGTCTACCACGTCTGAGAAGACAATCCCCTGCCCGAACTACCCACCATCTCGTTTACCCGAGAAGATGCTCAAGGGATAATACCCGGGCACGATGATCCAATGGTAATCACCATTATCCTGGCAAACGCCAACTTACATCGAACCCTGATTGACCAGGGAAGCTCTGCAGATATCCTGTTCAAAACGGCCTTCGACAAACTCGGACTTGAAGAAAAAGAACTAAAGGCCTATCCCACCGACTTGTTTGGGCTAGGAGATACCCCGATCCATCCCTTAGGATACATCTCGCTACACACTACTTTCGGAAAAGGCGAGCAATCTAAAACATTAAGCATCGACTACATTATAGTCGACGTCACTTCAGCATACAATGCCCTCATTGGGCGACCAACCCTAAACAGACTGGCAGCTATAGTCTCGACCCCACACCTCTGTATGAAGTTCCCTACCGCAAAAGGAATCGCTACCCTGAAAGGCGACCAAAAACTGGCACGGCGATGCTACAACGAAAGCCTGAACTTAAAAGGAAAAGAGATCAACACAATAGAACTCGGGCGAGTCCAAGCCCGAGAAGATCTTCGGCCACAACCAGAGGGAGAAACCGAAAGAGTCCAGATCGGGAGCACGTCTGAAAAAATAACAAACATAGGAGCAAACCTTGAAGCGGGCCTAAAAGAAGAACTCATAACCCTCTTAAAAGAAAATTCCGACCTCTTCGCCTGGAAAGCCTCCGACATGCCAGGCATAAGCCCCGACCTAATGTGCCATAAGCTATCAGTGTACCCGGGATCCCGACCTGTCCAGCAAAGACGCAGGAAGCTCGGACCCGAACGCATGCAAGCAATAGAAGAACAAGTACAAGGACTACTAGATGCAGGGTTCATTAGGGAAGTAAAATACCCCCTATGGCTCGCAAACGTAGTCCTGGTAAGAAAGCCCAATGGAAAATGGAGGATGTGCGTCGATTACACGGATCTCAACAAAGCCTGCCACCAATCCTAACCCGACCTTTAAAAGGGGAAGAGCTCGTATTATACCTCTCGGTCGGACATCGGGCAGTCGCTTCAGCATTAATACGGGAAAATGACCAAGGACAACACCCCGTATACTTTGTGAGCAAGGCACTACAAGGGGCCGAATTAAACTATCAGAAAATAGAAACATTCGCCTACGCCCTAGTATTCACAGCTCGGAGGCTCCGTCCCTACTTTCAAGCCCACACCATCAAAGTCCGGACAAACCAACCCATGAGACACATCCTACAAAAAACAGACCTGGCAGGACGAATACTACAATGGGCGGTGGAACTGTCCGAGTTCGACCTCCACTATGAAGCCCGGACTGCCATAAAATCTCAGTACCTAGCCGACTTCATCGCAGAATATACTGAGACCCCTGGAACCCCACTCTCATGGAATCTGTATGTCGACGGGTCCTCAAACAAAACAGGAAGCGGAGCCGGGGTCATACTCGAAAGCGACCAACGAACACGGATAGAACTATCCCTAAAATTCGAGTTCCAGGCTTCGAACAACCAAGCCGAATACGAGGCCCTACTAGCAGGTCTAAAGCTAGCCGAAGAGGTCGGAGCCCAGAGAATCACGATCTTCAGCGACTCCCAGGTCGTCACATCTCAAGTAAATGGAAGCTACCAGGCCAAAGACCCAACTATGAAAAAATACCTGGATCAAACACAGGCACAATTACGCCACTTTTCAGAAATACAAATCCAGCACATACCTCGGGAACAAAACGCCCGGGCAGACGCCCTCTCAAAGCTCGCCAGCACCAAGCCCGGAGGCAACAACAGAAGTCTCCTCCAGGAAACTTTACAATCCCCCTCCGTGCTAAGAGAGGAAGAAACGCTGAATATATCCAACCAACAGCAAGGATGGATGACCCCCATACTCAGCTACCTGAAGTCGGGAACTCTTCCCGCCGAAAGAAAGGAAGCTAAAAGACTCACGAAAGATGCCCAGAATTATACACTAATTCACGGCGTATTATACAGAAGAGGATTCACAAATCCCCTCCTTCGGTGCGTCCCGACCTCAGAAACAAAGAACGTCCTCGAAGAAATCCACGGAGGCATGTGTGGGAACCATCTCGGAGCTCGGGCATTGTCTAAAAAGGTAGTCCGAGCCGGCTTCTACTGGCCGACCTTGCAGAAAGACGCGACGGAATTCGTGAAAATATGCCCCCCTGCCAAAAACACGCCAATTTCCACAAGGCACCACCAGAAGACCTTATCAGCATCACCGCACCATGGCCCTTCGCAAAATGGGGACTTGACCTACTCGGCCCGTTTCCCCAAGGACCGGGACAAGTCAAATACCTCATAGTAGGGGTCGACTACTTCACAAAGTGGATCGAAGCTGAACCCTTAGCCACCATTACGGCTCAGAAAAGCCGCAAATTCCTATACAAAAACATTGTCACAAGATTCGGAGTCCCCTACTCCATCACAACGGACAATGGAACACAGTTCACAGACAAAAGTTTTCAGAACTTGGTGGCCGAACTAAAAATCAAACAGCAATTCACATCAGTCGAGCACCCACAAGCCAATGGACAAGCGGAGGTTGCAAACAAAGTCATCTTGGCCGGGTTAAAACGAAGACTCCAAGAGGCCAAAGGGGCATGGGCCGAGGAACTCCCCCAGGTACTATGGGCATATCGGACAACCCCACACTCTACAACGGGAGAATCCCCATTCCGACTAGCTTACGGAATGGAGGCAATGATTCCTATCGAAATAGATGAAGGGTCACCCAGAGTCATCTTCTACAACGGAAAAGGCAACCCACAGGCACAAAGGGAAGAACTCGACCTCCTCCCCGAGGTCCGAGAAAGAGCCCGAATCCGAGAAGAAGCCTTAAAACGGCGAACAGCCCTCAGGTACAATCGGAAAGTAATAAAGCGAAACTTCTCCATTCACGACCTGATTCTAATCCGAAATGACATCGGAACACAAAAGTCGGGAGAAGGAAAGCTAGCCGCAAATTGGAAAGGACCCTACAAGGTAACAGAAGTCTTAGGGACAGGCTACTACAAAGTATCCGACCTAGAAGGCAATGAGCTGCCCAGGGCCTGGCACGCCTGTAACCTAAGGCGGTACTACAGCTAGAAAAACTTAACCCGAGGTGTACTCTTTTTCCCTACAAGGGTTTTTTAATGAGACACCCGGTTAAAGTAAGACACCCGACCTAGCCAAAGGGTAAACACTCTGTAAATATTCTTTTTTTTTAATACTAATCAAATTTCTCTATTTTCTTTTCTTCTTCCTCATGATGAAACAAATCCTGAAAAGTACCCCGCCAAGGCGCATTAATTTATGCTCGGCAAAACGCAAAAAATCATTTGCCAAAAGGCCACACAAAGGTCGGCAAAGATAAAGCGACGAGGTTCAAATTAATGTGAGAAGTTATAAAAATAACTCTGAAAAGGCTCAAAAAGCCAAATAAAAAGAGATTACAAAAATAACTTAAAAGGGCCGACCAACGACAAAGTCGGACCCAACGAAAACGAGGTACTCAAGCACCCGAGGTCCGAGAAAAGCTCGGACCCAAGAAAGAAGCCTTAAAACGGCGAGAACCAAGATTTCGAAAAACGCTTACTAAAAAGTTGCTTTACAAAAGCAACTAAAAAGTACAAGCGAAAGAACGAAATCAAAGGAAGTTTCGACAACGCTTACTAAAAAGTTGCCTTACAAAAGCAACTAAAAAGTACAAGCGAAAAGAACAGGAAGTTTCAAAACGCTAGCTAAAAAGTTGTTATCCGAAAACAACTAAAAAGCACAAAAGCGGAAACAAAAGGTCAAAACGCTAGCTAAAAAGTTGTTATCCGAAAACAACTAAAAAGCACAAAAGCGGAAACAAAAGGTCAAAACGCGAACAAAAACACCGCATAATAAAGTTACCACAAGTAGCTAAATAAAGCAAAAGGTGTCCAAAAGCGTTCACAGAAACCATCCAACAAAAAGCCCACAGGCCGGGCAAACCACTAAAAAGATTACAGAGGATCAAGGTCCTTTCCAGACTCCACATCAACAGCAGGCTGCGGAGGAAACATAGATATCGGGACTGCATCAACGGCAACATCATCCCGACCAGATCTATCCCCGACCAAAGGTGAAGTCGGGTTCTCAACCGGAGCTTTGGGGTCGGACATCGGAACCTCATTCTCGGAAGGAGCAGGAACAATCTTCCCCTCCACAACAACGTTGTCCGTACTGAATAAGCTCAGATCCAGGTCGAGAGCAAGAACCCGGACCTGAGCCTTCAAATTCTCAAACATGGCATCCATACCCTTGGCCACATGACCTTCCAGCTCGTAAAACCTGTCCTGCGCAGATTGCAACTCCTCCTTTGTCTCCACAAGCTCGGTATATAGCCGAGTATAATTCTCTGTAGCCGCCTTCGCCATCTCCTCAGATGTCTTCGCTGCCGCCACAGCCGCGGTAGCTTTAGTTTTCTCTTTCTCCAAAGAGGCCTCCAACTCAGTAATCCTGGCAGCCTTCATTTGACTAATCCTATCAAGCTCGGACTGAGTTTTCTCAAGTCGGGAGCTGGTCGCCCCAAGGGGGGATTTCTTGAACTCCCGGGCAATAGCGGCATGAAGACTAGCCATCCGGACACAACTCCGCGCCATATACTGAAAATGATGCTCCATAGAAACATCATCAGTGGAAATAAAGGTCTGAGGGAGAATATGCTGCTCAATCCAACCAAGAGCGTCAAAGTCCTTATCATTGAAACCGGCAAGCTCTTGAGAGGTCTTCTGCTTCTTAGGAGGAGGACCCGAAAACGGGGGAGGAGAAGAAGTAGCAGGCCCAGAGGTCGGAGGATCCTGACTTATAGCTCGGAACTGGGGAGTCGGAATAGTCTTCGACCGAGTCTGAACACCCACAGTAGTCTTCTGCGGAGAAGATCGGGCAGAAGCCTCCCCGGCCTCGATATTCCGGGCAGCCACGGACTTCTTCGTCCGACGAAGGAACTTCATGGAATCCGCCTGAGAAGCCATCTCTGCAAGAAATAAAGAAAAGGATTACCACAACAGAAATTCCAAACAAAAAATAAGCAAAACCAAAATACGAGAAAAAAATGAATCTCAGAAGAGGTCGGGAACTACCTAACTCGGAACGGAGAAGGCTTGGATCTCCCAACATTTTCTTCGTATCCAAGTGAGGTGCCCGACCCCATAAACTGCTCACCACACCCACAAAAGCCTGCTCCACCTCATCTAGACTCTCAAGGGTATACTTAACAGACACTATATTCTCCTGCCAACAAAGAGGAAAAGAAGGCTCCCCACTCTCATCTAGAAAGAAAGGTCGGACGTCTCCAACAGCCCGGACCTTGAAATAAAAGTTCTTAAAATCGTGAAAAGACTCATCATACAGGGTACAGAACTTCCTCCCCTGGTTAGCCCTAAAAGAGACCCAAGACACCTTCCCTCCACCCGAACCCGGCTTCGTCAACACAAACAAATCGGAAAAAAGAGAAATAGAGGGAGAGACACCCAAAAACTGACACAAAAGTTGAAACAGCTTTAAAAACGCCCAAGAATTTGGATGAAGCTGCGTAGGGGCAAGGTTACAAGACCACAACACCTCGGACTCCAGGTCGGTAAAAGGAAGTCAGACACTCAGCTTAGAGAAAAAGCAATCATAAGCATAAAAGAAGAGCTTCTCAGAACTATCTAAAGGCGGGAAGCACACTCTCTCCTCGGAATCCGGGGCTACTAGTTCATAATCCCTCTCAGACTCTCTATCTTCACATATGCTACATTGCCTACGAAACCTAGCTAAATACTCAGAATCTACCACAGAAGGGACTCTTAGAGGAACAGGATCTACCCAACCAAGACCACTTGGAATCTTGGTCGACATCGCTTGAAGAACCTTTCGAGACATAAAAATTCTTGCCTACAAAGAAGAATACAACAGCAAGCAAAAATCACATAAAAGCAGACAGCAAAAACCCATTCAGCAAAACAAAGAAACAACGATCTTTGAGATGAAAATGCAGCAACTCGGAAACAAGATACCAAGAGAAAAGAGCCCCCCCCATATACAAACAAAACAAAGCAATGGCGGCGCCTCTTTTCGGGGCAACCCAGGAATAGAGAAAAAGAAACAGAAGCATATGTGCACAAAAAAAGAGGTGGGAACAAACCTGGAAGAAAGAAACGAGGACGACGAGCTCCGAAGCAAGGAGAACGGAACGGCGGCGCAGAAGGAAACCCCGGAAAGGTCCGCGGAAAGATTCAGGAAAGAAGAAACAAAAGAAAAAGGAAGCGATGCTCAAAAAAAGAGAATGGCGAAAACTCAGAAAAAAGGAAGGGAACAGAATAAACGAAGAAAAAGGGGAAAAGGGGCAAATAAATAATGCCTTCACAGAGCCCGAACGGAAATCGAGAAGAAACGGTAAAATGCAATAAATGATGAAACGGCCATTTTTGAATTTTGAAAAACTACTATGCCCGAGCTCGACCTCTCAAAAAGGACGAACTCGGGCAGGGGCACTGTTCATACCCTGACCGAGCTCCTCTAACTCGGCAAAATCCATGAAAGGTCCGACCTCGTCCCAAAGCCCACGCCTGAGGTCGGACCTCGGACAACAAAGCTAAGAAGGCCCATCAAAAGGAACGAAGCCCAAAACCTAAAGGCCGAAAAGGCCTAGGGAAGGCGGTTCCGCAAAGATAGAGATAAAACTCCCAAAAGATAAGATAAGATAAGAATATCTTATCCAGGGAAGATCACGGCCAGCTACTATAAATACACTGGAACACCCAGGTATAACTCACATTCTAATTCTACTCAATATCTGCTTGAACCCATGCTAACTTAAGCATCGGAGTGTCATTGCAGGTACAACCACCAACCTCTCCGCACATCAAGCTCGGGTCCCTGACCCCCACCTCGGGCCTCTCCAGAGACGACCGAGCTACACGTTTCAGGTAACCCTCGGAACACCTGGCATGAGCCTTAGTCTAGAGTTGTAAAGAAGGACCAAATCCCCAGGTTGGAACTCCTTTCTCTTGATGTGTTGATCATGTACAGCCTTCATTTTCTCCTTGTACAGTCTTGAGTTCTCATAAGCTTCTAGGCGAAGGCTCTCCAATTCTTGCAGTTGCAACTTCCTTTCAGCTCCGGCTTTCTCAAATCCCATGTTGCATTCCTTTACTGCCCAAAAAGCTTTGTGCTCCACCTCAACTAGAAGGTGACAAGCCTTTCCATAGACTAAGTGGAAAGGACTCATCCCAATGGGTGTCTTGTATGCTGTTCTGTATGCCCAGAGTGCATCTTGTAGTCTGGTACTCCAGTCTCTTCTATGAGGTTTGACTATCTTCTGTAAAATGCGCTTGATCTCTCGGTTAGACACCTCGGCTTGTCCATTAGTCTGAGGATGGTAGGATGTTGCTATTTTATGAATGATCCCATGCTTCTTCAGTAATCCTGTTAGGAATTTATTAATAGGCATACGTTGCAAGTACAGTCCTTAACCATCCAAAAATTCGCTTATCAATTTAAAAGGGTTTGTCACAATATTGAAAATTAAAATACTGGGAGTATGAATCCCAGGTCGTCTCCCAACGAGTTGCAGAGAGATGTGTTATTTCATCAATCGGGTGTTTTCAAAAGTGGTTGAGTTGATAAACAGAAATTTAAATTAGAGAATTAATTTATTTTAAATAAAAGCCTTGACTGGGGGTAGATTAGTTGGAAGCCCTATTCTTGTTGAAATACTCTCAAGATTAATTAATAATTGGAAGTTACTCTGCTTAGTTAACCCTTACTAGGTAAAGGAAAGTCAAGCAAGTTGGAAATCGGTTTCTAGTCATGAGTCCTAATCCTCTCCCTTAGGAAGGATTAGAGTTAATGATTAGAGGGTGATTCAACAATAAACCCAGTTATAATTTCACTCTTGAGTAGTTCAACTCAAGGGTTCCTTTCAATCATCCCCAATCAAGTCATGGAACAACTCACTCATCATAATTATAAAATTCACAGAATTAATGGTGAAAATAAAAGAAGACATGATAAACAATAATAAAAGGATTAATTGAAAATAAAAATAGTCTATATTAATAACTTGTAAAAATAAGCCAAAGTCAACTCTAGAGGGATTAAAAATATGGAAGAAATTATGAATGCTCAAGTGAGTGAAAAAGCTAAAGCCAAAATCTTCTCAAAAGCTAAAGCCAAAATCTTCCAATGCTAATTATGAATGCTCAAGTGAGTGAAAAAACCTAGGGGAGGATTAAATCCAGATCTAAAACTAAAAAATTATGCAGAATGCATTTTTGTCTCTCGTTTCTGCATGTTCCCTTACTCTAGTCTGTAATTTGGGGCAGAAAACTAGGTTAAAATTCGGCCCAGAAACTCTGCCAGCAACTTTTGAAATTCTGCAGATCGCGCACGTCACGCGGACGCGTCATTCATGCGGACGCATCATTCGGCATTTTTCTTTTCCATGCGGACGCATTGTCCATGCCTTCGCGTCGCTTCTGCTTTTCCAATCCGCGCGTCTGCGTCACTCATGCGGCCGCGTCACTGCGAATTCCTCACTTCCGCGCGGTCGCGTTGTAGACGCGTATGCGTCACTTCTCGCTGGTCATCTCCTCAATTTCTTGTGTTCCTTCCATTTTTGCAAGCTTCCTTCCTAATCTCTCATTCATTCATGCCCTATAAAGCCTGAAACACTTAACACACAGATCACGGCATCGAATGGAATAAAGGGGGATTATAATACCTAATTAAAGGGTCTCCAGGAAGTAAGTTTTCAATCATGTAATAATTTTAGGAAGGAAATATAAATGCATGCTAATTATATGAATAAGTGGGTAAAGACCATGATAAAACCACACAATTAAACACATTGTAAACCATAAAATAGTGATTTATCAAGCCTTCTATAGTCAATACACATGCGCCACCCTGTAACTGTTCTTGTAGGAACCAGTTCATTCTTTTCATTATGAACCACTATCATGCCTCCCTTCTTGGGGACAACTTGGACAGGGCTCACCCAGGGGCTATTAGAAATAGGATAAATGATCCTAGCCTCTAGTAATTTAGTGACCTCTTTCTGCACCACCTCTTTCATGGCTGGATTCAGCTGCCTCTGTGGTTGAACCACTGGCTTGGCATCATTCTCTAATAGGATCTTGTGCATGCATCTGGCTGGGCTAATGCCCTTAAGATCACTTATGGACCATCCAAGAGCTGTCTTGTGTGTCCTTAGCACCTAAATTAGTGCTTCCTCTTCCTGTGGATCTAAAGCAGAGCTTATGATCACTGGAAAAGTGTCATCTTCTCCCAGAAATGCATATTTCAGGGATGGTGATTGTGGTTTGAGCTCGGGTTTAGGAGGCTTTTCCTCCTTATGAGGAGTTATCAGAGGTTCTTTTATTTTCTCTAAATCCTCCAAGTCAGGCTGAACATCTTTAAAGATATCTTCTAGCTCTGATTCGAGACTCTCAGTCATGTTGATCTTCTCCACCAGGGAGTCAATAATATCAATGCTCATGCAATCTCTTGAAGTGTCTGGATGCTGCATAGCTTTGACATAATTAAACTTAAACTTATCCTCATTGACTCTCAGGGTCACTTCCCCTTTTTGGATGTTAATGAGAGTTCGTCCAGTTGCTAGGAAGGGTCTTCCTAGAATGAGAGTTGCACTCTTGTGCTCCTCCATTTCCAGCACTACAAAGTCAGTTGGAAAGGCGAATGGCCCAACCTTGACAATCATGTCCTCAATCACGACTGATGGCATTTTAATAGAGCCATCAGCAAGTTGGAGGCATATCCAGGTTGGTTTGACTTCTTCAGTGAAACCAAGCTTTCTGATAGTGGATGCAGGTATCAGGTTAATACTTGCCCTTAGATCACATAGAGCTGTCTTGGTACAAGTACCCTCTAATGTGCATGGTATCATAAAGCTTCCAGGGTCTTTAAGCTTCTCTGGTATGCTTTTCAGAATGAATGCACTGCATTCTTCAGTGAGGAGAACTTTTTCAGTTTCTCTCCAATCCTTCTTATGACTTAATATCTCTTTCATGAACTTAGCATAAGAGGGTATTTGCTCAAGTGCCTCTGCAAACGAAATCTTTATTTCAAGAGTCTTGAGATAGTCTGCTGGTGCACAAAATTGTGATCATCAACAATGGAACCAATGAATTGGTGCTCTCAAACGTGAATCACACTTTGTCACAACTCCACACAACTAACCAGAAAGTGCACTAGGTCGTACAAGTAATACATTACGTGAGTAAGGGTCGATTCCACGGAGATTGTCGGCTTGAATCAAGCTATGGTCACCTTGTAAATCTTAGTCAGGCGGATTCAAATGGGTGATAGAGTTTTCATAATTAAAAGATAAATAAAACATAAAGTAAAGATAGAGATACTTATGTAATTCATTGGTGAGAATTTCATATAAGTGCATAGAGATGCTTTGTCCCTGTTGAATCTCTACTTTCCTACTACCTTCATCCAATCCTTCATATTCCCTTCCGTGGCAAGTTGTATGTTCGGGTTTCACCAACGTCAATGGCTACCTCCCGTCCTCAGTGAAAATGGTCCAAATGCGCTGTCACCACACGACTAATCATATGTCGGTTCTCGATCATGTTAGAATAGAATCCAGCAATCCTTTTACGTCTATCACTACGCCCAACACTCACGAGTTTGAAGCTCGTCACAGTCATCCCTTCCCAGATCCTACTCAGAATACCACAGACAAGGTTTAGACTTTCCAGATCTCAGGAATGGCCGCCAATAATTCTAGCATATACCATGAAGACTCCGATCTTTTGGAATGGAGGCTAAGAGATACACGCTCGATCTAAGGTAGAACGGAAGTGGTTGTCAGTCACGCGTTCATAGGTGAGAATGATGATGAGTGTCATGGATCATCACATTCATCATGTTGAAGTGCAGCGAATATCTTAGAATAAGAATAAGCATGAATTGAATGGAAAACAGTAGTAATTGCATTAATACTCGAGGAATAGCAGAGCTCCACACCCTTAATCTATGGTGTGTAGAAACTCCACCATTGAAAATACATAAGAACAAGGTCTAGGCATGGCCGTGAGGCCAGCTCCCAAAATGTGATCAAGAGATCAAAAGATGATCAAAAGATGAAAATACAATAGTAAGAGGTCCTATTTATAATGAAAACTAGCTACTAGGGTTTACAGAAATAGATAAATGATGCAGAAATCCACTTCCGGGCCCACTTGGTGTGTGCTTGGGCTGAGAATTGAGCTTCACATGTGTAGAGGCTTCTCTTGGAGTTAAACGCCAGCTTTTATGCCAGTTTGGGCGTTTAACTCCAACTTTTATGCCAGTTCTAGCGTTTTGACTTTAGAATAGGGCAAAGAAGGTGCGTTTGAACGCAAGTTTGCGTTATCAAAACTCGAGGAAAGTATGGACTATTATATATTTCTAGAAAGCTCTGGATGTCTACTTTCCAATGCACTTAAGAGCGTGCCATTTGGAGTTCTTTAGCTCCAGAACATCCACTTCGAGTGCAGGGAGATCAGAATCCAAAAGCATCTGTAGTCCTTTGTTAGCCTCTGAATCAGATTTGTGCTCAGGTTCCTCAATTTCAGCCAAAAAATACCTGAAATCACAGAAAAACACACAAACTCATAGTAAAGTCCAGAAATATGAATTTTTGCATAAAAACTAAGGAAAAACATCCTAAAAAGTAGCTAGATCCTACTAAAAACTACCTAAAAACAATGCCAAAAAGCGTATAAATTATCCGCTCATCGCAACACCAAACTTAAATTGTTGCTTGTCCCCAAGCAACTGAAAACAAAATAGGATAAAAAGAAGAGAATATACAATGAATCCCACAGTATCAATGAAACTTAGTCCTAATTAGATGAGCGAGGCTTGTAGCTTTTTGCTTCTGAACAGTTTTGGCATCTCACTTTTTCCTTTGAAATTCAGAATGATTGGCATCCATAGGAACTTAGAATTTTAGATAGTGTTATTGATTCTTCTAGTTCAGTACGTTGATTATTGAACACAGCTACTTTATGAGTCTTGGCCGTGACCCTAAGCACTTTGTTTTCCAATATTACCACCGGATACATAAATGCCACAGACACATAACTAGGTGAACCTTTTCAGATTGTGACTCAGCTTTGCTAAAGTCCCCAGTTAGACGTGTCCAGAGTTCTTAAGCACACTCTTTTTCTTTGGATCACGACTTTAACCACTTAGTCTCAAGCTTTTTACTTGGACCTTCATGACACAAGCACATGGTTAGGGACAGCATGATTTAGCCGCTTAGGCCTGGATTTTATTTCCTTAGGCCCTCCTATCCATTAATGCTCAAAGCCTTGGATCCTCTTTACCCTTGCCTTTTGGTTTTAAGGGCTATTGGCTTTTTCTGCTTGCTTTTTCTTTTCTTTTCTTTTTTTTTGCCATTTTTTTTGCTACTTACTTTTTTCTTTTTCACTGCTTTTTCTTGCTTCAAGAATCAATTTCATGATTTTTCAGATTATCAACAACATTTCTCTTTGTTCATCATTCTTTCAAGAGCCAACAAATTTAACATTCATAAACAACAAGATCAAAAATATGCACTGTTCAAGCATTCATTCAGAGAACAAAAAGTATTGCCACTACATCAAACTAATCAAACTAGTTTCAAGATAAAATTTAAAATCCAAGTACTTCTTGTTCTTTTGTAATTAAGCACGTTTTCATTTAAGAGAGGTGAATGATTCATTTATTCATAGCTTTAAAAAGGCATAGACACTAGACACTAATGATCATGTAGTAAGGACACAAACATAGATAGCACATCAAGCAAAATTTTGAAAAACAGAAAAATAAATAGACAAGGAGATTAAAGAATGAGTCCACCTTAGTGAGGGTGGCGTCTTCCTCCTCTTGAAGAACCAATGGTGCTCTTGAGCTCCTCTATGTCTCTTCCTTGCCTTTGTTGCTCCATCCCTAGTGATTTTGGTGCTCCCAATAGTTGTGTGGAGAAAAATGTATCCCTTGAGGCATCTCAGGAATTTCTTGATAAGGGAATTCCTCATGATCTTATTGAGGTCCATGAGTGGGCTTTCTTGTTGTGCAGTCAGATGCTCTACTACTGAGCTATGGACCCTTGAGATGAATCTCTCCAACTCCCACGACTTGAAGGTGGAAGCTTTTATCTTCCCTTTCCTCTTTCTAGAGGTTTTTCCGGCCTTAAGTGCCATAAATGGTTATGGAAAAACAAAAAGCAATGCTTTTACCACACCAAATTTAGAAGGTTTGCTCGTCCTCGAGCAAAAGAAGAAGGAAAGAAGGGGAAGAAGAAGATGAGAATGGAAGAGATGGAGGGAGAGAGGGAGAGGTGGGGGAGGTGGGGATCCTGTGGGGTCCACAGATCCTGAAGTGCCAAGGAATTCTTTATCCTTACTCCAATTGGGCGTTCGCAACGCCTTAGAGTGCAATTCTGGCATTTAAACGCCAGTTTGCTGCCCTGTTTTGGCGTTTAAACACCAGCTTTCTGCTCTATTTTGGCATTTAAATGCCAGTCTGGTGCCCTGTTTTGGCGTTTAAACGCCCAGAAAGGTGCCATATTGGATATTTAAACGCCCATTTTGCTGCCCTTACTGGCGTTTAAACGCCAGTAAGTCATTTCTCTAGGGTGTGCTGTTTTTGAATTCTGCTTTATTTTTATGAGTGTCTTTGTGACTTCACATGATCATCAACCTAAAAGAAAACATAAAATAACATAGATAAAATAAAATTAGATAGTAGAATAAAATTGGGTTGCCTCCCAATAAGTGCTTCTTTAATGTGAATAGCTTGACAGTGAGCTCTCATGGAGCCTCACAGATGATCAGAGTATGGTTGAGACCTCTCAACACCAAACTTAGAGTTTGGCTGTGGCCTCCCAACACCAAACTTAGAGTTTGAATGTGGGGGCTCTGTTTGACTCTGTATTGGGAGAAGCTCTTCATGCTTACTCTCCATGGTAATAGATGGAAAACCTTGAATCTTTACTACAAGGCATTCTTCATTCACATGAAGGATCAACTCTCCTCTGTCAACATCAATTATAGCTCTTGTTGTGGCTAGGAAGAGTCTTCTAAGGATGATATATTCATCCTCGTCCCTTCTAGTGTCTAGGATTATGAAAGCAGCAGGGAAGTAAAGGCCTTCAACCTTCACTAGCACGTCCTCTACTAGTCCATAAGCCTTTTTCATAGACGTATCTGCCATCTCTATTGAGAATTTAGCAGCTTGTACCTCAAAAATTTCCATTTTCTCCATTACAGAGAGTGGCATCATGTTTATCCCTGACCCCAGGTCACACAGAGCTTTTTCAAAGGTCATGGTGCCTATGGTACAGGGTATTAAGAATTTACTAGGATCCTGTTTCTTTTTAGGTAAATTTTTTGCTGAACCAATGTATTCACTTCATTGGTGAGAAAGGGAGGTTCACCTTCCCAAGTCTCATTACCAAATGATTTGGCATTCAGCTTCATGATTTCTCCTAAATATTGGGCAACTTGCCCTTCAACGATATCTTCATCCTCTTCAGAAGAAGAATAATCATCAGAGCTTATGAATGGTAAAAGGAAGTCCAAGGGAATCTCTATGGTCTCTATATGAGCCTCAGATTCCTTTGGTTCCTCATTAGGGTACTCCTTACTGAATGGTGGACGTTCCTTGAGGTCTTCCTCATTGGATTTTTCGTCCTCTTCCTCTTTCAAGGTATCGGCCATTTTGATTACATCAATGGCCTTGCACTCTCCTTTGGGATTCTCTTCTGTATTGCTTGGGAGAGTGCTAGGAGGAGTTTCAGTAACCCTTTTACTCAGCTGGCCCACTTGTGCCTCCAAATTTCTAATGGATGATCTTGTTTTAGTCATGAAACTAAGAGTGGCCTTAGATAGATCAGAGATTATGTTTGCTAAGCTAGAAGGATTCTGCTCAGAATGCTCTGTCTATTGCTGAGATGATAATGGGAAAAGTTTGCTATTGCTAAACCTGTTTCTTCCACCATTGTTATTATTGAAGCCTTGTGATGAGCGGATAATTTATACGCTTTTTGGCATTGTTTTTATATAGTTTTTAGTAAGTTTAAGCTACTTTTAGGGATGTTTTCATTAGTTTTTATGTTAAATTCACATTTCTGGACTTTACTATGAGTTTGTGTGTTTTTCTATGATTTCAGGTAATTTCTGGCTGAAATTGAGGGATTTGAGCAAAACTCTGAAGAAGGCTGACAAAAGGACTGCTGATGCTATTGGAATCTCACCTCCCTTCACTCGAAATGGATTTTCTTGAGCTACAGAACTCCAAATGGCGCGCTCTCAACGGCGTTGGAAAGTAGACATCCAGGGCTTTCTAGCAATATATAATAGTCCATACTTTATTCGAAGATTGACGACGTAACTTGGCGTTGAACGCCAAGTACATGCTGCTGTCTGGAGTTAAACGCCAGAAAAACGTCATGATCCGGAGTTGAACGCCCAAAACACGTCATAACTCGGAGTTCAACTCCAAGAGAAGCCTCAGCTCGTGGATTAATCAAGCTCAGCCCAAGCATACACCAAGTGGGCCCCGGAAGTGGATTTATGCATCAATTACTTACTCATGTAAACCCTAGGAGCTAGTTTATTATAAATAGAACATTTATCTATTGTATTAGATATCTTTTGACAGTTTAATCTCTTGAATATTCGGTCACTTGATCATGGAGAGGGCTGGCCATTCGGCCATGCCTGAACCTCTTTCACTTATGTATCTTCAACGGTGGAGTTTCTGCACACCATAGATAAAGGGTGTGGAGCTCTGCTGTACCTCAAGTATTAATGCAAATTCTATTTTCTTTTATTCAAATCTCTCTTATTCTTATTCCAAGATATTCATTCGTACCCAAGAACATGATGAGTGTATTGATGAAAGTGACGATCATTATCATTCTCACTTATGAACGCACGTGATTGACAACCACTTCCGTTCTACATGCAACAGAGCTTGAATGTGTATCTCTTAGATTTCCCAACAGAATCTTCGTGGTATAAGCTAGATAGATGGCGGCATTTATGAGGATCCGGAAAGTCTCACCTTGTCTGTGGTATTCCGAGTAGGATCTTGGGAATCCGGAAAGTCTCACCTTGTCTGTGGTATTCCGAGTAGGATTCCGGTAATGAATGACTGTGACGTGCTTCAAACTTGCAAGTGCTGGGCGTTAGTGACAGACGCAAAAGAATCAAGGGATTCTATTCCAGTAGGCGCAGGAACCAACCAGTGATTAGCCGTGCTGTGACAGAGTGCGTGAGCGTAGTTTTCACTGCGAGGATGGGATGTAGCCATCAACCATGGGTGATGCCTCCAGACGATTAGCCGTGCGAGTGACAGCCGCATAGGATCATTTTCCCGAGAGGATTGAAAGTAGCCACCGCTGATGGTGAACCCCTATACACAGCTTGCCATGGAAAGGAGTAAGAAGGATTGAGTTGAAGAAGTGGGAAAGCAGGCGTCCTTGAGCCATACAGTATCTCCATTCGCTTATCTGAAATTCCCACCAATGAATATGCATAAGTATTCTATCCCTTTTATTAATCTATTCTCTTATTTCTATTTTCGAAACCATAAATCAATTTAATCTGCCTAACTGAGATTTACAAGGTGACCATAGCTTGCTTCATACCAACAATCTCTGTGGGATCGACCCTTACTCACGTAAAGTTTATTACTTGGACGACCCAGTACACTTGCTGGTTAGTTGAACGGAGTTGTGAGCTTCTCTAACAGTGCCTGAAACTCTTTTATCACAATTTCGTCCACCAAGTTTTTGGCGCCGTTGCCGGGGATTGTTCGAGTATGGACAACTGACGGTTCATCTTGTTGCTCAGATTAGGTAATTTTCTTTTCAAAAATCTTTTTCAAAATTTTTCTTTCCTTTTTCGTTTTTCCAAAAATGTTTTTCGAAAAAAATCAATAAAAATACAAAAAAATTAGAAAATCATAAAAATCAAAATATTTTGTGTTTCTTGTTTGAGTCTTGAGTCAATTTTTAAGTTTGGTGTCAATTGCATGCTTTTAAAAAATTTTCTTGCAATTTTCGAAAATCTCATGCATTCATAGTGTTCTTCATGATCTTCAAGTTGTTCTTGATAAGTCTTCTTGTTTGATCTTGATGATTTCTTGTTTTGTGTTGTTTGTTGTTTTTCATGTGCACTTTTGCATTCATATTTTCCATGCATTAAAGATTTCTAAGTTTGGTGTCTTGCATGTTTTCTTTGCATTAAAAATTTTTCAAAATTATGTTCTTGATGTTCATCATGATCTTCAAAGTGTTCTTGGTGTTCATCTTAACATTCATAGCATTCTTGCATGCATTCATTGTTTTGATCTAAAAATTTCATGCATTGAATATTTTTGTTGTTTTTCTCTTTCATAATTAAAAATTCAAAAAAAATCAAAAAATATCTTTTCCTTATTTTCCTCCAAATTTTCGAAATTTTGGGTTGACTTGGTCAAAAATTTTTAAAATTAGTTGTTTCTTACAAGTCAAGTCAAAATTTCAATTTTAAAAATCTTATCTTTTCAAAAATCTTTTTCAAAAATCATATCTTTTTCATTTTTTTTAAATTTCGAAAATTTCAAAAATCTTTTTCAAAATATTTTCAAAATCTTTTTCTTATCTTTATATCAAATTTTCGAAAATTAGCTAACAATTAATGTGATTGGTTCAAAAATTTGAAGTTTGTTACTTTCTTGTTAAGAAAGGTTCAATCTTTAAGTTCTAGAATCTTATCTTGTAGTTTCTTGTTAGTTAAGTCTTTTTAAAAATTAAATCTTTTTCAAAATATCTTTTTATTAAAATTTTTATCTTATCTTTTTATCTTTTATCTTATCTTTTTCAAAAATTTTATCTTTTTCAAAATTTTGATTTCAAAATATCTTATCTAACTTCTTATCTTCCTATCTTTTTCAAAATTTGATTTCAAATCTTTTTCAATCAACTAACTAACTTTTTGTTTGTTTCTTATCTTTTTCAAAACCACCTAACTA
Organism: Arachis hypogaea; assembly: GCF_003086295.3. Classification (NCBI taxonomy): domain Eukaryota; kingdom Viridiplantae; phylum Streptophyta; class Magnoliopsida; order Fabales; family Fabaceae; genus Arachis; species Arachis hypogaea. The sequence continues at coordinate 71,686,512 of NC_092039.1, read as the reverse complement.
CTTTTCCCTCTCTAATTTTCGAAAATTCTCCCTCTCTTTTTCAAAAATTCTTTTTGTTTTAAATTTTAATTTTAATTATATTTTGTCTTTGATTTTCGAAAATTACTAACCTCTTTTTCAAAAATTATTTTTGAAATCTTCCTTCTCTTTTCTTCTTCTATTTAATTATTTAATTACTAACACTTCTCTTCACCTCTCTTCATCCAAAAATCCGAATCCCCATCTTCATTCTTCTACCCCCTTCTTCTTCTACTAACATAAAGGAATCTCTATACTGTGACATAGAGGATTCCTCTTTCTTTTCTTGTTTTCTTCTCTTTCATATGAGCAGGAACAGAGAAAAAGGCACTCTTGTTGAAGTTGATCCAGAACCTGAAAGGACTCTAAAGAGAAAATTAAGAGAAGCTAAATTAAATTATTCTAAAGGTAACCTTTCAGAAATTTTCGAACAAGAGAAGGAGATGGCAACCGAAAATAATAATAATAATAATGCAAGGAGAATGCCTGGTGACTTCACAAAGCCAACGTCCAAGTTTGATGGAAGAAGCATCTCCATTCCTGTCATTGGAGCCAATAACTTTGAGCTTAAGCCTCAACTAGTTGCATTAATGCAACAAAACTGCAAGTTTTATGGACTTCCATCTGAAGATCCTTATCAGTTTTTAACTGAGTTCTTGTAGATCTGTGAGACTGTAAAGACGAATGGAGTTGATCCTGAAGTCTACAGACTCATGCTTTTCCCTTTTGCTGTAAGAGACAGAGCTAGAATATGGTTGGATTCACAACCTAAGGATAGCCTGGACTCCTGGGATAAGCTGGTCACTGCCTTCTTGGATAAATTCTTTCCTCCTCAAAACCCGAGCAAGCTGAGAGTGGATGTTCAAACCTTCAAACAAAAAGATGGTGAATCCCTCTATGAAGCTTGGGAAAGATACAAGCAGCTGACCAAAAGATGTCCATCTGACATGTTTTCAGAATGGACCTTATTAGATATATTCTATTATGGTCTCTCTGAATTTTCGAAAATGTCATTGGACCATTCTGCAGGTGGATCTATTCACCTGAAGAAAATGCCTGAAGAGGCTCAAGAACTCATTGACATGGTTGCAAACAACCAGTTCATGTATACCTCTGAGAGGAATTCCGTGAATAATGGGATACCTCAGAAGAAAGGAGTTCTTGAAATTGATGCTCTGAATGCCATATTGGCTCAGAACAAAATGTTGACTCAACAGGTCAACATAATCTCTCAAAATCTGAATGGATTGCAACATGCATCCAACAGTACTAGAAAGGTAGCTTCTGAAGAAGCTTATGATCCTGAGAACCCTGCCATGGCAGAAGTTAATTACATGGGTGAACCTTATGGAAACACCTATAACCCATCATGGAGAAATCACCCAAATTTCTCCTGGAAGGATCAACAAAAGCCTCAACAAGGCTTTAACAATGGTGGACGCAATAGGCTGAGCAATAGTAAGCCATATCCATCATCTTCTCAACAACAGACAGAGAATTCAGAACAAAACACTTCTAATTTAGCCAATATTGTCTCTGATCTGTCAAAGGCCACTTTCAGTTTCATGAATGAAACAAGATCCTCCATTAGAAATTTGGAGGCACAAGTGGGCCAGCTGAGTAAGAAAGTCATTAAAACTCCTCCCAGTATTCTCCCAAGCAATACAGAAGAGAATCCAAAAGGAGAGTGCAAGGCCATTGATGTGATCAATGTGGCCGAATGCACTAGGGAGGAGGAGGACGAAAATCCTAGTGAGGAATACCTCCTGAGACGTCCTTCAAGCAAGAAGGAGTTTTCTATTAAGGATCCAGAGGAATCTGAGGCTCATATAGAAACCATAGAGATTCCATTAAATCTCCTTCTGCCATTCATGAGCTCTGAAGACTATTCTTCCTCTGAAGAGGATGAAGATGTGACTGAAGAGCAAGTTGCTCAATATTTAGGAGCTATCATGAAGCTGAATGCCAAGCTGTTTGGTAATGAGACTTGGGAAAGTGAACCTCCCTTGCTCATTAGTGAACTAGACACTTGGATTCATAAAACTCTACCTCAAAAGAAACAAGATCCTGGCAAGTTCTTAATACCTTGCACCATAGGCACCATGAGCTTTGAAAAGGCTCTATGTGACCTAGGGTCAGGGATAAATCTTATGCCACTATCTGTAATGGAGAAGCTGGGAATCATTGAGGTACAACCTGCCTTGTTCTCATTACAACTGGCAGATAAGTCATTGAGACAAGCTTATGGAATAGTAGAGGACGTGCTAGTAAAGGTTGAAGGCCTTTACATCCCTGCTGATTTCATAATCTTAGACACTAGGAAGGAAGATGATGAATGTATCATCCTAGGAAGACCTTTCCTAGCCACAGCAGGAGCTGTGATAGATGTCAACAGAGGAGAATTAGTCCTTCAATTGAACGGGAACTACCTTGTGTTTAAGGCACATGGCCATCCCTCTGTGACAAAAGAAAGTAAGCATGAAGAGCTTCTCTCAGTTCAGAGTCAAGAAGAGCTCACACAGTCAAACTCTAAGTTTGGTGTTGTGAGGCCACAACCAAACTTTAAGTTTGGTGTTCAAACTCCATATCCAAACTCTAAGTTTGGTGTTGGGACTACACACTAACATTGACCTGATCACCTTGTGGCTCCATGAGAGCCACTGTCAAGCTATTGACATTAAAGAAGCGCTTGTTGGGAGGCAACCCAATTTTATTTATCTAATTTTATTTTATTTTGTTTCTTTGTTATTTTTGTGTTTAATTAGGTACATGATCATAAGGAGTCACGAAAAAATCAAAAAAATTAAAAACAGAGTCAAAAACAGAAGAAAAAAAATTGTTCACCCTGGAGGTAGCACAGACTGGCGTTCAACGCCAGTAAGGTGCATCTGGCCGGCGTTCAACGCCAGAACAGAGCACCATTCTGGCGCTGAACGCCAGAAACAAGCAACATCCTGGCGCTGAACACCAGGAATGTGCCCAGAGAGGAAAAACTGGCGCTGAACGCCAGTAACAAGCATGAAACTGGCGTTCAACGCCAGAAACATGCTTTACATGGGCGTTGAACGCCCAGAACGTGCACCAATGGGCGTTTAAACACCAGAATGGTGTGCCAAGGCAATTTACATGCCTATTTGGTGCAGGGATGGAATTCCTTGACACCTCAGGACCTGTGGACCCCACAGGATCATCTCAGGATCTGTGGACCTCACAGGATCCCCACCTACCTCGCCCTCTCTCTTTCCATTCATGGTCATTCCTTCTATTTTTCATTCACCACCTACATCTATCCACTCTTCCCCATACACCCCACCTACCTTTACAATTCAACTTCTCTTTCCCACCCAATCCCACCCATATAGCCGAATCCATCTCCCCTCACTCACCTCCATTTTCTTCTTCTTCTTCTTCCTCTCTTCTTTCTTCTCTTGCTCGAGGGCGAGCAATATTTTAAGTTTGGTGTGGTAAAAGCATAGCTTTTTTTGCTTTTCCATTACCATTAATGGCACCTAAGGCCAGAGAAACCTCAAAGGGAAGACAAAAGCTTCCACCTCTGAGTCTTGGGAGATGGAAAGACTATAAGCCGTCATAGCTCAGTGGTAGAACATGTGGCTGTAAATCAAGAGATCCCTGAGATACCTCAGGGAATAAGTTATCCTCCACACAAATATTGGAAGCAACTAAGGGTAGAAACACAAAAATTACTAGGAATCATTCAACAGAAGCAAGGAAGAGACATAAAGGAGCTCAAAAAGCACCATTGGACCTTCAAGAAGGCGCCACCCTCACTCAGGTGGATTCATTCCTTGTTCTTTATTTCTTTCTGTTTTCGGTTTTTAATGTTGTGTTTATCTATGTTTTGTGTCTCTACTTCATGATCATTAGTATGTAACCATGCCTTAAAGCTATGAATAAAATCTATTAATCCTTCACCTCTCTTAAATGAAAAATGTTTTAATTCAAAAGAACAAGAAGTACATGAATTTCGAATTTATCCTTGAATTTAATTTAATTATATTGATGTGGTGGCAATACTTTTTGTTTTCTGAATGAATGCTTGAACAGTGCATATTTTTGATCTTGTTGTTTATGAGTGTTAAAATTGTTGGCTCTTGAAAGAATGATGAACAAAGAGAAATGTTATTGATGATCTGAAAAAATCATGAAATTGATTCTTGAAGCAAGAAAAAGCAGTGAAAAAGGAAGCTTGCGAAAAAAAAAAAGAGTGGCGAAAAAAAAAAGAAAAAGAAGGAGCAGTAGAAAAAGCCAATAGCCCTTAAAACCAAAAGGCAAGGGTAAAAAGGATCCAAGGCTTTGAGCATCAATGGATAGGAGGGCCCAAGGAAATAAAATCCAGGCCTAAGCGGCTAAATCAAGCTGTCCCTAACCATGTGCTTGTGTCATGAAGGTCCAAGTGAAAAGCTTGAGACTAAGTGGTTAAAGTCGTGATCCAAGGCAAAAGAGTGTGCTTAAGAGCTCTGGACACCACTAACTGGGGACTCTAGCAAAGCTGAGTCACAATCTGAAAAGGTTCACCCAGTTATGTGTCTGTGGCATTGATGTATCCGGTGGTAATACTGGAAAACAAAGTGCTTAGGGCCACGGCCAAGACTCATAAGTAGCTGTGTTCAAGAATCAACATGCTTAACTAGGAAAGTCAATAACACTATCCGAAATTCTGAGTTCCCAGAGACGCCAATCACTCTGAACTTCAAAGGAAAAAGTGAGATGCCAAAACTATTCAGAAGCAAAAAGCTACAAGTCCCGCTCATCTAATTAAATTAATATTCATTGATATTCTGAAATTTATACTATATTCTCTTCTTTTATCCTATTTGATTTTCAGTTGCTTGGGGACAAGCAACAATTTAAGTTTGGTGTTGTGATGAGCGGATAATTTATACGCTTTTTGGCATTGTTTTTAGGTAGTTTTTAGTAAGTTTGAGCTACTTTTAGGGATGTTTTCATTAGTTTTTATGTTAAATTCACATTTCTGGACTTTACTATGAGTTTGTGTGTTTTTCTGTGATTTCAGGTAATTTCTGGCTGAAATTGAGGGATTTGAGCAAAACTCTGAAGAAGGCTGACAAAAGGACTGCTGATGCTGTTGGAATCTGACCTCCCTGCACTCGAAATGGATTTTCTGGAGCTACAGAACTCCAAATGGCGCGCTCTCAACGGCGTTGGAAAGTAGACATCCAGGGCTTTCCAGCAATATATAATAGTCCATACTTTATTCGAAGATTGACGACGTAACATGGCGTTGAACGCCAAGTACATGTTGCTCTCTGGAGTTAAACGCCAGAAAAACGTCATGATCCGGAGTTGAACGCCCAAAACACGTCATAACTCAGAGTTCAACTCCAAGAGAAGCCTCAGCTCGTGGATTAATCAAGCTCAGCCCAAGCATACACCAAGTGGGCCCCGGAAGTGGATTTATGCATCAATTACTTACTCATGTAAACCCTAGGAGCTAGTTTATTATAAATAGAACATTTATCTATTGTATTAGATATCTTTTGACAGTTTAATCTCTTGAATATTCGGTCACTTGATCATGGAGAGGGCTGGCCATTCGGCCATGCCTGAACCTCTTTCACTTATGTATCTTCAACGGTGGAGTTTCTGCACACCATAGATAAAGGGTGTGGAGCTCTGCTGTACCTCAAGTATTAATGCAAATTCTATTTTCTTTTATTCAAATCTCTCTTATTCTTATTCCAAGATATTCATTTGTACCCAAGAACATGATGAGTGTAATGATGAAAGTGACGATCATTATCATTCTCACTTATGAACGCACGTGATTGACAACCACTTCCGTTCTACATGCAACAGAGCTTGAATGTGTATCTCTTAGATTTCCCAACAGAATCTTCGTGGTATAAGCTAGATAGATGGCGGCATTTATGAGGATCCGAAAAGTCTCACCTTGTCTGTGGTATTCCGAGTAGGATCCTGGGAATCCGGAAAGTCTCACCTTGTCTGTGGTATTCCGAGTAGAATTCCGGTAATGAATGACTGTGACGTGCTTCAAACTTGCAAGTGCTGGGCGTTAGTGACAGATGCAAAAGAATCAAGGGATTCTATTCCAGTAGGCGCAGGAACCAACCAGTGATTAGCCGTGCTGTGACAGAGTGCGTGAGCGTAGTTTTCACTGCGAGGATGGGATGTAGCCATCAACCATGGGTGATGCCTCCAGACGATTAGCCGTGCGAGTGACAGCCGCATAGGATCATTTTCCCGAGAGGATTGAAAGTAGCCACCGCTGATGGTGAACCCCTATACACAGCTTGCCATGGAAAGGAGTAAGAAGGATTGAGTTGAAGAAGTGGGAAAGCAGGCGTCCTTGAGCCATACAGTATCTCCATTCGCTTATCTGAAATTCCCACCAATGAATCTGCATAAGTATTCTATCCCTTTTATTAATCTATTCTCTTATTTCTATTTTCGAAACCATAAATCAATTTAATCTGCCTAACTGAGATTTACAAGGTGACCATAGCTTGCTTCATACCAACAATCTCTGTGGGATCGACCCTTACTCACGTAAGGTTTATTACTTGGACGACCCAGTACACTTGCTGGTTAGTTGAACGGAGTTGTGAACTTCTCTAACAGTGCCTGAAACTCTTTTATCACAATTTCGTCCACCACCTTGCTTCTGTTGATCCTTCCATGGAAAATATGGATGATTTTTCCATGAAGGATTATAGGTGTTGCCAAAGGCTTCACCCATGTAATTCACCTCTGCCATTGCAGCGTTCTCAGGATCATAAGCTTCTTCTTCAGAAGATGCTTCTTTAGTACTGTTGGATGCATTTTGCAATCCATTCAGACTCTGAGAGATCATATTGACTTGTTGGGTCAATATTTTGTTCTGAGCCAGTATGGCATTCAGAGCATCAATTTCAAGAACTCCTCTCTTTTGAGGCGTCCCATTACTGAAAGGATTCCTCTCAGAGGTATACATGAACTGGTTATTTGTAACCATTTCAATAAGTTCCTGAGCTTCTGCAGGCGTTTTCTTTAGGTGAATGGATCCACCTGCAGAGTAGTCCAGTGACATCTTGAAAAATTCAGACAGACCATCATAGAATATATCTAATGTGATCCATTCTGAAAGCATGCCAGAAGGACACTTTTTGGTCAGCTGCTTGTATCTTTCCCAAGCTTCATAGAGGGACTCACAAATTTTTTGTCTGAAGGTCTGAACATCCACTCTAAGCTTGCTCAGCTTTTGAGGGGGAAAGAACTTGGCTAAGAAAGCCGTGACCAGCTTATCCCAAGAGTCTAGGCTATCTCTAGGTTGTGAGTCCAACCATGTTAAGAACTTAGATATGCAAGAACTCAGTTAAGAACTGATAGGGGTCTTCTGATGGAAGTCCATGAAACTTGCAGTTTTATTGCAATAGAGAAACTAATTGAGGCTTTAGCTCAAAATTGTTTGCTCCTATGGCAGGGATTGAGATGCTTCTTCCACAGAAGTTGGAAATTGGTGTAGTAAAATCACCAAGCATCTTCCTTGCATTGTTGTTTGGTTCGGCCATAATTGTTTCTTTTGCTATTTCCTTTTCAAAAATTTCAGTGAGGTCCTCTTCAAAGTTTTGTGCTTTAGCTGCTCTTAGCTTCCTCTTCAGAGCCCTTTTAGGTTCAGGATCAGCTTCAACAAGTATGCCTTTATCTTTGTTCCTGCTCATATGAAAGAGAATAAAACAAAGAAAATATGGAATTCTCTATGTCACAATATAGAGATTCCTTGAGGTGTCAGAGGAAAACAAAAATGGAAGAAGGAGGTAGGTAAAATTTTGAACACACAAAGAGAGATGGAGTTCGAATTGACAATGGAGGAGGAATGTTAGTGTTTAAATAGAAAAAGATGAGAGAGGGGGGAAATTTTTGAAAATTTTAATTAAAATTCAAAACAATTAGTTAAAAAAATTTGAAAAAAGGTTAATGTTTTTCAAAAATTAAAAGTGAAAAAGTGGTTAGGTGATTTTGAAAAAGATGAGAAATAAATTTGAAAAGATAAGAAGTTAGAAAAAAGATTTTTGAAATTGATTTTGAAAAAGATGTGATTTAAAAAAGACATGTTTGAAAAGATATGATTTTAAAAAAGATATGATTGAAAAGATTTGATTTGAAAAAGATTTAATTTTTGAAAAAGATATGATTGAAAATGTATGATTTTGAAAAAGATATGATTGAAAATATTTGATTTGAAAAAGATTTGATTTTGAAAAATTATGAAGATTTGAAAAAGATTTTATTTGAAAACAAAATTCCTCTCCTTCTGTCATCCTGGCGTTAAACGCCCAGGAGCTGCATGTCTTGGGCGTTTAACGCCCAATTGCTGCATGGTTTGGGTGTTTAAACGCCTAGCCAGGTACCCTGGCTGGCGTTTAAATGCCAGTTTTCCTTCCTTACTGGGCGTTTAAACGCCCAACCAGGTACCCTAGCTGGCGTTTAAACGCCAGTTTTCCTTCTTCACTAGGCGTTTTGAACGCCCAGCTTTTTCTCTGTAAATCCTCTGCTTTATGTTCTTGGATCTTCATTTTTCTATATCCTTTATTCAAGAAGATATATTTTCAATTTTGAAAAACAACAAAATGAGTCAAAACATATAATTCTTGGATCAAAAGACAAGATATATGCAAAAACATTATGAGCGTCAAGATGAACACCAAGAACAATCTTGAAGATCAAGATGAACATCAAGAACTCAGTTTTCTTAATGAAAGAAAACATGGAGGACACCAAACTTATAACTTTCTCATGTTTGGGCCATATGAATGCAGGAATGCATATGTAGAACATCATACAGTGCAAATCAATAAATCATGAAGATCAAACAAGGCAATTCATCAAGAACGACTTGAAGATCATCAAGAACACAATGTATATGTTTCGAAAATTGCAAGACAATTAAAATCATGCAATTGACACCAAACTTAGAATTTGGCCTTAGATTCAAACAAGAACCATGAAATATTTTTGGATTTTATGATTTTATACCTTTTTTTGTTTTTTTTAAATTAATTGTGGAAAAACAAGAAAGAAGAAAAATTTTTGAAAGATTTTTGAAAACATTTTGAAAACAAAATAAGAAGAAAATTACCTAATCTGAGCAACAAGATGAACCGTCAGTTGTCCAAACTCGAACAATCCCCGACAACGGCGCCAAAAACTTGGTACACGAAATTGTGATCATCAACAATGGCACCAATAGACTTGGTGCCCTCAAACGTGAATCACACTTTGTCACAACTCTGCACAACTAACCAGCAAGTGCACTGGGTCGTACAAGTAATACCTTACGTAAGTAAGGGTCGATCCCACGGAGATTGTCGGCTTGAAGCAAGCTATGGTCACCTTGTAAATCTCAGTCAGGCAGATTCAAATGGGTGATAGAGTTTTCATAATTAAAAGATAAATAAAACATAAAGTAAAGATAGAGATACTTATGTGATTCATTGGTGAGAATTTCAGATAAGTGCATAGAGATGCTTTGTCCCTGTTAAATCTCTGCTTTCCTACTGCCTTCATCCAATCCTTCATACTCCCTTCCATGGCAAGATGTATGTTCGGGTTTCACCAGCGTCAATGGCTACCTCGCGTCCTCAGTGAAAATGGTCCAAATGCGCTGTCACCGCACGACTAATCATCTGTCGGTTCTCGATCATGTTGGAATAGAATCCAGTGATCCTTTTACGTCTGTCACTACACCCAACACTCACGAGTTTGAAGCTCGTCATAGTCATCCCTTTCCAGATCCTACTCGGAATACCACAGACAAGGTTTAGACTTTTCGGATCTCAGGAATGGCCGCCAATAATTATAGCTTATACCACGAAGACTCCAATCTTTCGGAATGGAGGCTAAGAGATACACGCTCGATCTAAGGTAGAACGGAAGTGGTTGTCAGTCACATGTTCATAGGTGAGAATGATAATGAGTGTCACCATCACATTCATCATGTTGAAGTGCAACGAATATCTTAGAATAAGAATAAGCATGAATTGAATGGAAAACAGTAGTAATTGCATTAATACTCGAGGAATAGCAAAGCTCCACACCCTTAATCTATGGTGTGTAGAAACTCCACCATTGAAAATACATAAGAATAAGGTCTAGGCATGGCCGTGAGGCCAGCCCCCAAAATGTGATCAAGAGATCAAAAGATGATCAAAAGATGAAAATACAATAGTAAGAGGTCCTATTTATAATGAAAATTAGCTACTAGGGTTTACAGAAATAGGTAAATGATGCAGAAATCCACTTCCGGGCCCACTTGGTGTGTGCTTGGGCTGAGAATTGAGCTTCACACGTGTAGAGGCTTCTCTTGGAGTTAAACGCCAGCTTTTATGCCAGTTTGGGCGTTTAACTCCAACTTTTATGCCAGTTCTGGCGTTTTGACTTCAGAATATGGCAAAGAAGGGGCGTTTGGACGCCAATTTGCGTCATCAAAACTCGAGAAAAGTATGGACTATTATATATTTCTAGAAAGCTCTAGATGTCTACTTTCCAATGTAATTAAGAGCGTGCCATTTGGAGTTGTGTAGCTCCAGAACATCCACTTCGAGTGCAGGGAGATCAGAATCCAACAGCATCTGCAGTCCTTTGTCAGCCTCTGAATCAGATTTGTGCTCAGGTCCCTCAATTTCAGCTAGAAAATACCTGAAATCATAGAAAAACACACAAACTCATAGTAAAGTCCAAAAATATGAATTTTGCATGCAAACTAATGAAAACATCCCAAAAAGTAGCTAGATCCACTAAAAACTACCTAAAAACAATGCCAAAAAGCGTATAAATTATCCGCTCATCATCTGCAAAGCGAGCAAATTGTTTATCATGTTTTACTTGGCAGAGTTTCTGAGGATAAGGCATCTTGGCTTTGTATTCTTCAACCTCACTGGCTGCAGGTTTATTTCCTACAGAGGTGGTTGGAGAAGCCTTCTTAGAAGGGTTACTGTCAGCACTTGCAGGTGTATGATCCCTTATTGGCGATTGAACACCAGGATTGGGGGTTGGATGGGCGTTTAATGCCAATTTTCTACCCTTTTTTGGCGTTTGAATGCCAGAACTAGTCATGGATTGGGAGTTCAATGTCAGTTTTTCATCCTTTTTTGGCGTTTGAACGCTAGGAATGGGCATCCACTGGGCATTTAACACCAAGTTTTCACCCTTTTCTGGCTTTTGAATGCCAGAGTTATTCCTCTCGGGGCTCTTACTGTCCTTAGAGGGATTTTGGCCAGTGGTTTGCTCATCCTCTGTTGGTTGTTCATTCCTTGACTTTCTGTTGCCTTGAATTGAGACATTTAATGTCTTCCCACTCCTTAATTGAACAGCTTGGTATTCTTCTGTTATTTGTCTGGATAACTGCCGTTTTGTTTGATTCAATTGTTTCTCCAAACTTTGGTTAGCATCCTTGGTTTCTCGTAGCATTGCCTTAAATTCTGCTAGTTGTTCTGTTAGATAACATAATTACTGATTGAATTCAGCAACTTGTTCTGGAAGACTAAGTTTAGTGGATACTGATGACATGTCACCATGTCATGTTTTTCTATGCTTTTTCAAACAAGAAATTGATGATTTGTGCTTAAATATTGAATGATTTTGTGCTTAAATGGTATATTTCCTTGATCTTTTAATTTTATAAATCTTGTAGGAAATAAAAAGAAAAAGAAGCAAAGAAGCACAAAATAAGCTAAAAAGAAGAAAAAAAGAATTTTGGGGCACACTTTTAAGTTGGAGCACACTTTGGAGCCTTAGGCCATGCTTTTAAAAGCGTGGCCCATGACCAAACTAAGGAAGAAAAGCATGACCCAAGGGAAGAAAAGTGTGTCTCACAACAAGGAGCAAAGGCACAAAGCTCTTGCCAAGAGCCTAAAGCTCTTGCCAAGAGATTTGTTTCAAAAAGCAAGGCAAAGCTCAAAGCAAAGCTCTTGCCTAAAGCTCTTGCCAAGAGATTTCTCCAAGAGCTTTTTCGGGCTTCTTCAAGGAAAAATCAAGGAAAATGAGCATGGAAGCAAAATTTTCGCTAAGTTAAAATCTGGGCACTGACAGCATGACCATGCCTCCTTCAAAGGGCTATAACTTGAGCTACAAATGTCCGATTGATATGCTTTCAGTTGCGTTGGAAAGCTGACATTTAGAGCTTTCCAACAATATATGGCAATCCATATTTGGCATAGAATTGTGGCACGAGTGAAAGTCATCGTTAAGAGCTAAAAATAAGCAAAAATTCAGCCAATGCTTTCACCAGGATTCGAAGAGGGAGACCAAGGAAGCAAGGACTTAAGCGCTACTCTTGTGCCAAGGAAAATGGCCAGCAAGTGCTTCACCCAAGACTTGAACCATGGACCTCAAGGACAAGTAAAGCTCAAGCTCATTGTTCTCTTGTCACAAGGAAGGAACGTGCGCACACTTTTGCAAGGAAGGGAACTAAAGCTCTTGGCCAAAGCTCTTGCCAAGAGCCGAGCTTTCTCCTGGAGTGTGACCCATGGGCTAAAAATTCAACCATAATTCTATTTAAATTCAATTCTTCACCAAATTAAAAAGCCAACCGGATCCACTCGTCAATTAAAAAGCAAGCAAAGCCCATTGACTCAAAGGCACAAGAACAAGCTAGAATTAGGATTTTCATTTAATTGTAATTTCATTTTTCATTGGGTAAAGCCTATATAAAGGCATCAGCTCCATTAGAAAGGGAGGCTGGCACCAATAGGGAGTTTTGCACTCTTTAGTTTTCATTTTGCTCTCTCTCTTTTAGTTTTCATTTTCTGTTTTGAATCTGGGATTAAGATTTGAAGGAATTATGTTTTCATTTTCCATCTGCAACGTCTCTTGTTATTTTTCTGCATAATTCAAGAAATTGTGATTTGAATTAAAGCTTTCATTTACTGTTTCCATCTTTCTTTTTTCTTCAATCTGTTGGCTGTTGGATCAAGGAAGGAATTGAGATCTAGACTTATTTTCTAGTCTCTTTGATCCCTTGAGATCTTTAATTTCTTTTCTGAATTTCACAATTGAGTTGAATTTTGTTTCTGTCTTGTTCAAGTGAGAAATTGAGCTCTTGGCTTACTTTCTGCTTTTACTGTTTCATTGAAATTGTCAAGTGCTCTTTGAGATTTGAGAATTGATCTCAATCTTCTTGCTGGATTACTTTTCTGCTACAATTTCCTTCTCTACAATTTTTACTTTCTGCTCCTACTGCTCCCAATTTACTTTCCTGCACGTGTGTTCCTCTGCACTTTACATTTGAGCCACTATGATCTGAATTTACTTTTCATGCAATTTTAATTTCCTTGCAATTGTTCTAAGCTTTGATCTACTGCTTTCATTTAATTTTCCTGCTCCCATTCCTCTTTACATTTCAAGCAATTTACATTTCTTGTCATTTAAGTTTCTACAATTTACATTGCTTGTTCTTTAAGCTTCTGTTCCATTTACTTTCTACAATTTAAATTCATTGCAATTTTACATTCTGTTGATCAATTTCACCCAATCACTCAATGTTAGCTTGACTAAACTAATCACCCACTAAAGTTGGTTGATCCATCAATCCCTGTAGGATCGACCTTACTCTTGTGAGTTATTACTACTTGATGCGACCTGGTATACTTGCCGGTTAGATTTGTGTGTTTGGAATTCATTTTTCCACAAAAACAACATCAAGTTTTTGGCGTCGTTGCCGAGGATTGATTAGATCAACAATGATTAAGTGGGTGAGAAGTCTAGATCAAGCATTTTCTTTGGTGTTGTGTTTTACAAAATTCAAATAGAGTTCAACTCATCTTATGATCAAACAAATTTTATGGGATATTACCCACCATCACCAATCTCTAATGGTGTCTGGGAATATCACCAAGAAAATACAAATTCTAAGCACTCTAATCCATGGAGATTTGCTTCAGAGACACAAGATGAGTAAGAGAATCATATGGGATACCAACCACCACCACAAAATGATTCATATCAGTATCCTCCTAGTGGATGGGAGTATCACCAAGGAATGAAAGAGCATGAACACCTCCCAGAGCCACAAAGTGACTCCTGATGGTGTTTTGCGGAAAACAAATTTTCCAACACACAAATTCAACCGGCAAGTGTACTGGGTCGCATCAAGTAATAATAACTCACAAGAGTGAGGTCGATCCCACAGGGATTGATGGATCAAGCAATTTTAGTGGGTGATTAGTTTAGTCAAGCTAACATTGGTGAGTGAGAATTGTTGTAGCAGAAAGTAAATTGCAGGAATGATAAAGTTGCAGAATGTAAATGGCAGGAAACTTAAAGAACAAGAAAGTAAAATAGCTGAAACTTAAATTGCAAGAATTCTAAATTGCATCAAATGTAAAGGGGGCTGGGGTGCTGGAAATTAAATGAGAGCAGCACTTAGAATAATTGCAGAAAGCTTAACTTGCAGGAAAGTAAATTAGGATCATGAACAGAAATGTAAAATGAAGAACAAGTGCAGAAGAATTAAATTGCTTGAAAGTAAATTGAAAGCCAATGGAATAGTAAAAATAGAAGAGCAGCTAAGAACTCAACTCAATTGCAAAATAAAATTTAAGATCTCAGGGAATCAAAGAGACTAGAAAACAAGTCTAGATCTCACTCCCTTCCTTGATCCAACCAAGAACAATTGCAGATGGAAAGAAGATGAAAGCAGTAAAAAGAGTTTTGGTTCAAAACAAGAGAAATCCTTAATTCACTGAAATTTTGCAGAAGAATAACAAGAGAAATCTTAGACCAAGAGGGAAACAGAATTCCTTCACTCTCAATCCCATATTTAAGACAGAGAAAAAAAATAAAGGAAAGAGCTGTCCTACAAAGATGAAAATGATGCCTTTATATAGGCTTTACAAAGTGAAAAATGAAAATGAATCTAAAACAAATTAAAAATAAAAAATCCTAATTTAATTGATTCATGTGCCTTTGAGTCATGTTGAGTGGGCTTTGCTTGCTTTGGATTTGAGGAGAAATGGGTTTGGTTGGCCTTGATTCAATTTGTTGAAGAATTGAATTAATGTGAATTTTGGTTGATTTTGGCCCATGTTGCTCCCAGGAGGCTGCCCTGCCCTTGTGGAGGGCAGGGCAGAAAATTGATGCATGGTGGTGCGAGTTGGTGCGGCCTTGGTGCATGTGGTGCGAGTCTGGCGCGAGTTTGGTGCGCCCTTGGTGCGCCAGAGGCTGCCCTGCCCGCGCCAAGGGCAGGGCAGAAAAGTTGGTGCTGCCAGGGTTGAGGAGTGCGCGCGTTGGTGCTGCCAAGGTTGAAAATTGGTGCGCCAGGAAGAAAATTGGTGCGCCAGGATGCGCGTTGGTGCGTGGGACGCTGCCCTGCCCGCGCCAAGGGCAGGGCAGGAAGAGTTTGATGCGCCAGGGACGTTGGTGCGCGCGGTTGGTGCTGCCAGGAACAAAATTTGGTGCGTGCGTTTTGCTTCTTGGTGCGCCACTTCAAATGCTGCCCTGCCCGCGCCAAGGGCAGGGCAGAGTTGCCATATTGCACGCCCGTGTTCGAACCTGGGCGGATACACACGCTTCATTAATTTTCTTGATTTCTTGGCACGGCAATGGGTCTTAGAGCTTGGCTTCCTCATGGTTCTTTGTTCGAACCTTGTGGCATGCATGGGATATATTTTTTTGTTGAATTTCTTCCTTGTAGAGCCCGATTCTGCCCTCCACAAGGGCAGGGCAATGTTCTCCTTCTCTTGGCTCCAAGGCACCATTTTGTGCTCTGCCCTTGTAGTGGGCATGGCAGAGTTGCCTTCCTTGGCTTGGTCACCTAATGTTGCTCTCCTAGAGGGCATTCTGCCCTTGTGGAGGGCAATGTTGCTTCCCCCATTAGTTGCGGCACGCTTCTCTCCTCTTTGGCCACGCTTTCCTTTTCTTGTGTTACGCTTCTTAGGCCACGCTTTTCATTTTCTTTTCTTTTCTTCACCTACAATAAACCAAACAACCACTCAAAGTATCACTAAATTCAAGAGGCTTATAAATCAATTAAAATTCAATCAAAATTAGCTTAAACCTCATGATTTAACATTAATTTCATGGTGGTTGCTTGATTTAGAGAAGTTATGCATTTTCACTCCAAATCACTTACTTAGGATGCAAGAAAGTGCATAAATGCTAACAAAACAAGTGAAATTAGCTTGAAAAATGGGTATATGATGACTTGTCATCACAACACCAAACTTAAACCTTGCTTGTCCCCAAGCAAGAAAAGAATCATGCAATAGAAATTGACAATCCAAGGTAAGAAGAGTAGCAAGTTAATGTTCATGGCAAGCTAGTTTTCTATGCATGCTACAATTACAAAAGAGATGTAAATGATTGATGCTTCTATCTAGCTTATTTTATGAAATCTTTTTCTTATAATTCTTCCTTGAAACAAGCTTTTGATTTTTTTTCTTTTTTTTTTTTTAGCTTCTCCTTTTGGGTGCTTTGCCCCATGAGTAAATAACAAAGCTACGACTTCTAAATGCTTTGTTTTCAAGTATTACCACTTGATACATAAGCACCACAAGCATTTAATTAGAGGACTTCATTAAGCTCATTTTTTCTTTTCTTTTCTTGACTCTCTAATCATTGATGCTCAGAGCCTTGAGCTTTGAGGGAGTGCTTTTGCACTTGAGCCTAGCCTTGACTTCTAAGTGTTTTGTTTTCAAGCATTTGGCTTGATACATAAACACCACAAGCACTTAGCAAATAAATTGCCATTGGTACTCAGAGCCTTCAGCTTTCTCATTCCTTCCCTTTTTCTTTTCTTGCTTTAATTATATTTACTTCTTCAAGGTTTTCATGATTTTAAAAGATTTCACAAAATGTACTAGATGAAAGACTTCAATTAAATAAAATCCAATGCAATTGAGCAACAATTAATCATACTAGCTTTCCAATACTTGTATGCACATGCTAAAATCTTCTTTACTGCCTTGTTTGTTTATGATCATGATGCTTTACTGCTTTTGAATTCACAGGATTCAAGTTGGTAGTTATAATGTCACAGCACCATGTTTCAATCAAAATTCAAGCTATGCTTAGTCATACCACACATGCATACAGAGAATATAAAGACAATCATGCAATTTAAAGTGCTGGAAACAAAAGAGAGGAAAAGGAACTTTACAACCTTGTAGTTCATCTTCATTATTGTTGTCCTTTTTCTCCAATTCTTCCCTTTCCCTTGCCAACTTAGAGTGCTTGCTCATCCTCAAGCAACAATTAGAACAATGGCTATGGGGCTAAGATGGATCATGAATGTCTTACACAATGAAATGTTAGTAGCACATGTGTTTTAAGCAAGCAAAATTAAAGATAACAATCAAGGCACAAGAGACAAAGACATTTTGATTGCAAACATAAGAGGGTGTGCATGATACATTGCAAAAAAAAAATAAGTGGCACACCAAACTTAGTGTGACACTTTCACTTGAAATTAATGCAAGTATCTAGTAAGCATTGGAACCAAATTTTGTTGCATAGCAACACCAAACTTAGAATGCAACCATATGTCAATTTATTTGAACTAAAACTAAACAAAAGAAACTGTTATTTTGTTGAACACAATCACCAAGTGAAGAATCTATCATGAGTAATGATGTTTGGGTGATGTATTAACAAACACAGTTAATAAAAGAAAGCATTAAAAACAAGGAAATGACTAAAACAATCAAGAAAACTAAAATTGTCTAACTAAAAAAAATAACACTGCAGCGGCATTATGGTTATGTAAACAAGTGGTGTTGCTTGAATGAATTGCATAGAAAAATAAATGGCACACCAAACTTAGAATCTTGGTGCGTCACTTTCATTTTTGATTTGATGCAATCATCCAAAAAGATTGAAAATGTGTTGCATGGCAACACCAAACTTAGAATGTAACCATATGCCCATTTATTGAATTTAAACAAAGTAAAAAAACGAAAACAAAGCAGAGAAGAAATTATACCTACGGTTGGGTTACCTCCCAACAAGTGCTCTTTTAGTGTCATTAGCTTGACTGTTGTTCTTCACTTTCTTCCTCTTCTTCCAATTGGTTAAGAGGAATGACTTCAAGGGGGGGGGGAGTTTCAGCTCTTGTCCCCTTTCTTGGTTTCCTCTCAGCAAGCTTCCTTGTAAAATTGGCTTGATTAATCTTGCTTGCTGGATCAGGGGGAGGATTGTTTGCAGTTGACCTTCTCTTGAATGTTGTCCTTGGTATCTTGGTTACAATCCTCTTCTTGGTGCTTTTGTTAATTGCCTTCACTTCTTGGATGTCAAGACATGGTTGTTGTGTGATTATTGGAGTGATTTCTTCATTAAGAGCCTCTTCAATTGGTGGTTCCATGAATCCTTCTTCTATGCAACTCTCTGCTTCAATTGAGTGTGACTTCTCTTGAGTGTCTTCCTCACTTTCTTGATCCTCCACTTCTTCCCTTGTCACCTCAAGTGCAGTTTCATTTTCAACCACCTCATTCTTCATTGAAAGTTCACTTGATGCAGTGGCCTCCTTATCTTGCTCTTCCACTTTCTCCTTCACATCCATCAATTGGCCTTCATTTTCCTTGCTCAGTGGTTCTACGCTCCTCCTTGTTTGCTCTAAGGGGCCATTCATCTTCTTGAAGATGATTTCTTTCCAGGATTGGGGTTGTGTGTATCTTTCCACGAGTTTTTTATGTATTTCAATGGCTTGAAGGTAATCCTCATCAGGTGGTTCAAGAGATGAAGGTTGAGAGTAATAATAATCAAGTGATGAAGAACTTTCAAATGAGAAACTGGGATGTGAGGGTGGATGCTCTTCCATTCTTTGGTGATACTTCCATCCACCATGAGGATAATGATATGAATCATTTTGTGGTGGTGGTTGGTATCCCATATGATTTTCTTGCTCATATTGTGTCTCTGAAGCAAATCTCCATGAATTGGAGTGCTCAGAATCTGTATCTTCTTGGTGATATTCCCAACCATCATTAGAATAATGACTTGAATCATATTGTGATGGTGGTCAATATCCTATGAAGTTTGGTTGATTAAAAGATGAGGTGAACTCCATTTGAATTTTGTAGAACACAACACCAATGAAAATTGAAATTACTCATATCAGATATATCAGATATGAGTTTTGCTTAGTGAGGCAAAAACACAAACACCTTGGTTTCAACTTAGAACAGAGAACAAAAACAAAGAAAATGCTTGATCTAGACTTCTCACCCACTTAATCATTGTTGATCTAATCAATCCTCGGCAACGACGCCAAAAACTTGATGGTGTTTTGCGGAAAACAAATTTTCCAACACACAAATTCAACCGGCAAGTGTACCGGGTCGCATCAAGTAATAATAACTCACAAGAGTGAGGTCGATCCCACAGGGATTGATGGATCAAGCAATTTTAGTGGGTGATTAGTTTAGTCAAGCTAACATTGGTGAGTGAGAATTGTTGCAGCAGAAAGTAAATTGCAGGAATGATAAAGTTGCAGAATGTAAATGGCAGGAAACTTAAAGAACAAGAAAGTAAAATAGCTGAAACTTAAATTGCAAGAATTCTAAATTGCATCAAATGTAAAGGGGGCTGGGGTGCTGGAAATTAAATGAGAGCAGCACTTAGAATAATTGCAGAAAGCTTAACTTGCAGGAAAGTAAATTAGGATCATGAACAGAAATGTAAAATGAAGAACAAGTGCAGAAGAATTAAATTGCTTGAAAGTAAATTGAAAGCCAATGGAACAGTAAAAATAGAAGAGCAGCTAAGAACTCAACTCAATTGCAAAATAAAATTTAAGATCTCAGGGAATCAAAGAGACTAGAAAACAAGTCTAGATCTCACTCCCTTCCTTGATCCAACCAAGAACAATTGCGGATGGAAAGAAGATGAAAGCAGTAAAAAGAGTTTTGGTTCAAAACAAGAGAAATCCTTAATTCACTGAAATTTTGCAGAAGAATAACAAGAGAAATCTTAGACCAAGAGGGAAACAGAATTCCTTCACTCTCAATCCCAGATTTAAGACAGAGAAAAAAAATAAAGGAAAGAGCTGTCCTACAAAGATGAAAATGATGCCTTTATATAGGCTTTACAAAGTGAAAAATGAAAATGAATCTAAAACAAATTAAAAATAAAAAATCCTAATTTAATTGATTCATGTGCCTTTGAGTCATGTTGAGTGGGCTTTGCTTGCTTTGGATTTGAGGAGAAATGGGTTTGGTTGGCCTTGATTCAATTTGTTGAAGAATTGAATTAATGTGAATTTTGGTTGATTTTGGCCCATGTTGCTCCCAGGAGGCTGCCCTGCCCTTGTGGAGGGCAGGGCAGAAAATTGATGCATGGTGGTGCGAGTTGGTGCGGCCTTGGTGCATGTGGTGCGAGTCTGGCGCGAGTTTGGTGCGCCCTTGGTGCGCCAGAGGCTGCCCTGCCCGCGCCAAGGGCAGGGCAGAAAAGTTGGTGCTGCCAGGGTTGAGGAGTGCGCGCGTTGGTGCTGCCAAGGTTGAAAATTGGTGCGCCAGGAAGAAAATTGGTGCGCCAGGATGCGCGTTGCTGCGTGGGACGCTACCCTGCCCGCGCCAAGGGCAGGGCAGGAAGAGTTTGATGCGCCAGGGACGTTGGTGCGCGCGGTTGGTGCTGCCAGGAACAAAATTTGGTGCGTGCGTTTTGCTTCTTGGTGTGCCACTTCAAATGCTGCCCTGCCCGCGCCAAGGGCAGGGCAGAGTTGCCATATTGCACGCCCGTGTTCGAACCTGGGCAGATACACACGCTTCATTAATTTTCTTGATTTCTTGGCACGGCAATGGGTCTTAGAGCTTGGCTTCCTCATGGTTCTTTGTTCGAACCTTGTGGCATGCATGGGATATATTTTTTGTTGAATTTCTTCCTTGTAGAGCCCGATTCTGCCCTCCACAAGGGCAGGGCAATGTTCTCCTTCTCTTGGCTCCAAGGCACCATTTTGTGCTCTACCCTTGTAGTGGGCATGGCAGAGTTGCCTTCCTTGGCTTGGTCACCTAATGTTGCTCTCCTAGAGGGCATTCTGCCCTTGTGGAGGGCAATGTTGCTTCCCCCATTAGTTGCGGCACGCTTCTCTCCTCTTTGGCCACGCTTTCCTTTTCTTGTGTTACGCTTCTTAGGCCACGCTTTTCATTTTCTTTTCTTTTCTTCACCTACAATAAACCAAACAACCACTCAAAGTATCACTAAATTCAAGAGGCTTATAAATCAATTAAAATTCAATCAAAATTAGCTTAAACATCATGATTTAACATTAATTTCATGGTGGTTGCTTGATTTAGAGAAGTTATGCATTTTCACTCCAAATCACTTACTTAGGATGCAAGAAAGTGCATAAATGCTAACAAAACAAGTGAAATTAGCTTGAAAAATGGGTATATGATGACTTGTCATCAACTCCCACTGTGATGATAATTACACAAACCATGCCTGGGAAGGGAATTTCAAGGATTTATGTTCTATTCATCTAGAAACATCTTCCCTGGAGTATACTCTCAATAAAGTCATAAAAAATTGTCCACCCTCACTTTCCAGTTTCTCATTTGAAAGTTCTTCATCACTTGATTATGCCTCAACACAAAGTTTCCTCCAAAATCCATATAAGTCATCCCACCAACCACAAAATTCATTCCACACCCCTCAACACAAGTTCACCACAACAAGCCGATGCCAAGCCATTGAAATACATAGACAACTCGTGAAAAGACACATACAATCCCAATCTTGGAAAGACATCCTCTTCAAGAAGATGAATGAACCCTTAGATCAAACAAGGAGGAACTTAAAACCATCAAACAGAGAGGATGAAGACCGATTGATGGATGTGAAGGAGAAAGTGAAAGAGCAAGATGAGGAGGCCACTGTATCAAGTGAAATTGCAAAGAAGGAAGAGGTGATGGAAAGATTTGAACCTGAAACTACACTTGAGATGACAAGAGAACATGAACACTCACAACCTCCTCAAACTCCCCTGGACCAAAGATGCTCAACACTGATTGAAAGATATGAAGAGGAGATGAAGCGATGTTGGGAAGATCAACAAACCTCTTCCATGAAAGAGCTATTAAGTCAAATGTTGAGTGCAAAGAAAGGAGTGGAAGAGCAAGAAAGTGAGGAAGACACTCAAGAAAAGTCACAATCAATTGAAGCAGAAAAGTGCATAGGGGAAGGGCTCAGGGAACCACTAATGCAAAAGGCTTTGGATGAAGATCAAACTCCAATAATCACACAGCAACTAAGTCTTGAATTCAAAAGAATGAAGGCAATTAACAAGAGCACCAATCATACCCCTGGTCCAGCAAGCAAGCTCAATCAAGCCATGTACAAAAGGAAGCTTGCTGAGAGGAGACCAAGAAAGGGGACAATAGCTGAATCTTCTCCCCCCTTAAAGTCATTCCTCTTAACAAACTGGAAGAAGAGGAAGAAAGTGAAGAACAACATGTCAAGCTAATGACACTAAAAGAGCGCTTGTTGGGAGGCAACCCAACGTTGGGTAACATTTCATTTCTTTGTCTAGTTCATTTTCTCTGTCTGTCTAGTTTAAATTTCAATAAATTGGCATATGGTTACTGTTCCGAGGGTTACCTGAAACGTGTAGCTCGGTCGTCTCTGGAGTGGCCCGAGGTGGGGGTCAGGGACCCGAGCTTGATGTGCGGAGAGGTTGGTGGTTGTACCTGCAATGACACTCCGATGCTTAAGTTAGCATGGGTTCAAGCAGATATTGAGTAGAATTAGAATGTGAGTTATACCTGGGTGTTCCAGTGTATTTATAGTAGCTGGCCGTGATCTTCCCTGGATAAGATATTCTTATCTTATCTTATCTTTTGGGAGTTTTATCTCTATCTTTGCGGAACCGGCTTCCCTAGGCCTTTTCGGCCTTTAGGTTTTGGGCTTCGTTCCTTTTGACGGGCCTTCTTAGCTTTGTTGTCCGAGGTCCGACCTCAGGCGTGGGTTTTGGGACGAGGTCGGACCTTTCATGGATTTTGCCGAGTTAGAGGAGCCCGGTCAGGGTATGAATAGTGCCCCTGCCCGAGTTCGTCCTTTTTGAGAGGTCGAGCTCGGGCATAGTAGTTTTTCAAAATTCAAAAATGGCCGTTTCAGCATTTTTTGCATTTTACCGTTTCTTCTCGATTTCCGTTCGGGCTCTGTGAAGGCATTATTTATTTGCCCCTTTTCCCCTTTTTCTTCGTTTATTCTGTTCCCTTCCTTTTTTCTGAGTTTTCGCCATTCTCTTTTTTTGAGCATCGCTTCCTTTTTCTTTTGTTTCTTCTTTCCTGAATCTTTCCGCGGACCTTTCCGGGGTTTCCTTCTGCGCCGCCGTTCCGTTCTCCTTGCTTCGGAGCTCGTCGTCCTCGTTTCTTTCTTCCAGGTTTGTTCCCACCTCTTTTTTTGTGCACATATGCTTCTGTTTCTTTTTCTCTATTCCTGGGTTGCCCCGAAAAGAGGTGCCGCCATTGCTTTGTTTGTTTGTATATGGGGGGGGCTCTTTTCTCTTTGGTATTTTGTTCCGGGTTGCTGCATTTTCATCTCAAGATCGTTGTTTCTTGTTTTGCTGAATGGGTTTTCGCTGTCTGCTTTTTATGTGATTTCTGCTTGCTGTTGTATTCTTCTTTGTAGGCAAGAATTTTTATGTCTCGAAAGGTTCTTCAAGCGATGTCGACCAAGATTCCGAGTGGTCTTGGTTGGGTAGATCCTGTTCCTCTAAGAGTCCCTTCTGTGGTAGATTCTGAGTATTTAGCTAGGTTTCGTAGGCAATGTAGCATATGTGAAGATAGAGAGTCTGAGAGGGATTATGAACTAGTAGCCCCGGATTCTGAGGAGAGAGTTTGTTTCCCGCCTTTAGATAGTTCCGAGAAGCTCTTCTTTTACGCTTATGATTGTTTTTTCTCTAAGCTGAGTGTCCGACTTCCTTTTACCGACCTGGAGTCCGAGGTGTTATGGTCTTGTAACCTTGCCCCTACGCAGCTCCATCCAAATTCTTGGGCATTTTTAAAGCTGTTTCAACTTTTGTGTCAGTTTTTGGGTGTCTCTCCCTCTATTTCTCTTTTTTCCTATTTGTTTGTGTTGACGAAGCCGGGTTCGGGTGGAGGGAAGGTGTCTTGGGTCTCTTTTAGGGCTAACCAGGGGAGGAAGTTCTGTACCCTGTATGATGAGTCTTTTCACGATTTTAAGAACTTTTATTTCAAGGTCCGGGCTGTTGGAGACGTCCGACCTCTCTTTCTAGATGAGAGTGGGGAGCCTTCTTTTCCTCTTTGTTGGCAGGAGAATATAGTGTCTGTTAAGTATACCCTTGAGAGTCTAGATGAGGTGGAGCAGGCTTTTGTGGGTGTGGTGAGCAGTTTATGGGGTCGGGCACCTCACTTGGATACGAAGAAAATGTTGGGAGATCCAAGCCTTCTCCGTTCCGAGTTAGGTAGTTCCCGACCTCTTCTGAGATTCATTTTTTTCTCGTATTTTGGTTTTGCTTATTTTTTGTTTGGAATTTCTGTTGTGGTAATCCTTTTCTTTATTTCTTGCAGAGATGGCTTCTCAGGCGGATTCCATGAAGTTCCTTCGTCGGACGAAGAAGTCCGTGGCTGCCCGGAATATCGAGGCCGGGGAGGCTTTTGCCCGATCTTCTCCGCAGAAGACTACTGTGGGTGTTCAGACTCGGTCGAAGACTATTCCGACTCCCCAGTTCCGAGCTATAAGTCAGGATCCTCCGACCTCTGGGCCTGCTACTTCTTCTCCTCCCCCGTTTTCGGGTCCTCCTCCTAAGAAGCAGAAGACCTCTCAAGAGCTTGCCGGTTTCAATGATAAGGACTTTGACGCTCTTGGTTGGATTGAGCAGCATATTCTCCCTCAGACCTTTATTTCCACTGATGATGTTTCTATGGAGCATCATTTTCAGTATATGGCGCGGAGTTGTGTCCGGATGGCTAGTCTTCATGCCGCTATTGCCCGGGAGTTCAAGAAATCCCCCTTTGGGGCGACCAGCTCCCGACTTGAGAAGACTCAGTCCGAGCTTGATAGGATTAGTCAAATGAAGGCTGCCAGGATTACTGAGTTGGAGGCCTCTTTGGAGAAAGAGAAAACTAAAGCTACCGCGGCTGTGGCGGCAGCGAAGACATCTGAGGAGATGGCGAAGGCGGCTACAGAGAATTATACTCGGCTATATACCGAGCTTGTGGAGACAAAGGAGGAGTTGCAATCTGCGCAGGACAAGTTTTACGAGCTGGAAGGTCATGTGGCCAAGGGTATGGATGCCATGTTTGAGAATTTGAAGGCTCAGGTCCGGGTTCTTGCTCCCGACCTGGATCTGAGCTTATTCAGTACGGACAACGTTGTTGTGGAGGGGAAGATTGTTCCTGCTCCTTCCGAGGATGAGGTTCCGATGTCCGACCCCAAAGCTCCGGTTGAGAACCCGACTTCACCTTTGGTCGGGGATAGATCTGGTCGGGATGATGTTGCCGTTGATGCAGTCCCGATATCTATGTTTCCTCCGCAGCCTGCTGTTGATGTGGAGTCTGGAAAGGACCTTGATCCTCTGTAATCTTTTTAGTGGTTTGCCCGGCCTGTGGGATTTTTGTTGGATGGTTTCTGTGAACGCTTTTGGACACCTTTTGCTTTATTTAGCTACTTGTGGTAACTTTATTATGCGGTGTTTTTGTTCGCGTTTTGACCTTTTGTTTCCGCTTTTGTGCTTTTTAGTTGTTTTCGGATAACAACTTTTTAGCTAGCGTTTCGACCTTTTGTTTCCGCTTTTGTGCTTTTTAGTTGTTTTCGGATAACAACTTTTTAGCTAGCGTTTTGAAACTTCCTGTTCTTTTTGCTTGTACTTTTTAGTTGCTTTTGTAAGGCAACTTTTTAGTAAGCGTTGTCGAAACTTCCTTTGATTTCGTTCTTTCGCTTGTACTGTTTAGTTGCTTTTGTAAAGCAACTTTTTAGTAAGCGTTTTTCGAAATCTTGGTTCTCGCCGTTTTAAGGCTTCTTTCTTGGGTCCGAGCTTTTCTCGGACCTCGGGTGCTTGAGTACCTCGTTTTCGTTGGGTCCGACTTTGTCGTTGGTCGGCCCTTTTAAGTTATTTTTGTAATCTCTTTTTATTTGGCTTTTTGAGCCTTTTCAGAGTTACTTTTATAACTTCTCACATTAATTTGAACCTCGTCGCTTTATCTTTGCCGACCTTTGTGTGGCCTTTTGGCAAATGATTTTTTGCGTTTTGCCGAGCATAAATTAATGCGCCTTGGCGGGGTACTTTTTCAGGATTTGTTTCATCATGAGGAAGAAGAAAAGAAAATAGAGAAATTTGATTAGTATTAAAAAAGAAAGAATATTTACAGAGTGTTTTACCCTTTGACTAGGTCGGGTGTCTTACTTTAACCGGGTGTCTCATTAAAAAACCCTTGTAGGGAAAAAGAGTACACCTCGGGTTAAGTTTTTCTAGCTGTAGTACCGCCTTAGATTACAGGCGTGCCAGGCCCTGGGCAGCTCATTGCCTTCTAGGTCGGACACTTTGTAGTAGCCTGTCCCTAAGACTTCTGTTACCTTGTAGGGTCCTTTCCAATTTGCAGCTAGCTTTTCTTCTCCCGACTTTTGTGTTCCGATGTCATTTCGGATTAGAATCAGGTCGTGAATGGAGAAGTTTCGCTTTATTACTTTCCGATTGTACCTGAGGGCTGTTCGCCGTTTTAAGGCTTCTTCTCGGATTCGGGCTCTTTCTCGGACCTCGGGGAGGAGGTCGAGTTCTTCCCTTTGTGCCTGTGGGTTGCCTTTTCCGTTGTAGAAGATGACTCTGGGTGACCCTTCATCTATTTCGATAGGAATCATTGCCTCCATTCCGTAAGCTAGTCGGAATGGGGATTCTCCCGTTGTAGAGTGTGGGGTTGTCCGATATGCCCATAGTACCTGGGGGAGTTCCTCGGCCCATGCCCCTTTGGCCTCTTGGAGTCTTCGTTTTAACCCGGCCAAGATGACTTTGTTTGCAGCCTCCGCTTGTCCATTGGCTTGTGGGTGCTCGACTGATGTGAATTGCTGTTTGATTTTTAGTTCGGCCACCAAGTTCTGAAAACTTGTGTTTGTGAACTGTGTTCCATTGTCCGTTGTGATGGAGTAGGGGACTCCGAATCTTGTGACAATGTTTTTGTATAGGAATTTGCGGCTTTTCTGAGCCGTAATGGTGGCTAAGGGTTCAGCTTCGATCCACTTTGTGAAGTAGTCGACCCCTACTATGAGGTATTTGACTTGTCCCGGTCCTTGGGGAAACGGGCCGAGTAGGTCAAGTCCCCATTTTGCGAAGGGCCATGGTGCGGTGATGCTGATAAGGTCTTCTGGTGGTGCCTTGTGGAAATTGGCGTGTTTTTGGCAGGGGGGCATATTTTCACGAATTCCGTCGCGTCTTTCTGCAAGGTCGGCCAGTAGAAGCCGGCTCGGACTACCTTTTTAGACAATGCCCGAGCTCCGAGATGGTTCCCACACATGCCTCCGTGGATTTCTTCGAGGACGTTCTTTGTTTCTAAGGTCGGGACGCACCGAAGGAGGGGATTTGTGAATCCTCTTCTGTATAATACGCCGTGAATTAGTGTATAATTCTGGGCATCTTTCGTGAGTCTTTTAGCTTCCTTTCTTTCGGCGGGAAGAGTTCCCGACTTCAGGTAGCTGAGTATGGGGGTCATCCATCCTTGCTGTTGGTTGGATATATTCAGCGTTTCTTCCTCTCTTAGCACGGAGGGGGATTGTAAAGTTTCCTGGAGGAGACTTCTGTTGTTGCCTCCTGGCTTGGTGCTGGCGAGCTTTGAGAGGGCGTCTGCCCGGGCGTTTTGTTCCCGAGGTATGTGCTGGATTTGTATTTCTGAAAAGTGGCGTAATTGTGCCTGTGTTTGATCCAGGTATTTTTTCATAGTTGGGTCTTTGGCCTGGTAGCTTCCATTTACTTGAGATGTGACGACCTGGGAGTCGCTGAAGATCGTGATTCTCTGGGCTCCGACCTCTTCGGCTAGCTTTAGACCTGCTAGTAGGGCCTCGTATTCGGCTTGGTTGTTCGAAGCCTGGAACTCGAATTTTAGGGATAGTTCTATCCGTGTTCCTTGGTCGCTTTCGAGTATGACCCCGGCTCCGCTTCCTGTTTTGTTTGAGGACCCGTCGACATACAGATTCCATGAGAGTGGGGTTCCAGGGGTCTCAGTATATTCTGCGATGAAGTCGGCTAGGTACTGAGATTTTATGGCAGTCCGGGCTTCATAGTGGAGGTCGAACTCGGACAGTTCCACCGCCCATTATAGTATTCGTCCTGCCAGGTCTGTTTTTTGTAGGATGTGTCTCATGGGTTGGTTTGTCCGGACTTTGATGGTGTGGGCTTGAAAGTAGGGACGGAGCCTCCGAGCTGTGAATACTAGGGCGTAGGCGAATTTTTCTATTTTCTGATAGTTTAATTCGGCCCCTTGTAGTGCCTTGCTCACAAAGTATACGGGGTGTTGTCCTTGGTCATTTTCCCGTATTAATGCTGAAGCGACTGCCCGATGTCCGACTGAGAGGTATAATACGAGCTCTTCCCCTTTTAAAGGTCGGGTTAGGATTGGTGGCTGCCCGAGGAATTCCTTGAATTCTTGAAAGGCTTTTTCGCACTCCGGGGTCCATGAAAAGGGTTTCCCTTTCTTTAGGAGTGAGTAGAGAGGCAGTGATTTTATTGCTGATCCTGCCAAGAATCTTGATAGGGCAGCTAGCCTTCCATTCAGTTGTTGTACTTCTTTGACACACGTCGGGCTCTTCATATTGAGTATTGCCTGGCATTTGTCCGGGTTCGCTTCGATGCCTCTTTGAGTCAGCATGAAGCCTAGGAACCTTCCGGCTTCTGCAGCGAAGGTGCACTTTGTCGGATTAAGTCTCATGTTGTTTTTTCTGAGGGTGCCGAAGACGCTGGTGAGGTCGGTCAGCAAGTTTCTGTCTTCTTGTGTCTTTACTAGCATGTCGTCGACGTACACCTCCAGCTGTAGTCCGATGTGCTCCGAGAATACTTTGTTCATTAGCCTCTGGTAGGTTGCCCCTGCGTTCTTTAGTCCGAAGGGCATTACTACGTAGCAGTAGTTTGCCTTTGGGGTTATGAACGAGGTCTTTTCTTGGTCGGGTCCGTACATCGGGATTTGATTGTATCCTGAGTATGCGTCCATGAAGGAGAGATATCTATAGCCTGAGGCTGCGTCTACTAAGGCGTCGATGTTTGGTAGTGGATATGGGTCTTTGGGGCAGGCTTTGTTGAGATCCGTGTAATCGACGCACATCCTCCATTTTCCATTGGGCTTTCTTACCAGGACTACGTTTGCGAGCCATAGGGGGTATTTTACTTCCCTAATGAACCCTGCATCTAGTAGTGCTTGTACTTGTTCTTCTATTGCTTGCATGCGTTCGGGTCCGAGCTTCCTGCGTCTTTGTTGGACAGGTTGGGATCCCGGGTACACTGATAGCTTATGGCACATTAGGTCGGGGCTTATGCCTGGCATGTCGGAGGCTTTCCAGGCGAAGAGGTCGGAATTTTCTTTTAAGAGGGTTATGAGTTCTTCTTTTAGGCCCGCTTCAAGGTTTGCTCCTATGTTTGTTATTTTTTCAGACGTGCTCCCGATCTGGACTCTTTCGGTTTCTCCCTCTGGTTGTGGCCGAAGATCTTCTCGGGCTTGGACTCGCCCGAGTTCTATTGTGTTGATCTCTTTTCCTTTTAAGTTCAGGCTTTCGTTGTAGCATCGCCGTGCCAGTTTTTGGTCGCCTTTCAGGGTAGCGATTCCTTTTGCGGTAGGGAACTTCATACAGAGGTGTGGGGTCGAGACTATAGCTGCCAGTCTGTTTAGGGTTGGTCGCCCAATGAGGGCATTGTATGCTGAAGTGACGTCGACTATAATGTAGTCGATGCTTAATGTTTTAGATTGCTCGCCTTTTCCGAAAGTAGTGTGTAGCGAGATGTATCCTAAGGGATGGATCGGGGTATCTCCTAGCCCAAACAAGTCGGTGGGATAGGCCTTTAGTTCTTTTTCTTCAAGTCCGAGTTTGTCGAAGGCCGTTTTGAACAGGATATCTGCAGAGCTTCCCTGGTCAATCAGGGTTCGATGTAAGTTGGCGTTTGCCAGGATAATGGTGATTACCATTGGATCATCGTGCCCGGGTATTATCCCTTGAGCATCTTCTCGGGTAAACGAGATGGTGGGTAGTTCGGGCAGGGGATTGTCTTCTCGGACGTGGTAGACTTCTTTGAGGTGTCTTTTTCGCGAGGATCTGGATGTTCCTCCGCCTGCAAAACCTCCATTTATCATGTGAACGTGCCTTTCAGGGGTTCGCGGGGTTTGTTCGGCCCGATCTTCGTTATCTCCCCTTCTTCTCTTCTTGGTCTCTTCTCCTTTCTCTGCTATGTATCTGTCGAGTTTTCCTTCTCTGGCTAGCTTTTCTATAACATTCTTTAGGTCGTGGCAGTCGTTAGTAGAATGACCGTAGAGCTTGTGATATTCACAGTATTCGGACCGATCTCTCCCCGCTCTCTTGTGTTTTAGTGGTCGAGGTGGTGGGATCTTTTCGGTGTGGCATACTTCTCTGTAGATGTCTACCAAGGAGACTCGGAGGGGGGTGTAACTGTGGTACTTCCGTGGCTTGTCCGAGTTGGTTTCTTCCTTCTTCCTTTGTTCCCGATCTCGATCTCGGAATGGGTAGGTTGGTTCCTTCCTAGAAGAATCTCTTAACTGGGAGGTCTCCTCCATGTTGATATATTTTTCTGCTCGCTCCTGCACCTCGTATAGGGAGGTCGGGTATCGTTTGGATAGGGATTGGCTAAACGGTCCCTCTTTTAGGCCGTTTGCTAGTCCCATGATGGCTGCTTCAGTGGGCAAGTGTTGTATGTCCAGGCAGGCTTTGTTGAATCGCTCCATGTACTCTCGGAGAGTTTCTTGGTTTCCTTGTTTGATCCCGAGTAGACTAGGGGCATGTTTTGCCTTGTCCTTTTGAATAGAGAATCTTGTTAGGAATTTTTTGGTTAGGTCTTCGAAGCTGGTGATTGATCTTGGTGGTAGGTTGTCGAACCACTTCATGGCTGATTTGGTGAGAGTGGTGGGGAAGGCTTTGCACCGAATCGCGTCGGAGGCGTCGACTAGGTACATTCTGCTTCTGAAGTTGCTGAGGTGGTGACTTGGATCGGTGGTGCCGTCGTAGAGATCCATATCAGGTGGTTTAAAGTTTCGCGGTACCTTCTCCTTCATGATCTCTTGCGTAAAGGGATCATGGTTGCCTTCGGGGGCGGGGCCGCGGTCTGTCCGATCTTTTAGGTTGGCCTCTATTTTCCGCAGTTTTTCTTCTAATTCTTTGCTCTTGCGAGCCTCCCTTCTCAGATCTTGTTCAGTTTCTTTTTGCTTCTTTATGTCCTCTTCGAGTTGTTTTAGTCGGTTTTGTTGTGCCCGGACTGCTTCTAGAATTTCCGAGCTCTTTTCTTTTTCGGGATTTTGTGGATCTTTGTTTGGGAGTGATGTCTTTGGGCGATTCTGTTTGTTTCCTCCTGGAGTGCGTGGTGATAGAGGGCTGTCCGGTCGTTCTCCGGTGTCGACTTCCTCCTCTTGTTCTGATGCAGCGTGGTCATTGTTGTCATGGTCGTCCGCCATGGTGATGGGATGACTTCCAGGGTCCCCGGCAACGGCGCCAATGTTCCGAGGGTTACCTGAAACGTGTAGCTCGGTCGTCTCTGGAGTGGCCCGAGGTGGGGGTCAGGGACCCGAGCTTGATGTGCGGAGAGGTTGGTGGTTGTACCTGCAATGACACTCCGATGCTTAAGTTAGCATGGGTTCAAGCAGATATTGAGTAGAATTAGAATGTGAGTTATACCTGGGTGTTCCAGTGTATTTATAGTAGCTGGCTGTGATCTTCCCTGGATAAGATATTCTTATCTTATCTTATCTTTTGGGAGTTTTATCTCTATCTTTGCGGAACCGCCTTCCCTAGGCCTTTTCGGCCTTTAGGTTTTGGGCTTCGTTCCTTTTGACGGGCCTTCTTAGCTTTGTTGTCCGAGGTCCGACCTCAGGCGTGGGTTTTGGGACGAGGTCGGACCTTTCATGGATTTTGCCGAGTTAGAGGAGCCCGGTCAGGGTATGAACAGTTAGATTTATTGCCCTGCAACAATTTGTTTTCAATCTCTTGGGATGATTGCATCAATTCTACATAGAAGTGTCACACTAAGATTCTAAGTTTGGTGTGCCACTTATTTTTCTATGCAAGTCATCCAGCAGCACCACTTGTCTGCATAATCATAATGCCTCTGCAAATTTATCTTTCTTTTGGTTTAACATTTTAGTTTCCTCTTTGTTTTAGTCATTTCCTTATTTTAATGCTTTCTTCTATTAACTGTTTTTGTTAATACATCACCAAGAGATCCTTAGTCATGACAGATTCTTGGCTTGGTGATTGTATTTAACATATAACAGTTTTATTTGTTTAGTTTTAGTTCAAATAAATTGACATATGGTTGAATTCTAAGTTTGGTGTTGCTATGCAATAAAATTTAGTTCCAATGTTTACTAGATACTTGCATCAAGTCCAAGAGAAAGTGTCACACTAAGTATGGTGTGCCACTTATCTTTTATGCAATGTATCATGCACACCCTCTTATTTTTGCAACCATAATGTCTTTGTCTCTCTGTGCCTTCATACCTTTAATTTTGCTTGCTTAGAGCACATGTATCACTAACACTTCATTGTGTAAGACACTCATGATCTATCTTAGCCCCATAGCCACGGTTCTAATAGTTGCTTGAGGATGAGCAAGCATTTTGAGTTTGGTATGGGAAGGAGGAGAATGGGAGGAAAATGACAACAATACAGAAGATGAAATACAAGGTTGTAAAGTTCCTTTTCCTCTCATTTATTTCTAGCACTTTAAATTGCATGATTGTCTTATTATCTTCTCTGTATGCATGTGTGTATGAATAAGCATAGTTTGATTTCTAAATGGTAACATGTTGCTGTAACATTATGACTACCAACTTGAGTTTTGTGAATTCAAAAGCAATAATGCATCATGATCATAGACAAACAAGGAATTAAAGAAGAACTTAGCATGTGCATACAAGTATTAGAAAGCTAGTATGATTGATTGTTGCTCAATTGCATTAGACTTTATTTAATTGAAGTTTTCATCTAGTACATTTTGTGAAATCTTTCAAAATCATGAAAACCTTGAAGAAGCAAATGCAAGTTAAATTAAGAAACGCTAAAGGGAAAGAATGAGAAAGCTAAAGGCTCTGAGTACTAATGGCAATTTATTTGTTAAGTACTTGTGGTGTTTATGTATCAGGCAAAATTCTTGAAAACAAAACACTTAGAAGTCAAGGCTAGGCTCAAGTGCAAAAGCACTCCCTCAAAGCTCAAGGTTCTGAGAATCAATTATTAGAGGGTCAAAGAAAAGAAAAAAATGAGCTTAATGAAGTCCTCTAATTCAAATGCTTGTGGTGCTTATGTATCAAGTGGTAATACTTGAAAACAAAGCATTTAGAATCATAGGTTTGTTATTAACTCATGGGGCAAAGCACCCAAAAGGAGAAGCTAATAAGAAAAAAATCAAAAGCTTGTTTCAAGGAAGAATTATAAGGAAAAGATTTCATAAATTGAGCTAGATAGAAGCATAAATCTTTTACATTTCTTTTGTGATTGTAGCATGCATAGAAAACTAGCTTGCCATGAACATTAACTTGCTATTCTTCTCACCTTGGATTGTCAATCTTTATTGCATGATTCTTTTCTTGCTTAGGGACAAGCAAGGTTTAAGTTTGGTATTGTGATGACATGTCACCATGTCATGTTTTTCTATGCTTTTTCACACAAGAAATTGATGATTTGTGCTTAAATATTGAATGCTTTTGTGCTTAAATGGTATATTTCCTTGATCTTTTAATTTTATAAATCTTGTAGGAAATAAGAAGAAAAAGAAGCAAAGAAGCACAAAATAAGCTAAAAATAAGAAAAAAAGAGTTTTGGGGGCACACTTTGAAGTTGGAGCACACTTTGGAGCCTTAGGCCACGCTTTTAAAAGTGTGGCCCATGACCAAACTAAGGAAGAAAAGCATGACCCAAGGGAAGAAAAGCGTGTCTTGTTTCAAAAAGCAAGGAAAAGCTCAAAGCAAAGCTCTTGCCTAAACCTCTTGCCAAGAGCTTTCTCCAAGAGCTTTTTCGGGCTTCTTCAAGAAAAAATCAAGGAAAATGAGCTTGGAAGCAAAATTTTCGCTAAGTTAAAATCTGGGCGCTGACAGCATGACCATGCCTCCTTCAAAGGGATATAACTTGAGCTACAAATGTCCGATTGATATGCTTTCAGTTGCGTTGGAAAGCTGACATTTAGAGCTTTCCAACGATATATGGCAATCCATATTTGGCATAGAATTGTGGCACGAGTGAAAGTCATCGTTAAGAGCTAATAATAAGCAAAAATTCAGCCAATGCTTTCAGCAGGATTCGAAGAGGGAGACCAAGGAAGCAAGGACTTAAGCGCTACTCTTGTGCCAAGGAAAATGGCCAGCAAGTGCTTCACCCAAGACTTGAACCATGGACCTCAAGGACAAGTAAAGCTCTTGCCAAGAGCTTAAAGCTCTTTGTTCTCTTGTCATAAGGAAGGAACGTGCGCACACTTTTGCAAGGAAGGGAACTAAAGCTCTTGGCCAAAGCTCTTGCCAAAACCCGAGCTTTCTCCTGGAGTGTGACCCATGGGCTAAAAATTCAACCAAAATTCCATTTAAATACAATTCTTCACCAAATTAAAAAAGCCAACTGGATCCACTCTTCAAATAAAAAGCAAGCAAAGCCCATTGACTCAAAAGCACAAGAACAAGCTAGAATTAGGATTTTCATTTAATTGTAATTTCATTTTTCATTGGGTAAAGACTATATAAAGGCATCAGCTCCATTAGAAAGGGAGGCTGGCTCCAATAGGGAGTTTTGCACTCTATAGTTTTTATTTTTCTCTCTCTTTTTTAGTTTTCATTTTCTGTTTTGAATCTGGGATTGAGATTGGAAGGAATTCTATTTCAATCTCCATCTGCAACGTCTCTTGTTATTTTTCTGCATAATTCAAGAAATTGTGATTTGAATCAAAGCTTTCATTTACTATTTCCATCTTTCTTTTTTCTTCAATCTGTTGGCTGTTGGATCAAGGAAAGAATTAAGATCTAGACTTGTTTTCTAGTCTCTTTGATCCCCTGAGATCTTTAATTTCATTTCTGAATTTCACAATTGAGTTGAATTTTGTTTCTGTCTTGATCAAGTGAGCAATTGAGCTCTTGGCTTTCCTTCTGCTTTTACTGTTTCATTGAAATTGTCAAGTGCTCTTTGAGATTTGAGAATTGATCTCAGTCTTCTTGCTGGTTTACTTTTCTGCTACAATTTCCTTCTTTACAATTTTTACTTTCTGCTCCTATTGCTCCCAATTTACTTTCCTGCACGTGTGTTCCTCTGCACTTTACATTTGAGCCACTGTGATCTGAATTTACTTTTCATGCAATTTTAATTTCCTTGCAATTGTTCTAAGCTTTGATCTACTGCTTTCATTTAATTTCCCTGCTCCCACTCCTCTTTACATTTCAAGCAATTTACATTTCTTGTCATTTAAGTTTCTGCAATTTATAGTGCTTGTTCTTTAAGCTTCTGTTCCATTTACTTTCTGCAATTTAAATTCATTGCAATTTTACATTATGTTGATCAATTTCACCTAATCACTCAATGTTAGCTTGACTAAACTAATCACCCACTAAAGTTGCTTGATCCATCAATCCCTATGGGATCGACCTCACTCTTGTGAGTTATTACTACTTGATGCGACCCGGTATACTTGCCGGTTAGATTTGTGTGTTTGGAATTCGTTTTTTCACAAAAACACCATCAGATACTACCTTAGCTTCTTCTTTCATGGAGGACTCACTACTTAAGTACAGATGCTGATTTCTAGCAACTGTATCTATAAGCTCTTGAGCTTCTTCAATTATTTTTCTCATGTGTATAGATCCACCAGCGGAGTGGTTTAGAGATATCTGGGCTTTTTTCTGTAAGCCCATAGTAGAAGATGTCTAACTGCACCCACTCTGAAAACATTTCAGAGGGGCATTTCCTTAGTATCTCTATGTACCTCTCCCAAGCATCATAAAGAGATTCATGATCCTCTTCGTTAAAGCCTTGGATGTCCAACCTTAGCTGTGTCATCCTTTTTGGAGGGAAATATTGATTTAGGACCATGTTCTTATGCTAGCTTTGGGTTGGTTATTTAACCACATCTTAGCTTGGTCTTTTATAGCAAATAGAAACAGCAATAATCTGTAGACATCCTGATCTACTTCTTTATCACGTACTGTGTCAGCAATTTATAAGAATTGTGCCTGAAACTCAGTAGGCTCTTCTTGTGGAAGACCATAATACTGGCAGTTTCGCTGCACCATGATAATGAGCTGAGAATTTAGCTCAAAAGTGCTAGCTCTTATGGTGGGTATACAAATACTACTCCCATATGAAGCAGTAGTGGGGTTAGCATATGACCCCAGAGTCCTTCTGGACTGTTCATTTCCACTTAGGTCCATGATGGAGAAAGGAAGATGATATAGATTGTAGAAAAAAAGTATTCTTTTATTTATTTATTATTTTTTTAAAAATACCAAAATTAAAAAAATGAAATAAAAAGGAAATCAAAAACTAAAATAATTAATTAATTAAAAAGATTTTGAAAAATTTTGTAGAATATTTTCGAAAAATAGAGAAAGAAAAAGTAGTTAGGAAGTTTTGAAAAAGATATGATTTTAAAAATTTTGACCAAGTCAACCCAAGGGATTCGAAATTTTATGAGGAATTAAAGGAAAAGATATTTTTTATTTTTGAATTTAAAGTGGAGAGAGAAAAACAACAAAGTGACACCAAACTTGGAATTTTTAGATTAAAACAATGGAAACAAACAAGAAAACTTTGAATGTCAAGATGAACACCAAGAATAATTTTAAAATTTTTTAAGAAAATAAGAACACAAAGGACACCAAACTTAAAAATTTTTATATCTGGAACCTAATAATTCAAAAATGTATAAGATAATAAGCAACAAAAGACACCAAACTTAGAATTTTTAGAAAACCAAACACAATTTTTTCGAAAATTAAAAGGAAAAACACAAAGAGGACACTAAACTTAAAACATGAAACTAAAATCAAACAAAAGACTCAAATTTAGTGACTTTAAACATACAAAAAT
This sequence comes from Arachis hypogaea, assembly GCF_003086295.3. Lineage (NCBI taxonomy): Eukaryota > Viridiplantae > Streptophyta > Magnoliopsida > Fabales > Fabaceae > Arachis > Arachis hypogaea. Next base: position 71,649,306 of record NC_092039.1, on the reverse strand, counting down.
AAATTATTCCTAATCCAAGCAACAAGATAAACCTTCAGTTGTCCAAACTCGAATAATCCCCGGCAACGGCGCCAAAAACTTGGTATACGAAATTGTGATACACAACTTCGTGCAGTTGACCAGCAAGTGCACTGGGTCATCCAAATAATACCTTACGTGAGTAAGGGTCGATCCCAAGGAGATTGCCGGCTTGAAGCAAGCTATGGTTATCTTGTAACTCTTAGTCAGGAGATTAGTGATAAAAATGATTTTGTTTATGAAGAATAAATAACATGAAATAAAAGTACTTGTGATTCAGTAATGAGGAACAGGTTGAGGTTTTGGAGATGCTCTGTCTTCTGAATCTCTGCTTTCCTACTGTTGTCTTCTTCACGCACGCAAGGCTCCTTCCATGGCAAGCTGTATGTTGGTGGATCACCGTTGTCAATGGCTACCATTTGTCCTCTCAGTGAAAATAGTCCAACTACGGGTTCCGTAAGGATAATCATCTGTCAGTTCTCACTCGTGCTGGAATAGGATCCATTGATCCTTTTGCACACTGTCACTGCGCCCAATATTTGTGAGTTTAAAGTTCGTCACAGTCACCCATTCCCAGATCCTACTCGGAATATCACAGACAAGATTTAGACTTTTCAGATCTCAAGAGTGTTGCCAATTGATTCTAGCTTATACCACAAAGACTCTGGTTTCACGGATTTGAACACTCTGTTGTCAGGAGAGGGAATCAAACTCGTGAACTAGGAACCCAAGAGATACATACTCAATCTAAGGTAGAACGGAAGTGGTTGTCAGGCACGTGTTCATAAGTTGAGAATGGGGATGAGTGTCACAGATCATCACATTCATCATGTTGAAGTGCGAATGAATATCTTAGAACAGAAGCAAGTGTGTTTGAACAGAAAACAGAAATAATTACATTAATCCATCGAGACACAACAGAGCTCGTCATCCCCAACCATGGGGTTTAGATACTCATGCCGTAGAGGATACAAATTCAGATGTAAAATGTCATGAGGTACAAAATGAATCTCTAAAAGTAGTTTTTATACAATACTAGTAACCTAGGTTTACAGAAAATGGGTAAACTAAGATAAATAGTGCAGAAATCCTCTTTCGGGGCCCACCTGGTATGTGTTTGGGCTGAGTATTAAAGCTTTCACCTGTAGAGGCTATTCCTAGAGTTAAACGCCAGCTTTGGTGCCAGTTTGGGCATTTAACTCCAACTTTTGTGCCAGTTCTGGCGTTTATCGCCAGAAAAGGGTAAGAAGCTGGCGTTTAAACGCCAGTTTGTGATATCAAATCTTGGGCAAAGTATGGACAATTATAGATTGCTGGAAATTCCAAGATGTCTATTTTCCAACACAATTGAGAGCACGCCAATTGGGCTTTTGTAGCTCCAGAAAATCCATTTCGCGTGCAGGAGGCTCAGAATCCAATAGCATGTACAGTCCTTTTTCAGCCTCTGAATCAGATTTTTGCTCAGGTCCCTCAATTTCAGCCAAAAAATATCTGAAATCACAGAAAAATACACAAACTCATAGTAAAGTCCAGAAATGTGATTTTTGCATAAAAACTAATAAAAATATACTAAAAAGTAATTAAAGCATACTAAAAACTACATGAAAATACCACCAAAAAGCATATAAAATATCCGTTCATGAAGGAGCTTGCAGATCACATTCTTGAGGAGCCTAGAGAAGATCCCACACCACAGCCCTCCACCGACATCATCGTCTACCACCGTCATCACCACCCACCACCTCTAGACGGTGGAGCTTCCTATAGTGATCACCCCGGTCCATTTTTAGCACGGAGGACCGTGCATAATCTTAGTGTGGGGGAGGATCTTCTGTTTTGGGTGTAAATATTCTCTTCCAAACACTTGTCATTTGGCTATTTTCAGTTTTTATTATGCTTTTGTGGATACTTTTAGTACTTAGACTTATGCACTTTTACCTTGGTATATATGTATATATTAGTTACTTTTGGTTATATCTAGTATTGCACTTTCATTTTGGTATATATATATATTGCATTTTACACTGCATGGTACATAGTATAGATATGGATTGTGATTGGATGATGTGAATAACTAATGCCTAGCTCATTTTGATCCTAATTGTTCATGTTACTTTTTGCTTGTTGAGAATTAGGAGAAGAACTAGGAATTTTTGAAAAATTTTGCATCCATTACAACACATACATATATAGGAAATAATTTTGGTGAAAAACAACAAGATTTTCCATGAATTTTGGGCTTTCTATTGAATTGATTGGAAAACTATTTTTTCAAACTTTCTTGAATGGATTTCTTTGGAACATAGAAGAGTAAAGAACAAATACCTTGTGAATTTTTTGAGCTATTGATGCCAGGGCATCTTGGCCAGTTTCACTGACCTTTTCTTTACTGTTTTAGGGTAGTTTCATGCATTCTCTTAGTAAATAGGCAAGTTTTGGATGAAAATACACTTACACCTTGATTCAAACAATTATTGTGAACTTTACATGATTTCATGAGGATTAGGTAGGAATTGTATGATAAAATTGATGATGCATAATCTCATGACTTGGAACAGAGCTTTGATGCACCTTAATTGCTTGATTTCAGGACAAAGGAAGCAAGAAGAAACCACGTTAGCAGCCACATTAGTCTAATTAACGTGACCACTAATGTGGAATGGGGACAAGCTTGTAGCGTTAATGGAAAAAGTGATCGCCAATAACGCCTTCGAAGCCATCATAGTCCACGTTAGTTGCCACGTTAACTACATTAACGTGGTAGCTAACGTAGAGGAGGAAGAGGAGCTCCAACATTAGTGGTAAAAGTGGTTGCCACTAACGTTCCACAAAGGCACAATGAAGCCACGTTAAGAGTCACGTTAATCCAATTAACGTGAACTCTAACGTGGCATGAAGAACCAATCACCAACGTTAGTGACACTCACCTTTGTCTCTAACGTTGGACCAACCCAAGAGTGCCCACGTTAGTGGTCACGTTAAGACCACTAACGTGAGAGATAACGTTGAGCTAAGCATGATAAGCCAACGTTAGTGACACTCACCTTTGTCACTAACATTGGCAATGGCAATCACTACCACGTTAGTGGCCACGTTAATCTAATTAACGTGAACTCTAACGTGGGAGGGAGGGGCGTTTGGAGCGTTAGTGACAAAGGTAAGTGTCACTAACTCTCTCGAAGCTTAGGCATGCCCACGTTAGGAGTCACGTTAGTTATACTAATGTGAACTCTAACGTAGGGAAAGGGGGCACAAGGCAATGTTATTGGAAAATGTGATTCCCAATAATGTTTGCGAATGACCAAGAGGCAACGTTAGTGGTCACGTTAGTGCCACTAACGTTGAAGTTTACGTTGATCATTTTGGGTTGGTACGTTAGTGGAAAAGGTAATTGTCACTAACGTTCTCGAACCCACATCCTCACTTAACGTTAACGCCACTAACGTCCTAACTAACGCCCATGCCTAACTCACACTTTTCTGCAAACAAAGATGAGCCCACTGAAGATTGTAACTGCTTCAACTCAAGATCAAAGGCCTATATCCAAGACTTGAAGAACTCACTAGAAGATCAAGAAGAGTAGTATATATAGGGGTAGTTTTGAACTATAGGGGAGATTGGCACTTTTGGAGAACTACACTCTGTATATTTACTTTCTGCATGTATTCTGTTCTACCCTTTTTCATTTCGATTTCCAGAGCTATGAACAACTAAACCCCTTTCATTGGGTTAGGGAGCTCTATTGTAATTTGATGGATCAATTATAGTTTTCATTCTTCTTCCTCTTTCTTTTCTCTTGATTTACTAGAAAGCTTTCGATATTAATCTAATTGGTTAGTTGTCTTGGAAAAGAAACTCTCCATAATTGGATCTCCTCTGAGCCTTGGAAAAGGGATGAGGAGATCATGCTAGAAATGCTTTCTCATGTTGGACCAAATTGGGGTTTGGGCGGATATAGTGACATGTAATCCTCCCAACACTTTGATTTGGAAATACATGTGGTATAATCAGTGACCACACTTCATCTCTTCCCAAGAGAAATTAAATCAAGGAATTGGGCAATTGTTCAAGCTTAGAGAGATTGGATTGCCAAGGACATCAACGAATGCATTGATTGAGGAAGAGATGAGAATGAACTTGATCCGGAGAATGCAACATCTCCTAAGCCCAATGAATCTCCATCTCTGATCTTACCCATTCTATTTACTTTCTACCATTCATTTCCATGTTTATCTTCCCAAATTCCCATTTAAGATTTTGTACTTTATTTTCTGCAATTCACTTTCCCGCCATTTAATTTCCTACAAATCTCAACTATATTCTGTTTAGCTCAACTAGCACACTCTTCCAACTAAAGTTGCTTGACCAATCAATCCCTGTGGGATTCGACCTCACTCTATTGTGAGTTTTTACTTAACGACAATTCGGTATACTTGCTGAAGGGAGATTTATTGAGAGACAAGTTTTCGTGCATCAGCTATATTGAGTGGTTACACATTTTTAACCACTAATTTTGTTCATTGTGTGTTATATCTCTTCTATGATTGCAATCTTGGTTTTGATTGATTCTTTATTTCCTATGATTGATGTTTTGAATTGCATTGAGTATGATTGAGGCCATCTTTGATAATAGCTCATTTACCCATATAGCCTTACCCTTGCATCTACCATTGTTAACCCCTTTGAGCTTTGTTTACCCTGTTGTTCTTGATTTTAGCACATCACAACTCTAAGCAGAAAACCATGAATTACCTTGGATTGCATCCTTGATTAGCTTAGGTTGAAGGAGTGTGTTACACTTAAGTGTGGGGGAATCTTTTGGGAAACTTTGGTAGTAAAAGAAAATGTTCAACTTGGGTATTTCATTGAAAATTTTGGAAAATGGGAACAATCATGTATGAACTACTAAAACCTTATGCATTTCACTTTCAAAAAAATCTTAAAAAGGGGATGAAAGATACCCCTAAGTAAGGAAACAAATCAACAGGGAATGCACAAGTACCATGATTGAAAAAGGCATACATGAGTATTAGTAAACAAGAAATGATGGAAGGTTAGGATTACACTTCTTTATTTTGATTTGATCGATATATGTTGATGTGGAGACTTAAACTAATCAAGGATACAATTGTATTAGTCCACTTGGCCATATCTATCCCACCTTATCCTAACCCCGTTACAACCATATGAAGTCCTCATGATAATTGCATCTATGCATCACTTGTTGTTGATTGTTAGATGAAAAGTAAATCCTTGAAAGCATAATTGGAAGGAGATTTGAGTGAATTGACCCTAAACACTGCGTGATTTGAGTGTATACACACCTAGTGAGGGTTCAATTAGTCAATTCTATGCTTCCACTTCTCTTTATCATGCATTCTTGCAAGTCAAGGCTCTTTTATTGCATTTATAGCATTTTCACTAGTTTTTATCTTGTCTTATTTTACTTGCATTAATTACCAATTTTGAACATTTCTTAGTTCTTTTAATCCTTTGTTCGTTGATTTAGCTAAATCCCCTTTTTGTCATATTAACCGAAAGCGTATAACACTTCGATTGTGACCTAGGGAGAACGACCCGAGGTTTAACTACTCTCGGTTAATTAGAATTTGTAAACATTTGATTAAGAGAATTCATTGTTGGTTTGGACTATGCTACCAACGAATTGATGCTTGTTTTGATCGATTCCAAGCTATACAAAAATTCTCTCTTCATCAGGGTTTCACCATCTTGTTGCCTGAATGTTTGTACATCAGTCCTCAACCTATTGACCCTTTGAGGAGGATAGAACCTTGCCAAGAACTTATTTAACACCTCTTCCCAGGTCATCAAGCTTTCCTTAGGGAATGATTCTAGCCACTTTACTGCCTTGTCCCTGAGGGAAAAGGGAAATAACAGCAGTTTGTAGGTATCCAATTGGAGACCATTAGATTTCATTGTATCGCATATTCTCAGGAAAGTGGTTAGATGTTGGTTGGGGTCTTCTTGGGCACTTCCTCCAAAAGAACAATTGTTTTGAACCAGGGTGATGAGTTATGGCTTTAATTCAAAATTATTGGCATGGATGATTGGCTTTAGAATGCTGCTCCCACAATTCCCAAGATTGGGATTAATGTAGGAGCCTAGCACTCTCCTCTCTTGTGGTGCATGATTACCAACACATTCTCCATCTTGGTTGTGAACCTCTTCCTCCATAACAACGTCTAGATCCTCTTCTAACTTTTCTTCTCCAACTGCTCCCATGCCTCTTGCTTCCCTCCTTAATCTAAGGAAGGTCCTCTCAGGTTCATGATGAGCAGATAATTTATACGCTTTTTGACATTGTTTTTAGGTAGTTTTTAGTAGGATATAGTTACTTTTAGGGATGTTTTCATTAGTTTTTATGCTAAATTCACATTTTTGGACTTTACTATGCGTTTTTGTGTTTTTCTATGATTTCAGGTAATTTCTGGCTGAAATTGAGGGACCTGAGCAAAACTCTGATAAAAGGCTGACAAAGGACTGCTGATGTTGTTGGATTCTGAACTCCCTGCACTCAAAATAGATTTTTTGGAGCTATAGAACTCCAAATGGCGCGATCTTAATGGCCTTTAAAAGTAGACATCCAGAGCTTTTCAGCAATATATAATAGTTCATACTTTATTCGAGATTAGATGATGCAAACTGGCGCTCAACGCCAGTTCCACACTGCATTCTGGAGTCAAACGCCAGAAACACGTCATGAACCAGAGTTGAACACCAAAAACACGTTACAACTTGGCGTTCAACTCCAAAAGAAGCCTCTGCACGTGTAAAGCTCGAGCTCAGCCCAAGCACACACCAAGTGGGCCCCGAAAGTGAATTCCTGCATTAATTACTTACTTCTGTAAATCCTAGTAGCTAGTCTAGTATAAATAGGACATTTTACTATTGTATTAGACATCTGGATTTTACATCTTTGATCACATTTGGGGGTCTGACCATTCGGCCATGCCTGGACCATCACTTATGTATTTTCAACGATGGAGTTTCTACACACCATAGATTAAGGGTGTGGAGCTCTGCTGTACCTCGAGTTTTAATGCAATTACTACTATTTTCTATTCAATTCAGTTTATTTCCTGTTTTAAGATATTCGTTGCACTTCAACATGATGAATGTGATGATCCGTGACACTCATCATCATTCTCACCTACGAACGCGTGACTGACAACCACTTCTGTTCTACCTTAGACCGAGCGCATATCTCTTGCATTCCTTGATCAGAATATTCGTGGTATAAGCTAGAATTGATGGCGGCATTCATGAGAATCCGGAAAGTCTAAACCTTGTCTGTGGTATTCCGAGTAGGATTCAGGGATTGAATGACTATGACGAGCTTCAAACTTGCGATTATTGGGCGTGATGACAAACGCAAAAGAATCAATGGATCCTATTCCAACAAGATCGAGAACCGACAGATGATTAGCCGTGCTGTGATAGAGCATTTGGACCATTTTCACTGAGAGGATGGGATGTAGCTATTGACAACGGTGATGCCCTACATACAGCTTGTCATGGAAAGGAGTAAGAGGGATTGAAGGAAGGCAGTAGGAAAGCAGAGATCCAATAGGGACAAAGCATCTCCATACACTTGTCTGAAATTCTCACCAAGGATTTACATAAGTATTTCTGTCTTTAATTTCTGTTTATTTATTATTATTATTCAAAAACCCCATAACCATTTATTATCCGCCTAACTGAGATTTACAAGATAACCATAGCTTGCTTCATATCAACAATCTCCGTGGAATCGACCCTTACTCACGTAAGGTTTATTACTTGGACGACCCAGTGCACTTCCTGGTTAGTTGTGCGGAGTTGTGAAGAAAGTGCTGAGTTAGTAAATGCGCATACCAAGTTGAATGCCATTGTTAGAGATCACAATTTCGTGTATCAAGTTTTTGGCGCCGTTGCCGGGGATTGTTCGAGTTTGGACAACTGACGGTTCATCTTGTTGCTCAGATTAGGTAATTTTCTTTTCAAAAGAAAAATTTTTCAAAAATTTATCACCTGTTTTCGAAAATTTTCAAAGTTTTTAAGAATGAATTCTAGAGTTTCATGTAACATGTTGAATCCTGGTTGGCTATAAAGTTTTGACTAACATTACATGATTCCTGGAATTCTGATTGAGGATTTTGAATTCATTACTTCCTTTTCCAAAATATAAAACAAAAGTCCAAAAAAATTATAAAATCATAAAAAATAAAAAATATTTTGTGTTTCTTGTTTGAGTCTTGAGTCAAATTTTTAAGTTTGGTGTCAATTGCATATTTCTAAAAATTTATGCATTTTTCAAAAATTCATGCATGGTGTTCTTCATGATCTTCACGTTGTTTTTGGTTAGTCTTCTTGTTTGATCTTGATGTTTTCTTGTTTTGTGTCTTTTGTTGTTTTTCATGTGCATTTTTGCATTCATAGTGTCTAAGCATTAAAGATTTCTAAGTTTGGTGTCTTGCATGTTTTCTTTGGATAAAAAATTTTTCAAAAATATATTATTGATGTTCATCATGATCTTCAAAGTGTTCTTGGTGTTCATCTTGACATTCATAGTGTTCTTGCATGCATCATGTGTTTTGATTCATAATTTTCATGTTGTGAGTCATTTTTTATGTTTCTCTCTCTCATCATTAAAAATTCAAAAAATCAAAAAAATATATCTTTTCCTTATTTTTCTCAAAATTTCAAAAATTTGAGTTCACTTAGTCAAAATTTTTTTAAGAACTTAGCTATTTCTTATAAGTCAAGTCAAATTTTCAATTTTAAAAATCTTATCTTTTCAAAATCTTTTTCAAAAATCAAATCTTTTTTTTATTTTTTCTATTATTTTCAAAAAATTTTAAAATTTATTTTCAAAATCTTTTTCTTATCTTTATGTCAAAAATTCGAAAACTTTACTAACAATTAATGTGATTGATTCAAAAATTTGAAGTTTGTTACTTTCTTGTTAAGAAAGGTTCAATCTTTAAATTCTAGAATCATATCTTTTAGTTTCTTGTTAGTCAAGTAATCAATTTTAATTTTAAAAAAATAAAATCTTTTTAAAATATCTTTTTCAAATCATATCTTTTTCAAAAATTTGATTTCAAAATATCTTTTCTAACTTCTTATCTTTCCAAAATTAATTTTTAAATCTTTTTCAACTAACTAACTGACTTTTTGTTTGGTTTACTATTTCTTATCTTTTTCAAAACCACCTAACTACTTTCTTCTCTCTAATTTTCAAAAATACCTCCCTCTTTTTCAAATTCTTTTAATTAACTAATTGTTTTAAATTTTAATTTTAATTTTAATTCTTCCTTTAATTTTCGAAAATCACTAACCTTTTTTTAAATTAATTTTCGAATTCTCTCCCTCTCATCTTCTTCTATTTATTTATTTATTTACTAACTCTTCTCTTCATCTCAAGAATCTGAACCTATCTTCACCCTTGTGTTTGGATTCTTACCTTTTCCTTCTTCTATTCCTTTCTTCTTCTACTAACATAAAGGAATCTTTCTACTGTGGTAAAGAGGATCCCTATTATTATTTTCTGTTCCCTTCTTTTTCATATGAGCAGGAGCAAGGACAAGAATATTCTTGTTGAAGTAGATCCTGAACATGAAAGGACTCTGAAGAGGAAACTAAGAGAAGATAAATTATAACAATCCAGAGACAACCTTACAGAAATTTTCAAAAAAGAAGAGGAGATGGCAGCCGAAAATAATAATGCAAGTAGGGTGCTTGGTGATTATACTACACCTACTTCCAAGTTTGATGGAAGAAGCATCTCAATTCCTACCATTAGAGCAAACAATTTTGAGCTGAAACCTCAACTAGTACTCTAATGCAACAGAACTACAAATTCCATGGACTTCCATCAGAAGATCCCTATCAGTTTTTAACTGAATTTTTGCAGATCTGTGAAACTATTAAGACTAATGGAGTAGATCCTGTAGTCTACAGGCTCATGCTTTTCCCTTTTGCTGTAAGAGACAGAGCTAGAACATGGTTGGAGTCACAGCCTAAAGATAGCCTGGACTCATGGGATAAGCTGGCCGCGGCCTTCTTGGCTAAGTTCTTTCCTCCTCAAAAGTTGAGCAAGCTTAGAATGGATGTTCAGACCTTCAAACAAAAAGAAGGTGAATCCCTCTATGAAGCTTGGGAAAGATACAAACAGATGACCAAAAGTTGTCCTTCTGACATGCTTTCAGAGTGGACCATTCTGGATATATTCTATTATGGCCTATCTGAGTTCTCCAAAATGTCACTGGACCATTCTAGAGGTGGATCCATTCACCTAAAGAAAACGCCTGCAGAAGCTCAAGAACTTATTGACATGGTTGCAAATAATCAATTCATGTACACTTTTGAGAGGAATTATGTGAGTAATGGGACGCCTCAGAGGAAGGGAGTTCTTGAAATTGATGCTCTGAATGCCATATTGGCTCAGAACAAAATGTTGACTCAGCAAGTCAACATGATTTCTCAAAGTCTAAATGGATGGCAAAATGCATCCAACAGTACTAAAGAGGCATCTTCTGAAGAAGAAGCTTATGATCCTGAGAACCCTATAATGGCATAGGTAAATTACATGGGCGAACCTTATGGAAACACCTATAATTCATCATGGAAAAATAATCCAAATTTCTCATGGAAGGATCAACAAAAGCCTCAACAAAGCTTTAATAATGGTGGAAGAAACAGGCTCAACAACAGTAAGCCTTTTTCATCATCTTCTCAGCAACAGACAGAGAATTCTGAGTAGAGCTCCTCTAACTTAGCAAACATAGTCTCTGATTTGTCTAAGGCCACTTTAAGTTTCATGAGTGAAACAAGGTCCTCCATCAGAAATTTGGAGGCACAAGTGGGCCAGCTGAGTGAGAAAGTCACTGAAACTCCTTCTAGTACTCTCCCAAGCAATATTGAAGAGAATCCAAAAAGAGAGTGCAAGGCCATTGACATAATCAACATGGCCGAACCTAGAGAGGAAGGAGAGGACGTGAATCCCAATAAGGAAGACCTCATGGGACGTCTCTCAAGCAAGAAGAAGCTCCCTATTGAGGACCCAAAGGGATCTGAAGGTCATATAGACACCATAGAGATCCCATTAAACCTCCTTCCGCTATTCATGAGCTCTGAAGACTATTCTTCCTCTGAAGAGGATGAAGATGTAACTGGTGAGCAAGTTGCTCAATATCTAGGAGCCATCATGAAGCTGAATACTAAGTTGTTTGGTAATGAGACTTGGGAAGGTGAACCTCCCTTGCTCATTAGTGAACTAGATACATGGGTTCAGCAAACTTTACCTCAAAAGAGACAAAATCTTGGAAAATTCTTAATACCTTGTACCATAGGCTCCATGACCTTTGAGAAGGCTCTGTGTGACCTAAGGTCACGCATAAATCTTGTGCCACTCTCTGTAATGGAGAAGCTGGGGATCATTGAGGTACAACCTACCATATTCTCATTACAAATGGCAGACAAGTCAGTAAGACAAGCTTATGGATTGGTAGAGGACGTGTTAGTGAAGGTTGAAGGCCTTTACATCCCTACTGATTTCATAATCTTAGACACTAGGAAGGACAAGGATGAATGCATCATCCTTGGAAGACCCTTCCTAGCCACAGCAGGAGCTGTAACTGATGTTGACAGAGGAGAGCTAGTCCGTCAATTGAATGGGGACTACCTTGTGTTTAAAACTCAATGATATTCCTCTGCAACCATAGAGAGGAAGCATGAAAAGCTTCTCTCAAGACAGAGTAAAACAAAGCCCCCACAATCAAACTCTAAGTTTGGTGTTGGGAGGCCACAACCAAACTCTAAGTTTGGTGTTGAAACCCCACATTTAAACTCTAAGTTTGGTGTTGGGAGTCTACAACATTGACTTGATCACCTGTGAGGCTCCATGAGAGCCCACTGTCAAGCTAGTGACATTAAAGGAGCACTTATTGGGAGGCAACCCAATTTTTATTTAAGTAATTTTATTTTTCTTTTATTGTTCTTTTATGTTTTATTAGGTTCATGATCATGTGGAGTCATGAAATAAATACTAAAATTAAAAACAGAATCAAAAACAGCAGAAGAAAAAACCACACCCTGGAGGAAGGGCTTACTGGCATTTAAACGCCAGTAAGGAACATCTGGCTAGCGTTCAACGCCAGAACAGAGCATGGATCTGGCGTTGAATGCTAGAAACAAGCAACATCGTGGCGTTTAAACGCCAGGAATACACCCTGAGGAAAGCTGGCGCTAAATGCCAGAAACAAGCATGGAACTGGCGTTCAACGCCAGAAACATGCTGCAAATAGGCGTTGAACGCCCAAAACAAGTATAGAGCTGGCATTTAACGCCAGAAACAAGCATCAATCTGGCATTAAACTCCAGGATTGCATGCAGAGGGTGTTTTACACGCCTCATTGGTGCAGGGATATAAATCCTTGACACCTCAGGATCTGTGGACCCCACACGATCATCTCAGGATCTGTGGATCCCACAGGATCCCCACCTACCTCAACTTACCTTCTCTCTCTTCTTCACCAATCACCTCAATCTCTCTTCCCCATCACCTCTTCAACACTCACATCCATCCACTCTTTCCCTCCCAAACCCACCCTAAATGACCGACTACACACCTCTCTCCCTCTCCTCCATATCTTCTTCTTCTATTCTTTCTTCTCTTGCTCGAGGATGAGCAACATTCTAAGTTTGGTGTGGTAAAAGCATAACTTTTTGGTTTTTCCATAACCATTAATGGCACCTAAGGCCAGAGAAACCTCAAGAAAGAGGAAAGGGAAGGCAATTGCTTCTACCTCTGAGTCATGGGAGATGGAGAGATTCAACTCAAGGGTCCATAGCTCAGTAGTAGAGCATTTGACTGCACATCAAGAGAGCCCACTCATGGACCTTAACAAGAGCATGAGGAATTCCCTCATCAAGAAATCCCTGAGATACCTCAGGGGATACATTTTCCTCCACACAATTATTGGGAGCAACTAAGGATATGAGCACCAAAATCACTAAGGATCAAGCAACATAGGCAAGGAAGAGACATAGAGGAGCTCAAAAGCACCTTTGGTTCTTTAAGAAGAAGGCGCCACCCTCACTAAGGTGGACTCATTCCTTAACTTTCTTGTTCTTAGTTCTCTGTTTTTCGATTTTTATGCTATATGTTTGACTATGTTTTGTGTCTTTACTTCATGATCATTAGTATTTAGTAACTATGTCTTAAGGCTATGAATAAGTCCATGAATCCTTCACCTCTCTTAAATGAAAAATGTTTCTAATACAAAAGAACAAGAAGTACATGAGTTTCGAAATTATCCTTGAATTTAGTTTAATTATATTGATGTGGTGACAATACTTTTTGTTTTCTGAATGAATGCTTGAACAGTGCATAATTTTGATCTTGTTGTTTATGAATGTTAAAATTGTTGGCTCTTGAAAGAATGATAAACAAAGAGAAATATTACTGATAATCTGAAAAATCATAAATTTGATTCTTGAAGCAAGAAAAAGCAGTGAAAAAGCAAAAGCTTGCAGAAAAAAAGTGGCAAAAAAAATAGAAAAAAAATCAAGAAGAAAAAGCCAATAGCCCTTAAAACCAAAATGCAAGGGTAAAAAGGATCCAAGGCTTTGAGCATCAATGGATAGGAGGGCCCAAGAAAATAAAATCCAAGCCTAAGCGGCTAAATCAAGTTGTCCCTAACCATGTGCTTGTGGCATGCAGGTCCAAGTGAAAAGCTTGAGATTGAGTGGTTAAAGTCGTGATCTAAAGCAAAAAGAGTGTGCTTAAGAAATTTGGACACCTCTAACTGGGGACTTTAGCAAAGCTGAGTCACAATCTGAAAAGGTTCACCCAGTTATGTGTCTGTGGCATTTATGTATTCGGTGGTAATACTGGAAAACAAAGTGCTTAGGGCCATGGCCAAGACTCATAAAAGTAGCTATGTTCAAGAATCAACAAACTTAACTAGGAGAATCAATAACACTATCTGAAATTCTAAGTTCCTAGAGATGCCAATCATTCTAAACTTCAAAGGAAAAAGTGAGATGCCAAAACTATTCAGAAGCAAAAAGCTACAAGTCCCGCTCATTTAATTAGAACTAATATTCATTGATATTCTGAGATTTATAGTATGTTCTCTTCTTTTTATCCTATTTGATTTTCAGTTGCTTGGGGACAAGCAACAATTTAACTTTGGTGTTGTGATGAGCGGATAATTTATAAACTTTTTGGAATTGTTTTTAGGTGGTTTTTAGTAGGATATAGTTACTTTTAGAGATTTTCATTAGTTTTTATGCTAAATTCACATTTCTGGATTTTACTATGAGTTTGTGTGTTTTTCTGTGGTATCAGGTAATTTCTGGCTGAAATTGAGGGACCTGAGCAAAACTCTGATAAAAGGCTGACAAAGGACTGCTGATGCTGTTGGATTCTGACCTCTCTGCACTCGAAATGGATTTTCAGGAGCTACAGAATTCCAAATGGGGCGCTCTCAACGGCGTTGGAAAGTAGACATCCAGAACTTTCCAGAAATATATAATACTCCATACTTTATTCGAGATTAAATGATGTAAACTGGCGCTCAACGCCAGTTCTACGCTGCATTCTGGAGTCAAATGCTAGAAACATGTCACGAACCAGAGTTGAACACCAAAAACACGTTACAACTTGGCGTTCAATTCCAAAAGAAGCCTCTGCACGTGTAAAGCTTGAGCTCAGCCTAAGCACACACCAAGTGGGCCCCGGAAGTGAATTTCTGCATCAATTACTTACTTCTGTAAACCCTAGTAGCTAGTCTAGTATAAATAGGACATTTTACTATTGTATTAGACATCTGGATTTTACATCTTTGATCACATTTGCGGGGCTGGCCATTCGGCCATGCCTGGACCATCACTTATGTATTTTCAACAATAGAGTTTCTACACACCATAGATTAAGGGTGTGGAGCTCTGCTGTACCTCGAGTTTTAATGCAATTACTACTATTTTCTATTCAATTAAGTTTATTCCTATTCTAAGATATTTGTTGCACTTTAACATGATGAATGTGATGATCCGTGACACTGATCATCATTCTCACCTATGAATGCGTGACTGACAACCACTTCTGTTCTACCTTAGACCGAGCGCATATCTCTTGGATTCCTTAATCAGAATCTTCGTGGTATAAGCTAGAATTGACGGCGGCATTCATGAAAATCCGGAAAGTCTAAACCTTGTCTGTGGTATTCCGAGTAGAATTCAGGGATTGAATGACTGTGACGAGCTTCAAACTCGCGATTGTTGGGCGTGATGACAAACACAAAAAATCAATGGATTCTATTCCGACATGATCGAGAACCGACAGATGATTAGCCGTGATGTGACAGAGCATTTGGACCATTTTCACTGAGAGGATGGGATGTAGCCATTGACAATGGTGATGCCCTACATATAGCTTGCCATGGAAAGGAGTAAGAGGGATTGAAGGAAGGCAGTAGGAAAGCAGAGATCCAACAGGGACAAAGCATCTCCATACACTTGTCTGAAATTCTCACCAAGGATTTACATAAGTATTTCTGTCTTTAATTTCTGTTTATTTATTATTATTATTCAAAAACCCCATAAACATTTATTATCCGCCTAACTGAGATTTACAAGATAACCATAGCTTGCTTCATACCAACAATCTCCGTGGGATTGACCCTTACTTACGTAAGGTTTATTACTTGGACGACCTAGTGCACTTGCTGGTTAGTTGTGCGGAGTTGTGAAGAAAGTGATGAGTTAGTAAATGTGCATACCAAGTTGAATGCCATTGTTAGAGATCACAATTTTGTGCACCAAAGAGACTAGAAAACAAGTCTAGATCTCAATCCCTTCCTTGATCCAACAGCAAACAAGATGCAGGAAAATTAAAGATGAAAGCAATGAGGAAAACTTTGATTCAAATCATAATTCACTTGAAAGTTTGCAGCAGAAGAACAAGAGAGGTTGCAGATGCAGATGGAGAATGAAAACAAAATTTCTTCCAATCTCCACCCAAGATTCAAAACAGAAAATGAAAACTATGAGAGAGCTCTCAAATCCTAATGCTCCCTAGTAGAGCTAGCCTCCCTTTTGAAATGAGAGTGATGCCTTTATATAGGCTTTTTACAAAATGAAAATAAAATGAAATTGAAATTAAAAACAAATTCACAAAAATGAAATTCCTAATCTAGCTTCTCTGTGTGCCTTTGAGTCATGTTGAGTGGGCTTTTGCTTGCTTTGGATTTGAGGGATAATGGGTCTTGGATGGCCTTGATTCAATTTGGTGAGGAATTGAATTTATATGAAATTGAACTTTTGGCCCATGATTATTTGCTCCCAGGAGGCTGCCCTGCCCTTGTGGAGGGCAGGGCAGAAAATGGTGTGTGCGGCTGTTGGTGCGTGCGAGTTAGGCACTGATGCTTGCAGGATGCTGCCCTGCCCTCGCGGAGGGCAGGGCAGAACTTTTTGGTGCGCCAGAATGATGCCTGTGCGTGCTGCTGGTGCTGCCGAGTGATGCCTGTGCGCCAGAATGATGCTGCCGAGCCTTCCTTTGGTGCGCCAGAATGGTGCGTGTGTGTGCATCACCAAAATGCTGCCCTGCCCTTGCGGAGGGCAGGGCAATGTTTCCTTTGGGGAGTGCCAAGTTCGAATCCCATGGAGTGCATTGCTTGGCTTTTTCTTCTTGGCACCTAATTCACGCCTAAGGCTTGGCTTCTTAGAGGTCTTGTGTTCGAAACTTGGTGGAGGAAGTTGTTGCAATTTTTCCTTGAATTTTCATGAAGAAAACACGACATTGCCCTCCAAGAGGGCATTCTGCTCTCCTTGAGGGCAGACTTCCTTGGGTTCCTTGTGTCTCCCTCTTCGAGCCTTGGTGGAAGCATTTTGGTTTATTTTCGCTTGTTTTTGGCCCTTAAAGATGCCTTTTGTTCCTGCCCCAATTGTACGCCAAATATGAATTGCTATATATCGTTGGAAAGCTCTGAATGTCAGCTTTCTAATGCAACTGGAAGCACATCAATTAGACGTCTGTAGCTCAAGTTATAGCCCTTTGAAGGAGGCATGGTCATACTGTGAGCGCCCAGATTTTACCTTAGCGAAAATTTGCTTCCAACCTCACTTTGTTTCATCATGATATTGCCCTGCCCTTGGCAAGAGCAGGGCAGTGTGCGCTGATTGCTTATTCTCCTTTGATTTGGTCATGGGCCACGCTTTTAAAAGCGTGGCCTAAGGCTTCAAAGTGTGCTCCAACTTCGAAGTGTGTCCCAAAGCTCTTTTTTTCTCCTTTTTTTGTGCTTCTTTGCTTCTTTTTCTTCTTATTTCCTACAAGATTTATAAAATTAAAATATTAAGAAAATATATCATTTAAGTACAAAAGCATTCAATATTTAAGCACAAATCATCAATTTCTTGTATGAAAAAGCATAGAAAAATAGGTATATGATGACTTGTCATCACAACACCAAACTTAAACCTTGCTTGTCCCCAAGCAAGAAAAGAATCATACAATAAAGATTGACAATCCAAGGTAAGAAGAATAGCAACCCAATGTTCATGGTAAGCTAGTTTTCTATGCATGCTTCAATCACAAAAGAAATGTAAATGATTGATGCTTCTATCTAGCTCATTTTATGAAATCTTTTCCTTGTAATTCTTCCTTGAAACAAGCTTTTGATTTATTTATTTATTTTTTTTATTAGCTTCTCCTTTTGGGTGCTTTGTCCCATGAGTTGATAACAAAGCTACGACTTCTAAATGCTTTGTTTTCAAGTATTACCACTTGATACATAAGCACCACAAGCATTTAATTAGAGGACTTCATTAAGCTCATTTTTCTTTTCTTTTCTTGACTCTCTAATCATTGATGCTCAGAGCCTTGAGCTTTGAGGGAGTGCTTTTGCACTTGAGCCTAGCCTTGACTTCTAAGTGTTTTGTTTTCAAGCATTTGGCTTGATACATAAACACCACAAGCACTTAGCAAATAAATTGCCATTGGTACTCAGGGCCTTCAGCTTTCTCATTCTTTCCCTTTTTCTTTTCTTGCTTTAATTGTATTTGCTTTTTCAAGGTTTTCATGATTTCAAAAGATTTCACAAAATGTACTAGATGAATAACTTCAATTAAATAAAATCCAATGCAATTGAGCAACAATCAATCATACTAGCTTTCCAATACTTGTATGCACATGCTAAGTTCTTTTTTAATGCCTTGTTTGTTTATGATCATGATACTTTACTACTTTTGAACTCACAAAATTCAAGTTGGTAGTTATAATGCCACAACAACATATTACAAATCAAGATTCAAGTTATGCTTTATTCATACACACATGTAAATAGAAAAGATGAAGACAATCATGCAATTTAAGTGCTGGAAACAAATGAAAAGAAAAGGAACTCTATAACCTTGTAGTTCATCTTTATTATTGTTGTCCTTTTTCCTCTATTCTTCCTCTTTCCCTTGCCAAACTCAGAATGCTTGCTCATCCTCAAGCAACAATTAGAACAATGGCTATGGGGCTAAGATGGATCATGAATGTCTTACACAATGAAAAATTAGTAGTACATGTGTTTTGAGCAAGCAAAATTAAAGATAATAATCAAAGCACAAGAGACAGAGACATTTGATTGCAAACTTAAGAAGGTGAGCACAATACATTGCATAAAAGATAAGTGGCACACCAAACTTAGTGTGATACTTTCACTTGGAATCAATGCAAGTATCCAGTAAAGATTTGAAGCAAATTGTGTTGCATAGCAACACCAAACTTAGAATGCAATCCTATGTCCACTTATTTGAATTAAAACCAAGCAAATGAAACTGTTATTTATTAATTACAATCACCAAGCTAAGAATCTGTCATTAATAAAGCTCTCTTGGTAATGTATTAACAAACACAGTAAATAAGCAAACTAAAATGAAAGCATTAAAAACAAAGAATTAACTAAAGTAAACAGAATAACAAAATATCAAACCAAAAGAAAATTAACACTGCAAAGACATTATGGTTATGCAGACAAGTGGTGTTGCTGAATGATTTGCATAGAAAAATACGTGGCACACCAAACTTAGAATCTTGGTGTGTCACTTTCAATTTTTTGATTTGATGCAATCATCCAAAAAGATTGAAAACAATGTGTTGCATGGCAACACCAAACTTAAAATGTAACCATATGCCAATTTATTGAATTTAAAGAAAGAAAACAAAGCAGAGAAGAGAAATTATACCTACGGTTGGGTTACCTCCCAACAAGTGCTCTTTTAGTGTCATTAGCTTGACATGTTGTTCTTCACTTTCTTCCTCTTCTTCCAGTTTGTTAAGAGGAATGACCTCAAAGGGGGAGAGGTTTCAGCTATTGTCCCTTCTCTTGGCCTCTTCTCAGTAAGCTTCCTTTTGAATTTGGCTTGATTGAGCTTGCTTGCTAGTTCAGGGACAGGATTGGTGCTTTTGTTAGTTGCCTTCACTTCTTGGATGTCAAGACATGGTTGCTGTGTGATTTTTGGAGTTTGATCTTCATCCAGGGCCTTTTTAATTGGTGGTTCAATGAGCTTGTCCTTCATGTGCCTCTCTGTTTCCCTTGAGTTTGGACGTTCTTGATTGTCCTCCTCACTAGCTTGTTCTTCCACTTCCTCTTTTACACTCAACATTTGCTTTAATAGCTCTTTCATGGAGGAGGTTTGTTGATCTTCCCAAGCTTTCTTCATCTCCTCTTCATATTTTTCGATCAGTGTTGAGCATCTTTGGTCCAGGGGAGTTTGAGGAGGTTGTGAGTGTTTAGGTTCTCTTGTCATCTCAAGTGCAGTTTCAGGTTCAAATATTTTCACCACCTCTTTTTTCATTGAAATTTTACTTGACACAGAGGCTTCCTCATCTTGCCCTTCCTCTTTCCTTGTTGCACTCACCACTTGAGCTAACATTATTTCCATGTTTTTGAATGAATTTTCTTGCTCGTTCCATGATATCTGTGCCTCCCTCTCATATTTTTCAAACATGGTCTCAAGCTTTGAGAGGCTTTGGTTCATGGAAGTTTGTGTGGGTGGTGAGTTTTGAAAGAGGCTTTCTGTTGAAGCATGGTCAAGTGATGATATCTTTGGATGAATATCATATGGAGCATTAGAATTCCCTTCCCAGCCACCATTAGAATTATGACTTGCATCATTTTGTGGTGGAAGGAAATATCCCATATGGTTCTCTTGCTCATCTTGTGTTTCTGAAGCAAATCTCCATGAGTTGGAGTACTCAGAATGTGTATTCTCTTGGTGATATTCCCAGCCATCATTAGATATTGGTGATGGTGGATGATATCCCATAAAATTTTGTTTGACCATAAGATGAGTTGAACTCCATTTGTATTTTGTAAACATCAATGAAATTTGAAATTCATGTCACAGAGAAAGAATTTCTTAGTGAGGCAATAACTCAAACACCTTGGTATCACTTTAAAGCAGAGAACAAAAATAAAAAAAATGCTTAATCTAGACTTCTCACCCACTTAATCATTGTTGATCAAAATCAATCCCCGGCAACGGCGCCAAAAACTTGATGGTGTTTTTGTGGAAAAATAAATTTCCAACACACAAATCCAACCGGCAAGTATACCGGGTCGCATTAAGTAATAATAACTCACAAGAGTGAGGTCGATCCCACAGGGATTGATGGATCAAGCAACTTTAGTGGGTGATTAGTTTAGTCAAGCTAACATTGAAGGGATATTGGATGAAATGTAGCCAACAGAATTGTAAATGACAGGAAATTTAAAGTTGCAGAAAGTAAAATTGCATAAAACTTAAAGTGCAAGAAAGTAAAATAGCTGAAACTTAAATTGCACGAAAAGTAAATTGCATTAAATGTAAAGGGGATTGGGTGCAGGAAATTTAAAATTCAACAAGAAAATGTAAAGAGCAATCAAGCAGAGAAGTAAAAGATGAAATAAGTGCAGCAGATGTAAACAGAAATGGAAAATTGCTTGAAGAAGCAACACAGAATGTAATTAAGCTCAATTGTGAAATTTAAAGAGACAAATGAAGATCTCAGGGAATCAAAGAGACTAGAAAACAAGTCTAGATCTCAATCCCTTCCTTGATCCAACAGCAAACAAGATGCAGGAAAATTAAAGATGAAAGCAATGAGGAAAACTTTGATTCAAATCATAATTCACTTGAAAGTTTGCAGCAGAAGAACAGGAGAGGTTGCAGATGCAGATGGAGAATGAAAACAGAATTTCTTCCAATCTCCACCCAAGATTCAAAATAGAAAATGAAAACTATGAGAGAGCTCTCAAATCCTAATGCTCCCTAGTGGAGCTAGCCTCCCTTTTGAAATGAGAGTGATGCCTTTATATAGGCTTTTTACAAAATGAAAATAAAATGAAATTGAAATTAAAAACAAATTCACAAAAATGAAATTCCTAATCTAGCTTCTCTGTGTGCCTTTGAGTCATGTTGAGTGGGCTTTTGCTTGCTTTGGATTTGAGGGAGAATGGGTCTTGGATAGCCTTGATTCAATTTGGTGAGGAATTGAATTTATATGAAATTGAACTTTTGGCCCATGATTATTTGCTCCCAGGAGGCTGCCCTGCCCTTGTGGAGGGCAGGGCAGAAAATGGTGTGTGCGGCCGTTGGTGCGTGTGAGTTGGACGCTGATGCTTGCAGGATGCTGCCCTGCCCTCGCGGAGGGCAGGGCAGAACTTTTTGGTGCGCCAGAATGATGCCTGTGCGTGCTGCTGGTGCTACCGAGTGATGCCTGTGCGCCAGAATGATGCTGCCGAGCCTTCCCTTGGTGCGCCAGAATGGTGCGTGTGTGTGCATCACTAAAATGCTGCCCTGCCCTTGCGGAGGGCAGGGCAATGTTTCCTTTGGGGAGTGCCAAGTTCGAATCCCATGGAGTGCATTGCTTTGCTTTTTCTTCTTGGCACCTAATTCACGCCTAAGGCTTGGCTTCCTAGAGGTCTTGTGTTCGAAACTTGGTGGAGGAAGTTGTTGCAATTTTTCCTTGAATTTTCATGAAGAAAACACGACATTGCCCTCCAAGAGGGCATTCTGCTCTCCTTGAGGGTAGACTTCCTTAGGTTTCTTGTGTCTCCTTCTTCGAGTCTTGGTGGAAGCAGTTTGGTTTATTTTTGCTTATTTTTGGCCCTTAAAGATGCCTTTTGTTCCTTCCTCAATTGTACGCCAAATATGGATTGCTATATATTGTTGAAAAGCTCTGACTGTCAGCTTTCCAACGCAACTGGAAGCACATCAATTGGACGTCTGTAGCTCAAGTTATAGCCCTTTGAAGGAGGCATGGTCATGTTGTGAGCGCTCAGATTTTACCTTAGCGAAAATTTGCTTCCAACCTCACTTTGTTTCATCATGATATTGCCCTGCCCTTGGCAAGAGCAGGGCTGTGTGCGCTGATTGCTTATTCTCCTTTGATTTGGTCATGGGCCACGCTTTTAAAAGCGTGGCCTAAGGCTTCAAAGTGTGCTCCAACTTCGAAGTGTGTCCCAAAGCTCTTTTTTTCTCCTTTTTTTGTGCTTCTTTGCTTCTTTTTCTTCTTATTTCCTACAAGATTTATAAAATTAAAATATTAAGAAAATATATCATTTAAGTACAAAAGCATTCAATATTTAAGCACAAATCATCAATTTCTTGTATGAAAAAGCATAGAAAAATAGGTATATGATGACTTGTCATCAAGTTGCTCATCCGGAAAGGTTTCAGAGATCTCAATAAGAGGGAGGGACGTCCCTTCTACTGGTTCTATTCGGTACAGGTGATCTGCTACTTAGTTCTCTGTCCCTTTTCTGTCTCTTATTTCTATATCAAACTCTTGCAGAAGTAACACCCATCTTATGAGCCAGGGTTTTGAATTCTGCTTTGTGAGTAGATATTTAAGAGCAGCATGGTCAGTGTACACAATCACTTTTGATCCTACTAAATAGGATCTGAACTTGTCAATGGCGTAAACCACTGCAAGCAATTCCTTTTTTGTGGTTGTGTAGTTCTTCTGCGCATCATTTAGAACACGGCTGGCATAATAAATGACGTGTAGAAGCTTGGCATGCCTCTGTCCCAACACTGCACCAATGGCATGATCACTGGCATCACACATTAATTCAAATGGTAATGTCCAGTCTGGTGCAGAGATGACTGGTGCTGTGACCAGCTTAGCTTTTAGAGTCTCAAACGCCTGCAAACACTCCTTATCGAAGATAAATGGGATGTCAGCAGCTAGCAGATTACTCAGAGGTTTTGCAATTTTTGAAAAATCCTTTATAAACCTTCTGTAGAATCCTGCATGCCCCAAAAAGCTTCTGATTGCCTTAACATTGGAAGGTGGTGTTAATTTTTCAATTACCTCTACCTTGGCTTGATCCACCTCTATTCCCTTGTTTAAAATTTTGTGTCCAAGGACAATTCCTTCAATCACCATAAAGTGACATTTCTCCCTGTTTAAAACCAGGTTAGTCTCTTGGCACCTCTTTAGAATAAGTGTTAGATGGTCAAGACAGGAGCTGAATGAGTCTCTAAATACTGAAAAGTCATCCATGAAGACTTCCAGAAAATTTTCCACCATATTAGAGAAAATAGAGAGCATGCACCTTTGAAAGGTTACAGGTGCATTGCACAGGCCAAGTGGCATCCTTCTGTATGCAAATACTCCATATGGACATGTGAATGCTATTTTCTCTTGATCTTGGGGATCTACTGCAATCTGGTTGTAACCTGAATAGCCATCCAAAAAGCAGTAGTAATCATGACCTGCTAGTCTTTCTAGGATCTGGTCTATGAATGGTAATGGAAAATGATCCTTTCTGGTGGCTGTATTGAGTCTTCTGTAGTCAATACACATTCGCCAACCTGTAACTGTTCTTGTAGGAACCAGTTCATTCTTTTCATTATGAACCACTGTCATGCCTCCCTTTTCGGGGACAACTTGGACAGGGCTCACCCAGGGGCTATCAGAAATAGGATAAATAATCCCAGCCTCTAGTAATTTAGTGACATCTTTTTGCACCACCTCCTTCATGGCTGGATTCAGCCGCCTCTGTAGTTGAACCACTGGCTTAGCGTCATCCTCCAATAGGATCTTGTGCATGCATCTGGCTGGGCTAATGCCCTTAAGATCACTGATAGACCAACTAAGAGCTATCTTATGTGTCTTCAGCACTCGAATTAGTGCTTCCTCTTCCTGTGGCTCTAAGGTAGAGCTTATTGATGGTGTTTTTGTGAAAAAATGAATTTCCAAACACATAGATCTAACCGGCAAGTGTACCGGGTCGCATCAAGTAATGATAACTCACAAGAGTGAGGTCGATCCCACAGGGATTGATGGATCAAGCAACTTTAGTGGGTGATTAGTTTAGTCAAGCTAACATTGAAGTGAAATTGGATGAAATGTAGCCAACAGAAAGTAAATAGCAGGGAATTAAAAGTGCAGAATAATTAAATTGCTGAAACTTAAAGAGCAAGAAAGTAAAAGAGCCGAAACTTAAATTGAAAGAAAAGTAAATTGCAGAAACTTAAAGTGCAAGAAATGTAGATTACTTGAAGAATAAAAGGGGATTGGGTGCTGGGATTTCAGAAATTAAACAAGAGAGCATAAGTAGCAATCAAACAGAGAAGTGGAAGATGAAATAAGTGCAGCAGATTTAAACAGCAGAGAACAATTGCTTGAAGAAGCAAAGCAGAAAATAAATTCAAATCAATTGCAGAATCTAAAGGAGAGGTTGAAGATCTCAGGGATTCAGTGAGACTAGAAAACAAGTCTAGATCTCAAATCCTTCCTTGATCCAACAGAGAATAATTGCAGAAAAAAATAGAGAAGCAAGCAGTGAAGACTCAAATTCAATCCTGAATTTCTTAGAAATCTGCAGAAAGTAAACAAAGAGAATTCTCAAAGTGAGAATGAAACAGAATTCCTCCAATCTCACTCAAGATTCAAAACAGAAAAGAAAACTAAGAGAGAAAGCTTTCTATCCTACTCCTAATGCTCCCTAGTGGAGCTAGCCTCCCTTTTTTGAAAATGACACAGATGCCTTTTTATAGGCTGAAAAATGAAAAAAAAATGAAATTCTCAACAAATTACAATTAAAAATAAATTCCTAAGCTAATTATTTCTTATGCCTTTGATTCATGTTGATTGGGCTTTGCTTGATTTGGGTTTGAAGAAGAAGTGAATTTAAATGGAATTTTGATTGAATTTTTGGCCTATGGTGCAGCTCCCAGTAGAGTGCTCTGCTCTTGTGGAGAGCGGAGCATTGCGCTTGTGCTGTGTCTTGTGCGCTCCAAGCTTCCTGGCCCGTGTTGTGTTGTGCGCCTCATATGTGTGGCACCAAGGAGTAGTGCTCTGCTCTCATTGTGAGCAGCGCAATGGAGCTTCCAAGGGGAGGTCCCAAGTTCAAACCCTTGTGAAAGCATTTGGGGAAATAATTTTTCTTGAATTTTTATGAAGAGAACACGACATTACTCTCACCAAGAGAGCAGAGTAGAATAATGAGCGCTACTGTGCTTTGGAGTGAGGCTCCAGCTTCGAACCTTGGTGGAAGCATTGGCCGATTTTTTTTACTTATTTTTGGCCCTTAAAGATGCCTTTCACTCATGCCTCAATTTCATGCCAAATATGGATTTCCATATATCGTTGGAAAACTTTGAATGTCATCTTTCCAACGCAACTGAAAGCACATCAATTGGACATCTGTAGCTCAAGTTATAGCCCTTTGAAGGAGGCATGGTCATGATGTGAGCGCCTAGATTTTAACTTTGCAAAAATTTGCTTCCAACTTCACTTTGTTTCATCACGATATTGCTCTGCTCTTGGCAAGAGCGGAGCAATGTGCGTGCTGGTTGTTTCCTTCTTTGATTTGGTCATAGGCCACGCTTTTAAAAGCGTGGCCTAAGGCTCCAAAGTGTGCTCCAACTTCATAGTGTGCCCCAAAGCTCTTTTTTCTCCTTTTTAGCTTATTTTGTGCTTCTTTGCTTCTTTTTCTTCTTATTTCCTACAAGATTTATAAAATTAAAAGATCAAGGAAATATTCCAATTAAGCACAAAAGAATGCAATATTTAAGCACTAATCATCAATTTTTTGTATGAAAAAGCATAGAAAAACATGACACGGTGATATGTCATCACTTATGATTACAGGAAAAGTGTCACCTTCTCCCAGAAATGCATATTTCAGGGATGGTGGTAATGGTTTAAGCTCGGGTTTAGGAGGTTTTTCCTCTTCTTGAGGGATTTTCAGAGGTTCTATTATTCTCTCTGGTTCCTCCAGATCAGGCTGAACATCTTTAAAGATATCCTCTAGCTCTGATTCGAGACTCTCAGTCATATTGACCTCTTCCACCAGAGAGTCAATAATATCAATGCTCATGTAGTCATCTGGGGTGTCTGGATGCTGCATAGCTTTGACAACATTGAAATTAAACTCATCCTCATTGACTCTCAAGGTTAATTCCCCTTTTTAGACGTCAATGACGGTTCATCCAGTTGCTAGGAAAGGTCTTCCTAGAATGAGAGTTGCACTTTTGTGCTCCTCCATTTCTAGCACCACAAAGTCAGTGGGAAAGGCAAATGGCCCAACCTTCACAATCATGTCTTCAATCACGCCTGAGGGGTATTTAATGGAGCCATCAGCAAGTTGGAGACATATCCGGGTTGGTTTGATTTCTTCAGTCAAACCAAGCTTTCTGATAGTAGATGCAGGTATTAGGTTGATACTTGCCCCAAGATCACATAGAGCTTGCTTGGTACAAGTACCCTCTAATGTGCATAGTATCATAAAGCTTCCGGGATCTTTAAGCTTTTCTAGTAAGCTTTTCAGAATGACTGCACTGCATTCTTCAGTGAGGTAAACTTTTTTAGTTTCTCTCTAATCCTTCTTATGACTTAAGATCTCTTTCATGAACTTAGCATAAGAGGGTATTTGCTCAAATGCCTCTGCAAACGAAATCTTTTTTTTAAGAGCCTTGAGATAATATACAAAGTGGGCAATGATGTGTGGAAAACGATCCAACACAAAACTCACCGGCAAGTGTACCGGGTCGCATCAAGTAATAAAACTCACGGGAGTGAAGTCAATCCCACAGGGATTGAAGGATTGAGCAATTTTAGTTTAGTGGTTGATTTAGTCAAGCGAATCAAGTATTGGTTGAGTGGTTTATCATTAACAGAAACTAACTTGCTTGGAATGTAAAGGGAGAGGGGAGAATTGCAGTAAATTAAAGAGCAGGAGAGTAAAGGAAACTGAAGCTTAAATTGCAAGTAAGATAAAGTGCAAAAACTTAGATTGCAAGAAATGTAAATAACTGAAGCTTAGAGTGCAAGAAATGTAAATTGCTTGAATGGAAATAGGGAGTTGAGGTTTGGGAATTCAGAATTTCAGCAAGGGAAATTAAATTGCAACAATTAATAAAGCAGAAGATGAATTGGAAGTAACTAGAATTCAAACAGGAAATGAAATTAAATTGTAGCAAGGGTTCACAGAAGAACCAAAAAGGAAAATGGGATCTCAGGACTCCAAAAGACTAGATAGCAAAGTCTAGATCTCAATTGCCTTCCCAGATCCAAGTTCACAAAGCAATTAACAAGAAATTAAAAAAGAAGCAGTACAGGAAATGTAATTGAACTCAATTATGCAGAAGAGGAATTAAAGAGATCTTGAATGGAGATTGAGACAGAATTTTCTCAATTCTTCACACCCAAGACTCAAACAAGAAAAGTAAAAAGTACTCAAGCAAGAACGAGGAAGAAGAGAGATCAATTCTCCTCCCCAATTCTCTGAAATTTCAGTGCCTAGCTCCCAATGAAGTCTCAGAACTCAAAAGAAGGTTTTAAAAGTCAAAAGTAAAGAAAAGCTCCCCAGGTTCAAAGCTCAAAAGAAGGGTCCTAATTACATCAAACTATCTCCTATTTATACACTTTCTATTCTTGGATCTTGGAATTTGGATGGGCTTTTGATTTGGTGAAGAAATGAATTAAATTGGATTTTTAATCCAATTTTCAGCCCATGAAAAATTGGCTTCCAGGAGGCTGCCCTGCCCTTGTGGAGGGCAGGGCAGGAAATGGTGCGTGCGGCCCTTGTTGCGTGCGCTTGGGGTGTGTGGTGCTGCAGGATGCTTCCCTGCCCTTGTGGAGGGCAGGGCAGAGTTTTCTTGGTGCGCCAGATTCTGCTGCCCGTGCGTGCTGCTGTTGGCCGAGAGTCCCCTGGTGCGTGCCAATCCTGTGCGCTGGCCGTGCACCACAAAAATGCTGCCCTGCCCTTGTAGAGGGCAGGGCAATGTGCCAAAGGTGAAGTCCCACGTTCGATACTCGGTGGAGGCACATGTTGCTCCTTTTTCCTTGGTTTTCTTGGCACCAAAGTCATGCTTAGTTCCTTGTTTCCTCATGGTGCCGTGTTCGATTCATAGAGAATGAAAGCAAGCCACTTTTTGCTTGATTTTATTGTGCTTGAGCGCTACTCCTTTCCTTTTTGTCCTTGGGTTCGAAACCCATAGGAAGCATTATGAAGCAATTTCCTTTGAATTTTTCTTGGGTGAAGCCCGATATTGCTCTTGAGGAGGGCAGGGCAGAGTTTTTGCTCTCTTTGATCCTTAGTATCAAATTGTGCTCCGCCCTTGTTGTGGGTAGGGCAATGTTGTTTTTCATGGCTTGGTTCATTATGTTGCTCTCCTGGAGGGCAGTGTGCCCTTGTGGAGGGCAATGTTTGCTTCCTCCTTCTATGCGCCACACTTCTTATCTCTTGGGCCACGCTTTCTTAAGCCACGCTTCCTCTTTTCTTCTTTTCTTCACCTTCAAATAATCAAAACAACCAATCAAAGTATCACTAAATTCACAAGGCTTATAAATCAATTAAAAATCAATTAAATTTAGCTTAAACCTCATGAGTTAGCATCAATTTAATGGTGGTTGTTTGATTTAAAGAAGTTATGCATTTTCATTCCAAATCACTTACTTAAGATGCAAGAAAGTGCATAAAGACTAATAAAACAAGTGAAATTAGCTTGAAAAATGGGTATATGATGACTTGTCATCACAACACCAAACTTAAATCTTGCTTGTCCCCAAGCAAGCATCAAAACTAAGAGAAAATGAAATGAACAAGAAGAGAAAACATATCCTTATTAGGCATATAGCAGAACTTGGTTTATGGAGCTTTTATGCTGACAATGACAACCCAAGTTATTGTTTGCTGTTACATAATATACATCTTTCCTCAAAGGCTTACTAAACTTGCTGTTATAAGGTTTATTCTTTCTTTGCTCCCTTGCTAACTTTTCTTTTCTCATTTTGCTTAACAAGCTTATTATTCTTTGAAGGCTTGGTGTCTAATGTTGCAGTAGTAGCCTTTGGCTTTATTTTTACTCAACATCTTTCCACCACAGACACATGGCTCACTCTTTCCTCCTAGAATCATTGATGCCCAGCATCTCTTTGGATAACTAAATGTTCTGTATCTAAGTTGCTCTTTATTGTGGACTTTCAATTGGTCATCCCAAATCAGTTGATCTAAGTGACCGGGTTTTAAAATACCCCTCAGAATTTACTTATCCAAGCATATCCTAGTACAAGAACACCACAGGCATATGTCCTAGGGCCCAAGCTATTGGTGTTCAACCTTTATTCTTTGTTTTTCTTGCCACATTGGCTTTTTCTTCTTCCTTTTCTTTCTGTTCTATTTTCTTCTGTTCTCAAGGGTTTTTTTTATTGATAAGAACCTTTATAACAGCAAGCTAGCTCACACTTCAATGAAAATGATACTATGCAGCAATTATTTCATGAGTTATGTATTTAATCAAACACATACACCACCATTAATTTCCATTCTAACTTATGCAACATTGGATATTTACTTTCTAATTCAAACAATTCTCTTTTATTCAAGCATATGGGAAACAAAACAAAATTCAGCTAGGTGATCAATGACGAGCATTATGCAGATTAGCATTCTTAATAAAGAAACTTCACTTGCAACTAGATAAACACTTTAGCAGGATACATAATGGTTCCCATGTTCAAAACAATTCACAGCAGCAAGGATTAAGTTTAGATACAACCTTTGAAGTTGCAACCCTTTGATTCTTCCTTCTGTTGTGTTTTCTTTGAGTTAAGATGCACAATATCTTCAATTGTTGACTCATGTCCTGCATAATTCTCAAAGTTGCTTGCTTCTCAAGCCCTTAATTGCATGGTTAGTATGCATAAATTGAGTGTGTCTTTTGGATTTAGTTTGGTGTGGGAACACCAAACTTAATTGCTTGCCACTGCCTCTGATGCAACAAGTTAACCGTATGTGAAACCTTGTGTCCTTGCTAAAGGTTATGGAATTAAAGCTAAAATGCAGTTAAATAGTTGGATAATTTGTTTGATTGCTTAGAGCTAGCACTATGCAAGAGGTGAGAATGTGTTTTTAAATG
Organism: Arachis hypogaea; assembly: GCF_003086295.3. Lineage (NCBI taxonomy): Eukaryota > Viridiplantae > Streptophyta > Magnoliopsida > Fabales > Fabaceae > Arachis > Arachis hypogaea. Next base: position 71,618,877 of record NC_092039.1, on the reverse strand, counting down.
ATATTTTTGGTGGAATACCAAACTTAGAATCTTTCATTCTCCCTTAAATTGTTTTGGTGTGCAACACCAAACTTAGCTCCTTGCAATGCATACCAATTATTCAACATTTTTATTGAAAAAGCTATGAAAAGAAAACTACCTCAGGTTGGGTTGCCTCCCAACAAGCGCTCTTTTATTGTCACTAGCTTGACATCCTCCATTCTGCTGATCATGAAGATTGAAAATCACAATGCCTTAGCTTGTCTTTCTTCACGGTGAACTTCCTTCCGGTTTCCTCTTTGATGACCTTTATGAATTCCTGTGGAAGGGTCTTAGTCACAATGTAGTGATCAGACAGCTGTGGGGACACCTTCATGGTTTGACTGTTTATCATTACTCTATCCCCTAGTGAAAATCTTCCAGTGGGGATTTTCTGCTTTTCTTTAATTCTATCCTCTGTCTCTCCTTGTAAGAATTCCTTGTTGTGTTTTTCTTGGCTGGTACTTTCTTTGTCCAAGGTTTTCTTACTTTCCTCTATGATCTTTTTCCATCCTTCCTTCTTTGCAGCATCTTCGTTGTTAGTTGGTTTGTCTTCAGTGGCTCTGGGGAGAGTATTTGCCCCCTTCTCACCCATTTCTGCAAAGTGCTTCACCAGTTGAGCTATTTACCCCTCAATTCTTCTGATTGAAATCTCTTGGTTCTTTGTTATCTCCTCTTGGTGTTTCATCATTCTCTCCATTAAGATCTCCAAGTTAGTGATCCTCTGAGAGTCTTGTGAGATTGGTTGGTTGTGGGATGTTAAAGGTTGGAAGGGTGGGTGTTGTGGTGGCATGTAGCGGTTGTTGTTACTATAATGGTGTTTTTGTTGGTTTGTGAAGCTGGGGTTGTTATAATTGAAGTCCCTTGGTTCGTGATTTTGGTACTCGGTCCTTCTCCAGTTGGATTGAGTTTGGAAGTGTCTGTTTTGTGAGTATTGGCCTTGATTGGTATTAGTGGGTGAGTGATGTTGGTTGTTTGTGGTCATGGATTTACCCTGGTTGAAACTTTCTTGTTCTTGATTTTGAGACTGTCTCATTCTCAGATAAGAATGGGGTCTCCATGGTGGGAATTGGGCATTCACTGCAGCAGATTGCAGGCAATCAACTTTTCTATCTCTCAGCTCCATGTGTTGCTATGTTTGATGGTGCATTTGTTTGTTCAGGTTCTTGAATGCATTCACTCCTTCAATATTCATCACTTCTTTTTCTGAGATTGCATGCTGTGGTTTCTCAGATGAGTGTTGGTTATTGACTCTTTTGTCATTAAAATGTGCAATTCCTTGGGCAGTTGTTGTTGCTTTGAGTAGGCCATCTGAAAAGTAGTCCACTGCTTTTCTTGTTTCTGGGGTTAATCCTTCACAGAAAGCTCGGAAACCCACTTTATCAGTTGCTTTCTTTCCCATGCCTTGAAGAGTGGTTCTTCTTCTCCTTGTGTGAATGGATATTCCCCCTCTTTCAACTTGATGATTGATGCCAAGGCATCTTAGGCTAGTTTCACTAGCATTTTTCTGTTAGTTTTAGTTGTTTTATGCATTTTCTTGAGCTTAAAGTAACCAAGAATGGTTAAATGAATAACAAAGCAATGAACCATCCAAACAGTATGATTTTGATGCAAATTCCATGAGTTTTTTAGTTATATTACTTGAATGCTATGCATGGAAGAATTCTCATGAAATTTTGCAAGACTTTGATGCAGTTGTTTGGATGATTTCAGGGAAGAAGAGGCTAGGCAAGGAAGCAACAAAATCAATAAAGGAAGCTTGAATATCACATGTGGAGTTTAAGTTCCAGTTTAAGCTTAAACTAGAACTTAAACTACCAAGCCATAGAATGCTGGGAAGTGGCGTTTAAGCTCCAGTTTAAGCTTAAACTGGAGCTTAAACGCCAAAATCATGAAGGCTGAGAAGAGCTGAAACTGGCGTTTAACCTCCAGTTTAACCTTAAACTGGAAGTTAAACGCCAGAAATGAGAAATGCACCAGGGAGCATTCCCACGTTTAAGCTCCAGTTTAACCTTAAACTGGAGCTTAAACGTGTTCGACTATTTTTCTACTCCAGGGTTTGCTTTCTCATTTCCACGTTTAAGCTCCAGTTTAAGGTTAAACTGGAGCTTAAACGTGTTCGACATTTCACACTCCTGGGTTGCTTTCTTCATTCCCACGTTTAAGCTCCAGTTTAAGTGTTCGACATTTCACCCTCCAGGAAGCATTTCCACGTTTAAGCTCCAGTTTAACCTTAAACTGGAGCTTAAACGTGTTCGACCCAATTTCTCCTCCAGGGTTGCTTTCTTCATTTCCACGTTTAAGCTTCAGTTTAACCTTAAACTGAAGCTTAAACGTGTTCGACATTTCACACTCCGTGTTTGCTTTCTTCCATTTCCACGTTTAAGCTTCAGTTTAACCTTAAACTGAAGCTTAAACTGCAACTTAAACGCCACTTTTCGAAAGGGTTTCTGGGCCAAAGATATTGCAGTTTAAGTTAGGATTTGAGCACAAACATTGACTTAAACATAATCTGGTATGAAACCCAATTGAATATCATGGTTTATGGGATTGGGCTTGAAGAATTGATGAGTCTAGAATTTCAATTTGTTGAGTCATGTGTCATTACTTGTTTATCACTAAGTTTGCTCAATGAATGTTACAGAATTGGATCAGCAGCCTCATCAGGATTATGGATCATAAACCCAAAGCAAAAGGAAATCAAGGAAAGGCCTCAAAGCCCAAGAAACACAACAGAAGCTCAATTTAGAAAGTGTATAAATAGGATAGAATTTAAGTTAGAAAGGATTTTTACTTTTGGATCATTTTTGCTAGTTGATACTTTTTGTAATTGAATTCAGAGCTATAACTCACTAAACCCCTTTCATTGGGTTAGGGAGCTCTATTGTAATTCAATGAATCAATAATAGTTTTTATCTTCTTCTTCAATCTTTTCTCTTGAATTTTGTTAGAAAGCTTCTCGATCTAAATTCCATTGGTTAGTTGTCTTGGGAAAGAGACTATCCATAATTAGAATCCTTCGGAACCTTGGGAAAGGAATGGAGGATTCATGCTAGAGAAGCTTTCTCACAGTGAATTGGATTGGGGTTTGGATGGATATTGTGACATGTAGTCCTACCAAATGTAATCCTACCAAATTGTGGTTCATGAAACTGTGTGGTATAATCAGTGATCGAGCATCATCTCTTCTTATGAACATTTAAACCAAGGGATTGGGAATTTGTTTGTTTTTAGAGAGAATTGGTGAGCCAAGGGATTGGGATCCAATTACATAAGATTGCCAAGCAAAATTCAATGAATGCATTGGTTGAGGAAGGGATAAAAATGTTTTGATTCGGAGATCTCAATATCTCCTGAAACCCAATGAATTCCCCATTTCTGATCTACACTTTCTCTTTACATTCTGCAATTAAATTCATGCAATCACCCCGATCCCTTTTTAATTTTAGCAATTTAGCTTCTCGCTCTTTAATTCATGCAATTTTACATTCCGCAATTCTCATCTAAATCTTGATTCCGCTCAACTAGAACACACTTCTAATCCGAATTGCTCACTCAACCAATCCTTGTGGGATTCGACCTCACTCTATTGTGAGTTTTTACTTGACGATAACCGGTGCACTTGCCGGAAGGAATTTTTGCTGATTGTGCAATTTCCTAAAATCGTAGTTATCAATGATCTGTCGGGATGAGGAGAATTTGGCCAGAAATTTGGTGACCAAATCGTCCCAACTAGTGATACTTCCTTGGTGAAAAGTTTCAAACCATTGTGCAGCTTCACCCCTTAATGAGAAAGGGAATAACAAGATCTTATAAGTGTCATGATCTAGACCATCAGTTTTGACAGCACTACAAGTCTTCAGAAAAGTGGATATGTGCTGTTGAGGATCCTCCAATGGATTTCCGTCGTAGGAACAATTGTTCTTGATTAGTGTAATGAGTGGTGGCTTCATGTCATGCTATTCTTCATCTGCAGAGACATCTTTTCCAATGATAGTCTTTCTTCTGACTTCCCTATTTTCCTGTGGCATGCAAACAATCAGGAGGAACAAACAGTAGGACTCTTGAGAATTGAGTGCAGTTAGTTGAGACAAACTCTCAAACAGTTAGCGAGTTGATAGAGGCAAATTTTCAAACAGTTAGTGTGTTTGTCAAAATATAAAGAAACAGAAAAGAAAAAGTGCTTGATCTAGATCTCCACTTCACTTAATCATTGTCAATCTATTTCAATCCCCGGCAACGGCGCCAAAAACTTGATGTGTGGAAAACGATCCAACACAAAACTCACCTGCAAGTGTACCGGGTCGCATCAAGTAATAAAACTCACGGGAGTGAGGTCGATCCCACAGGGATTGAAGGATTGAAGGAAACTGAAGCTTAAATTGCAAGTAAGATAAAGTGCAGAAACTTAGATTGCAAGAAATGTAAATAACTGAAGCTTAGAGTGCAAGAAATGTAAATTGCTTGAATGGAAATAGGGAGTTGAGGTTTGGGAATTCAGAATTTCAGCAAGGGAAATTAAATTGTAACAATTAATAAAGCAGAAGATGAATTGGAAGTAACTAGAATTCAAACAGGAAATGAAATTAAATTGTAGCAAGGGTTCACAGAAGAACCAAAAAGGAAAATGGGATCTCAGGACTCCAAGAGACTAGATAGCAAAGTCTAGATCTCAATTGCCTTCCCAGATCCAAGTTCACAAAGCAATTAACAAGAAATTAAAGAAGAAGCAGTACAGGAAATGTAATTGAACTCAATTATGCAGAAGAGGAATTAAAGAGATCTTGAATGGAGATTGAGACAGAATTTTCTCAATTCTTCACACCCAAGACTCAAACAAGAAAAGTAAAAAGTACTCAAGCAAGAACGAGGAAGAAGAGAGATCAATTCTCCTCCCCAATTCTCTGAAATTTCAGTGCCTAGCTCCCAATGAAGTCTCAGAACTCAAAAGAAGGTTTTAAAAGTCAAAAGTAAAGAAAAGCTCCCCAGGTTCAAAGCTCAAAAGAAGGGTCCTAATTACATCAAACTATCTCCTATTTATACACTTTCTATTCTTGGATCTTGGAATTTGGATGGGCTTTTGATTTGGTGAAGAAATGAATTAAATTGGATTTTTAATCCAATTTTCAGCCCATGAAAAATTGGCTTCCAGGAGGCTGCCCTGCCCTTGTGGAGGGCAGGGCAGGAAATGGTGCGTGCGGCCCTTGTTGCGTGCGCTTGGGGTGTGTGGTGCTGCAGGATGCTGCCCTGCCCTTGTGGAGGGCAGGGCAGAGTTTTCTTGGTGCGCCAGATTCTGCTGCCCGTGCGTGCTGCTGCTGGCCGAGAGTCCCCTGGTGCGTGCCAATCCTGTGCGCTGGCCGTGCACCACAAAAATGCTGCCCTGCCCTTGTGGAGGGCATGGCAATGTGCCAAAGGTGAAGTCCCACGTTCGATACTCGGTGGAGGCACATGTTGCTCCTTTTTCCTTGGTTTTCTTGGCACCAAAGTCATGCTTAGTTCCTTATTTCCTCATGGTGCCATGTTCGATTCATGGAGAATGAAAGCAAGCCACTTTTTGCTTGATTTTATTGTGCTTGAGCGCTACTCCTTTCCTCTTTGTCCTTGGGTTCGAAACCCATAGGAAGCATTATGAAGCAATTTCCTTTGAATTTTTCTTGGGTGAAGCCCGATATTGCTCTTGAGGAGGGCAGGGCAGAGTTTTTGCTCTCTTTGATCCTTAGCATCAAATTGTGCTCCGCCCTTGTTGTGGGCAGGGCAATGTTGTTTTTCAAGGCTTGGTTCATTATGTTGCTCTCCTGGAGGGCAGTGTGCCCTTGTGGAGGGCAATGTTTGCTTCCTCCTTCTATGCGCCACACTTCTTATCTCTTGGGCCACGCTTTCTTAAGCCACGCTTCCTCTTTTCTTCTTTTCTTTACCTTCAAATAATCAAAACAACCAATCAAAGTATCACTAAATTCCCAAGGCTTATAAATCAATTAAAAATCAATTAAATTTAGCTTATACCTCATGAGTTAGCATCAATTTAATGGTGGTTGATGGTGTTTTTGAGGAAAAATGAATTTCCAACACACAAATCCAACCGGCAAGTATACCGGGTCGCATCAAGTAGTAATAACTCACAAGAGTGAGGTCGATCCCACAGGGATTGATGGATCAAGCAATTTTAGTGGGTGATTAGTTTAGTCAAGCTAACATTTAAGTGAGAATTGTGGCAACAGAATGTAAATAGCAGTGAACTTAAATTGCAGAATGTAAATAGGCAGGAAGCTTAAAGAACAGGAAAAGTAAATTGACAAAATCTTAAATGACAAGAAATGTAAATTGCATTAAATGAAAAGGGGAATGGGTGCAGAAAATTTAAAGGAAAGCAATAAGCACACTTAGAATAATTGCAGAATAATTAAATTGCATGAAAATTAAAAGGACTTGGGTGCTGGGAATTTAAAATTCAACAAGAGAATGTAAGGAGCAATCAAACAGAAAAGTAAAAGATGAAATAAGTGCAGCAGATTTAAACAGAAATGGAAAATTGCTTGAAGAAGCAACACAGAATGTAACTCAGCTTGATTTTGAAATTTAAAGAGACAAGATCTCGGGGAATCAATGAGACTAGAAAACAAGTCTAGATCTCACTCCCTTCCTTGATCCAACAGCAAATAGATTGAAGAAGAAAGAAAAATAGAAGCAGCAAAGAGAGCCTTGATTCAAATCACAATTCCTTTAATTATGCAGAAGAACACAACTGAATTTCAGATCAAAGATTGGAACAGAATTCCTCCAACCTCAATCCAAAATTTCAAAACAAGAGAAAGACTAAAGAGAGAGCTATCTATTCCTAATGGAGCCGGCCTCCTTTCAAAGATTGAAATGATGCCTTATATAGGCTTTTACAAAATAAAATTGAAAATGAAAAACAAATTACAAAAATGAAAATCCTAAATTACTTGATCCATGTGCCTTTGAGTGATGATTTGGGCTTTGCTTGCTTTGGATTTGAGGAGAAATGGGTTTGGTTGGCCTTGATTCAATTTGGAGAGAAATTGAATTTAAATGAAAATTTGGTTGAATTTTGGCCCATGTTGCTCCCAGGAGGCTGCCCTGCCCTTGTGGAGGGCAGGGCAGAAAATTGAAGCTTGGTGCGTGGATTTGGTGCGGCGTGGTCGAGTCTGGTGCGGCCATGGTGCTGGTCTGGCACGAGTTTGGTGCGCCAGAGGCTGCCCTGCCCGTGCCAAGGGCAGGGCGGGAAAGTTGATGCGCCAGGATGAGAGGCGTGCGTGCGGATGGTGCTGCCAGAAGGAAATTTGGTGCGCCAGGAAGCAATTTGGTGCGCCAGGATGCGCATTGGTGCGTGCATGGTGCTGCCACACACACGATGCTGCCCTGCCCGCGCCAAGGGCAGGGCAATGTTCCAACTCTCTCGTCCCGTGTTCGAACCACAGAGGACGCACACGCTTCATTAATTTCCTTGGCTTATTTTTGCTTATTTTTGGCCCTTAAAGATGCCTTTCGTTCCTGCCTCAATTGGACGCCAAATATGGATTTCTATATATCGTTGGAAAGCTCTGAATGTCAGCTTTCCAACGCAACTGGAAGCACATCAATCGGACGTCTGTAGCTCAAGTTATAGCCCTTTGAAGTAGGCATGGTCATGCTGTGAGCCCCCAGATTTTAACTTAGCGAAAATTTTGCTTCCAATCCTTAATGTGCATCACGATCCTGCCCTTTGCAAGGGCAGGGCAGAATCGTGCTGGCTGCTTCCTTCCTTGATTTGGTCATGGGCCACGCTTTTAAAAGCGTGGCCTAAGGCTCCAAAGTGTACCCCAACTTCAAAGTGTACCCCAAAGCTCTTTTTTTCTCCTTTTTTTGTGCTTCTTTGCTTCTTTTTCTTCTTATTTCCTACAAGATTTATAAAATTAAAATATCAAGAAAATATATCATTTAAGTACAAAAAGCATTCAATATTTAAGCACAAATCATCAATTTCTTGTATGAAAAAGCATAGAAAATGGGTATATGATGACATGTCATCACAACACCAAACTTAAATCTTGCTTGTCCCCAAGCAAGAAAAGAATCATGCAATAAAGATTGACAATCCAAGGTAAGAAGAATAGCAACTCAATGTTCATGGTAAGCTAGTTTTCTATGCATGCTACAATTACAAAAGAGATGTAAATGATTGATGCTTCTATCTAGCTTATTTTATGAAATCATTTTCTTATAATTCTTCCTTGAAACAAGCTTTTGATTTTTTTTTTCCTTTTGGGTGCTTTGCCCCATGAGTTAATAACAAAGCTACGACTTCTAAATGCTTTGTTTTCAAGTATTACCACTTGATACATAAGCACCACAAGCATTTAATTAGAGGATTTCATTAAGCTCATTTTTTTTTCTTTTCTTTTCTTGACTCTCTAATCATTGATGCTCAGAGCCTTGAGCTTTGAGGGAGTGCTTTTGCACTTGAGCCTAGCCTTGACTTCTAAGTGTTTTGAAGCACGTCACAGTCATTCAATCATTGAATCATACTCAGAATACCACAGACAAGGTTAGACCTTCCGGGTTCTCTTGAATGCTGCCATCAGTTCTCGCCTATACCACGAAGGCTCTGATCTCACGGAATGGTTGGCTCGTTTGTCAGATGAGCACTCGGTTGCCAGGCGATCAACCATGCATCGTGCAATCAGGAATCCAAGAGATATTCACTAGAGCCTTGATCGTTTGTAGAACAAGAGTGGTTGTCAGTCACCTTGTTCATGGGTGAGAATGATGATGAGTGTCACGGATCATCACATTCATCAAGTTGAAGAACAAGTGATATCTTAGAACAAGAACAAGCGGAATTGAATGGAAGAACAATAGTAATTGCATTAATACTCGAGGTACAGCAGAGCTCCACACCTTAATCTATGGTGTGTAGAAACTCCACCGTTGAAAATACATAAGCATGAGGTCTAGGCATGGCCGAATGGCCAGCCTCCCAATGATCTAAGAACTAAAATGTCCAAAGATGATCTAGAGATCTAAAGTGATCAAAAGATCTTTTATACAATAGTCAAAGGTCCTACTTATAGAAAAACTAGTAGCCTAAGGTGTACAGAAATGAGTAAATGACATAAAAATCCTCTTCCGGGCCCACTTGGTGTGTGCTTGGGCTGAGCAATGAAGCATTTTTCGTGCAGAGACTCTTCTTGGAGTTAAACGCCAGCTTTAGTGCCAGTTTGGGCGTTTAACTCCCATTTGGGTGCCAGTTCCAGCGTTTAACGCTGGGATTTCTGAGGGTGACTTTGAACGCCGGTTTGGGCCATCAAATCTTGGGCAAAGTATGGACTATCATATATTGCTGGAAAGCTCAGGATGTCTACTTTCCAATGCCGTTGAGAGCGCGCCAATTGGGCTTCTGTAGCTCCAGAAAATCCACTTCGAGTGCAGGGAGGTCAGAATCCAACAGCATCTGCAGTCCTTTTTGGTCTCTGAATCAGATTTTTGCTCAGGTCCCTCAATTTCAGCCAGAAAATACCTGAAATCACAGAAAAACACACAAACTCATAGTAAAGTCCAGAAAAGTGAATTTTAACTAAAAACTAATAAAAATATACTAAAAACTAACTAGATCATACTAAAAACATACTAAAAACAATGCCAAAAAGCATACAAATTATCCGCTCATCAACTATACAACATTGACCTGATCACCTTTGTGGCTCCATGAGAGCCACTGTCAAGCTATTGACATTAAAGAAGCGCTTGTTGGGAGGCAACCCAATTTTATTTATCTAATTTTTATTTAATTGTTATTTTATGTTTTATTAGGTACATTTTCATGAGGAGTCACGAAAAAATCATAAAAATTAAAAACAGAATCAAAAACAGCAAAAGAAAAAATTCACACCCTGGAGCACGCACAGGCTGGCGTTCAACGCCAGTAAGATGCATCTGGCCGGCGTTCAATGCCAGAACAGAGCATCATTCTGGCACTGAATGCCAGAAACAAGCAACATTCTGGCGCTGAACGTCAGGAATGTGCCTAGAGAAGAAAAGCTAGCGCTGAACGCTAGTAACAAGCATGAAACTGGCGTTCAACGCCAGAAACATGCTTTACATGGGCGTTGAACGCCCAGAACGTGCACCAATGAGCGTTTAAATGCTAAAATGGTGTGCAAAGGCATTTTACATGCCTATTTGGTGCAGGGATGGAATTCCTTGACACCTCAGGATCTGTGGACCCCACAGGATCACCTTAGGATCTGTGGACCCCACAGGATCCCCACCTACTATATTCCCACCTTACCTCCTAAATCCTATTTTTGTGATTTGTATTCCCCATGTCACACTTCCCAACACTCTTCACCAATCACCTCAATTCCTCTTCCCAATCACCCCTTTCACCACTCAAATCCATCCACTCTTCCCCATAAACCCCACCTACCTTCCAAAATTCAAAACCATTTTCCCACCCATTCCCACCCTAAATGGCCGAACAAACACTACCCCCTCTCCCTATATATACCCTTCCATTCTACTTCATTTTCACACCACAAACCCCTTCTTCTTTACTTAGGCCGAACCTACATCTCTCCTTCTCTACCATATTCTCTTCTTCTTCTTCTTCTCTTATTTCTTCTATTGCTCGAGGACGAGCAATATTTTAAGTTTGGTGTGTGGTCAAAGCACAATCTTTTTTGTTTTCCACTACCATCTATGGCACCTAAGGCCAGAGAATCCTCTAGAAAAGGAAAAGGGAAGACAAAAGCTTCCGCCTCCGAGTCATGGGAGATGGAAAGATTCATCTCCAAAAGCCATCAAGACCACTTTATGATGTTGTGGCAAAGAAGAAGGTGATCCCTGAGGTCCCTTTCAAGCTCAAGAAAAATGAGTATCCGGAGATCCGACATGAAATCCGAAGAAGAGGTTGGGAAGTCTTAACCAACCCCATGCAACAAGTCGAAATCTTAATGGTTCAAGAGTTCTATGCCAATGCATGGATCACTAGGAACCATGATCAAAGTATGAACCCGAATCCAAAGAATTATCTCACAATGGTTCGGGGGAAATACTTAGATTTTAGTCTGGAAAATGTGAGGTTAGCGTTTCACTTGGCCATGATGCAAGAAGATGAACGCCCCTACACTAGAAGGGTCAACTTTAATCAAAGGTTGGACCAAGTCCTAACGGACATATGTGTGGAAGGAGCTCAATGGAGAATAGAATCCAAAGGCAAGCCAGTTCAACTAAGAAGACTGGACCTCAAGCATGTGGCTAGAGGATGGTTGGAGTTCATTCAACGCTCCATCATTCCTACTAGCAACCGATCTGAAGTTACTGTGGATCAGGCCATCATGATTCATAGCATCATGATTGGAGAGGAAGTAGAAGTTCATGAGGTTATCTCCAATGAAATCTACAAAATAGCCGACAAGCCCTCCACCATGGCAAGGCTAGCTTTTCCTCACCTTATTTGCCATCTATGTTACTCAGCTGGAGTTATCATAGAAGGAGACATCTCCATTGAGGAGGATAAGCCCATCACCAAGAAGAAGATGGAGCAAGCAAGAGAGACCCTCCACGGATTTCAAGAGATGCATGAGGAAGCTCATCATCAAGAAATCCCTGAGATGCCTCAAGGGATGCACTCTCCTCCCAATAACTATTGGGAATAACTCAACACCTCCTTAGAAGATTTGAGCCACAATGTGGAACAATTAAGGGTGGAACATCATGAGCACTCCATCATTCTTCAAGAAATAAGAGAAGATCAAAGAGCAATGAGGGAGGAGCAACAAAGGCAAGGAAGGGACATAGAAGAGCTTAAGGATATTGTTGGTCCTTCAAGAAGAAGACGCCACTAAAGGTGGATTCATTCCTTGTTCTTTATTTCTTTCTATTTTTTGGTTTTTAATGTTGTGTTTATCTATGTTTTGTGTCTCTACTTCATGATCATTAGTATGTAGTAACTATGTCTTAAAGCTATGAATAAAATCCATTAATCCTTCACCTCTCTTAAATGAAAAATGTTTTAATTCAAAAGAATAAGAAGTACATGAATTTCGAATTTATCATTGAATTTAATTTAATTATATTGATGTAGTGACAATACTTTTTGTTTTCTGAATGAATGCTTGAATAGTGCATATTTTTGATCTTGTTGTTTATGAATGTTAAAACTGTTGGCTCTTGAAAGAACGATGAACAAAGAGAAATGTTATTGATGATCTGAAAAATCATGAAATTGATTCTTAAAGCAAGAAAAAGCAGTGAAAACAAAAAAGCTTGCGAAAAAAAAACTGGCGAAAAAAATAGAAAGAAAAAGAAAAAGCAAGCAGAAAAAGCCAATAGCCCTTAAAACTAAAAGGCAAGGGTAAAAAGGATCCAAGGCTTTGAGCATCAATGGATAGGAGGGCCCAAGGAAATAAAATCCAGGCCTAAGCGGCTAAATCAAGCTGTCCCTAACCATGTGCTTGTGTCATGAAGGTCCAAGTGAAAAGCTTGAGACTGAGTGGTTAAAGTCGTGATCCAAAGCAAAAAGAGTGTGCTTAAGAGCTCTGGACACCTCTAACTGGGGACTCTAGCAAAGCTGAGTCACAATCTGAAAAGGTTCACCCAGTCATGTGTCTGTGGCATTTATCTATCTGGTGGTAATACTGGAAAACAAAATGCTTAGGGCCACGGCCAAGACTCATAAGTAGCTGTGTTCAAGAATCAACATGCCTAACTAGGAAAGTCAATAACACTATCCGAAATTCTAAGTTCCTAGAGAAGCCAATCATTCTAAACTTCAAAGGAAAAAGTGAGATGCCAAAACTGTTCAGAAGCAAAAAGCTACAAGTCCCGCTCATCTAATTATAATTAATATTCATTGATATTTTGGAGTTTATAGTATATTCTCTTCTTTTTATCCTAATTGATTTTCAGTTACTTGGGGACAAGCAACAATTTAAGTTTGGTGTTGTGATGAGCGGATAATTTATACGCTTTTTGGAATTGTTTTTAGGTAGTTTTTAGTAAGTTCAAGCTACTTTTAGGGATGTTTTCATTAGTTTTATGTTAAATTCACATTTTTGGACTTTACTATGAGTTTGTGTGTTTTTCTGTGATTTCAGGTAATTTCTGGCTGAAATTGAGGGACTTGAGCAAAACTCTGAAAAAGGCTGACAAAAGGACTGCTGATGCTATTGGAATCTGACCTCCCTGCACTCGAAATGGATTTTCTGGAGCTACAGAACTCCGAATTGCGCTCCCTCAATGGCGTTGGAAAGTAGACATCCAGAGCTTTCCCGCAATATATAATAGTCCATACTTTATTCGGAAATTGATGACGTAACTTGGCGTTGAACGCCAAGTACATGCTGCTGTCTGGAGTTAAACGCCAGAAAAACGTCATGATCCGGAGTTGAACGCCCAAAACACGTTATAACTTGGAGTTCAACTCCAAGAAAAGCCTCAGCTCGTGGATAGATCAAGCTCAGCCCAAGCATACACCAAGTGGGCCCCGGAAGTGGATTTATGCATCAAATACTTACTCATGTAAACCTTAGTAGCTAGTTTAGTATAAATAAGACTTTTTACTATTGTATTAGACATCTTTTGACAGTTTAATCTTTTGACTATTCGGTCTCTTGATCACTCAGGGGGCTGGCCATTCGGCCATGCCTGAACCTTTTACTTATGCGTTTTCAACAGTGGAGTTTCTGCACACCATAGATTAAGGGTGTGGAGCTCTGCTGTACCTCAAGTTTCAATACAATTATTATTACTTTCTATTCAATTCTCTTCTATCCTTATTCCAAGATATACGTTATACTTAACTTTGATGAATGTGAAGATCCGTGACACTCATCATCATTCTCACCTATGAACGTACGTGACTGACAACCACTTCCGTTCTACTTTAGGCAGGACGCATATCTCTTAGATTCCCCAACAGAATCTTCGTGGTATAAGCTAGATAGATGGCGGCATTCATGAGGATCCGGAAAGTCTAAACCTTGTCTATGGTATTCCGAGTAGGATTCTGGGATTGAATGACTGTGACGAGCTTCAAACTCCTGAAGGCTGGGCGTGATGACAAACGCAAAAGAATCAAGGGATTCTATTCCAACCTGATTGAGAACCGACAGATGATTAGCCGTGCTGTGACAGAGCATAGGAACATTTTCACTGAGAGGATGGGATGTAGCCATTGACAACGGTGATGCCCTACATACAGCTTGCCATGGAAAGGAGTAGGAAGGATTGGATGAATGTAATAAGAAAGTAGAGATTCAAAAGGAGCACAGCATCTCCATACGCCTATCTGAAATTCCCACTATTGATTTACATAAGTATTTCTATCCCTTTTTATTTTCTATTTCTTATTAATTTTCGAAACCCATAACCATTTAATCTGCCTAACTGAGATTTACAAGGTGACCATAGCTTGCTTCATATCAACAATCTCTGTGGGATCGACCCTTACTCACGTAAGGTTTATTACTTGGACGACCCAGTACACTTGCTGGTTAGTTGAACGGAGTTGTGTCCACACATAAGTGCCATAATAATGATTCCATACAACAACAAAGAATACTACATTAGTGTTGATCACAATTTCGTCCACCAGCCATTCTTGTATCTTGTAGTATCTCCTTAAATTTGGCTAGCTGTTTTGTTAGAAAATCTAATTGCTGATTGAATTCAGTAACTTGTTCTGCAGGACTGAGTTCAGCAGTTACTGTTTTAGCCTCTTCTTTCATGGAAGGTTCACTGCTTAGGTACAGATGCTAATTTCTGGCAACTGTATCAATGAGCTCTTGAGCTTCTTCAATCGTCTTTCTCATGTAGATAGATCCACAAGCTGAGTGGTCTAGAGAAATCTGAGCTTTCTCTGTAAGCCCATAATAGAAGATGTCTAACTGCACCCACTCTGAAAATATTTCAGAGGGGCATTTTCTTAGCATCTCTATGTATCTCTCCCAGGCATCATAAAGGGATTCATTATCTCCTTGTTTAAAGCCTTGGATGCTCAGCCTTAGCTGTGTCATCCATTTTGGAGGGAATTATTGATTCAGGAATTTTTCTGACAGCTGTTTCCATGTCCTTATGCTAACCTTAGGTTGGTTATTTAACCACCTCTTAGCTTGGTCTTTTACAGCAAATGGAAACAGTAATAATCTGTAGACATCCTGATCTACTTTCTTATCATGTACTGTGTCAGCAATTTGTAAAAATTATGCCAGAAACTCTGTAGGTTCTTCCTGTGGAAGACTAGAATACTGACAACTTTGCTGCACCATGATAATGAGCTGAGAATTCAACTCAAAACTACTAACTCCAATGGAGGGTATACAGATACTACTCCCATATGAAGCAATAGTGGCGTTAGCATATGTCCCCAGAGTCCTTCTAGACTGTTCATTTCCACTTAGGTCCATGATGGAGAAAGGGAGATGATGTGGATTTATTTTATTTATTTTATTATATAAGAAAAATAATTTTCGAAATAATAAAATGAAATAAAATAAAAACTAAAATAAAAAAGAATTTTGAAAATATTTTATGAAGATTTTCGAAAAAGTGAGGAGAGAGAAAGTGGTTAGGATATTTTTGAAAAATATGTGATTTTTTTTAAATTCTAAAAAGGATAAGATTTTGAAAAATTTTGAAAATGAAATCTGAATTTTTATGAAAAATTTCGAAATATTTGCTTAAAAATAGTTAGAAAAGATATTTTTGAATTTTGAATTTTATTATGAAAGAGAGAAACACACAGAAGACACAAGATTTAAAATTTTTAAATCCAATGCTCCTTGTTTTCGAAAATTTTGGAGGGAAAATACCAAGGCACACCAAACTTAAAAAATTTAAGATCAAAACACGAAGAAGACTTGAGAACACCTTGAAGACTCACAAGAATAACAAGAACAAAAGAAAGAACACCAAACTTAAAATTTTTGGAAAACCAAAATAAATTTTTGAAAATTAAAGAAAATTAACAAGAGAACACCAAACTTAATGTTTGGCACAAGATTTAATCAAAGAAAAATTATTTTTGAAAAAGTTTTAAAAGGAAGATACCCAATCGCCAAGAACATAAGCCAACGCTCTAGCCAACTGAGCTATAAATTTAACGTGTTTTAAAAAGGTATTTAATAAATAATTTTTTTTTGAAAACTAAAAATTTGAAAAAGCACAAGAAAAACAAGAAAAGACACAAAACAAGACAAACCAAAGATCAAACAAGAAAAATTGACAAGAACAATTTGAAGATCAAGGAAAAACAAAGAACATGCAATTCGAAAATTGAAAGACAAAGAAAAGCATGTAATTGACACCAAACTTAAAACATGACACTAAACTCACATAGAAACTAAAAATTAATAAAGAAAAATAATATTTTTAAAAAAATTTTTCAAAAGAAAATAAAAGACACTTACCCAAAAGACAAAATTTTCCTAATCTAAGCAACAAGATTCACCGTCAGTTGTTCAAACTCAAACAATCCCCGGCAACGGCACCAAAAACTTGTTGCACGAAAATTACACTCGCACTATGTAATTCCGCACAACTAACCAGCAAGTGCACTGGGTCGTCCAAGTAATACCTTACGTGAGTAAGGGTCGAATCCCACGGAGATTGTTGGCTTGAAGCAAGCTATGGTTATCTTATTATTCTTAGTCAGGATACCAATAGGGTTCTTTAGTTTCAATTGTAAAAAGTGAAAGAGCATAAAATAAGTAATTCTTCTTCATGCACGCAAGGTTCCTCCTATGGCAAGCTGTGTGTTGGTGGATCACCGTTGTCAATGGCTACCATCCGTCCTCTTAGTGAAAATGGTCCAAATGCACTGTCACCGCACGACTAATCATTTGTCGGTTCTCGATCATGTCGGAATAGGATCTATTGATCCTTTTGCGTCCGTCACTATGCCCAACACTCGCGAGTTTGAAGCTCGTCACAGTCATACAATCCTTGAATCCTACTCGGAATACCACAGACAAGGTTTAGACTTTCCGGATTCTCAAGGATGCTACCAATGGATTCTAACTTATACCACGAGGATTCTGATTAAGGAATCCAAGAGATATCCATTCAATCAAAGGTAGAACAGAGGTGGTTGTCAGGAACATGTTCATAGATTGAGAATAGTGATGAGCGTCACGGATCATCACCTTCATCATGGTTAAGTACGAATGAACATCTTAAAGAGAAACAAGCGTGTTTGAATAGAAAACAGAAATAATTGCATTAATTCATCGAGACGCTGCAGAGCTCCACACTCCCAACAATGGAGTTTAGAGACTCATGCCATTAAAAAGTACAAAGTTCAGATCTAAAATGTCATGAGATATAGAATAAATCTCTAAAAGTTGTTTAAATACTAAACTAGTAACCTAGGTTTACAGAAAATGAGTAAACTAAGATAGATAGTGCAGAAATCCACTTCTGGGGCCTACTTGGTGTGTGCTGGGGTTGAGACTTGAGCTTTTCACGTGCCTAGGCTGTTTCTGGAGTTAAACGTCAGGTTGTAACCTGTTTTAGGCGTTTAACTCCAATTTGCAACCTATTTTTGGCGTTTTACGCCAGAATGCAACATGGAACTGGTGTTAAACGCCAGTTGACGTCGTTTATCTTCGAGCAAAGTATAGACTATTATATATTGCTGGAAATCCCTGGATGTCTACTTTCCAACCCAATTGAGAGCGCGCCAATTGGACTTCTGTAGCTCCAAAAAATCTATTCCGAGTGCAGGGAGGTCAGAATCCAACAACATCCGCAGTCCTTTTTCAGCCTGAATCAGATTTTTGCTCAGCTCCCTCAATTTCAGCCAGAAAATACCTGAAATCACAGAAAAACACACAAACTCATAGTAAAGTCCATAAATATGAATTTTTCATAAAAGTAATAAAAACATACTAAAAAGTAGCTAGAACCTACTAAAAACTACCTAGAAACAATGCCAAAAAGCGTGTAAATTATCCACTCATCACACGCGTATGCGTGGATTGAGAAGTTCCACCTTCCATACATTAACCCGAGAGTTAGGCCTGCACTGTGTGAAAATTGGGCCTAAGGCACAAACCAATTCGTGCGTACGCACACCTGGCGCATACGCTCCCTTTTGGCAACTTGCGGATTGACGTGCAAGCGCACTGTGCGCATGCACCGATAGTGCCTCTTGTCCTCCCAATACATTTTCCAGAGAGTTATGCCCACACTGCGCCAACATTGTGCCTTTGGCACAAACCCACTCACGCGTACGCGCACCTGTCGCGTACGCGCCACTCTCGGAATAAGCCATCGACGCGGACGCGTCATGTACGCGTATGCGTCGCATCCATTGCACCACCATCCGTTCGCGCGCGCCATGTGTGCATACGCGCAGATGTCCTTTCTTCACTCCGTTTCTTTTCTTCTCCTCTTTCCATTTCTTTCCTTCTCCCTTCTTCTTCCCTTCTCCTACCCTTCATCCAACACTCCCAAACACCATTGATAACCATTTATTTCAGTTAATTAATTAGTTAGTTAGTTAGTTGATTAGTTAGTTTTAGTTAGATTTCATTTCATTTTCTCTTTTTCATTGTAAGTGTTGGATTGTTATTCTTGTTTACCATTAATTGCTGCCGGATAATAAAAAGGATGTTATCTTAACATCATTATGTTTATAATCTTTGTTGGATTCTATCATTGAGGTTATATTTTTCTACTTGGTTTTGAGTTCTTCATGCTTACCTTTTAAGAATACCAAGTGATGAGAAATGCCTTCAACCATGTTTAATCTTCTTAAATTGCATGATTTGGCCACCATGTGATTTGAGCCCTACTCTTTTGTTTAGGCAATTTCTTGATGGATGTTGAGCATTTACTTCAATGCATTGTATTTCATGATTATATGCATCCATATATGTTTGACTTGAATGCCTTCATGCTTCTTTAATGCTTGTTTTACCTTACAAGTCACTTAAAGCATCTCAAGCACACTAGGATAAGTGAAGTGTATACTTCTTTTGTGGCATCACTTTTTATGTTAATGTGTATTCTAAACCGCGTAATTTAGAATTCACACACTTATTTGTCATTAATATCACACTAATTCACTCATTCAATTCTAGTGATTAGTACCTCATTCCAACAATGTTTGCTTTCTTGCTTTTGTTTTCTCATCTTATGGTGTTATATTTTTGTTTTTCATGATGGATGCACCACAAGCAATAATGGAAGCAAGACAAAGAACATGCATCACCGGCTGACCTACCACCTGAAGGTAGCAATCCGGAGAGTTGTCGTGCCCCCTTGCTCATCTTTGAGTGCACCGAGGACGGTGTAAACTTTAAGTGTGGGGAGGTCATCCGACCAATCGGTGATTTTGGGTGACAAATTTCTAATTCCAACACTTTTGCATTTCATTTTAGGTTTTAGGATTTTTACTTGCATTTTCTCATTTTTGCATATGTATACATAATAAGCTTAGTTAAAATAATGAAATTTTTCTAGAAATTTATCTATAGAGCACCAATTGATTTGAGTGAAAACTTTTCATAGAACTTGCTTGAATTATATATATTGTAGATCATGTTTTGAGCTAAGAACACAAGCAAGTGAGATTTGAGCCTAATGGTGTGGTTACATCCTATAACCACTTATTTTTCCTTCTTGTGTGCAATTATTCACTTCCTATGATTGTAATCTTCGATTTGTTTGATTCTTTATGTCCATTATTTTGTGTATACATGCATTTATATGATTGAGGCCATCATTTCAATTAGCTCACTTACCCAAATAGCTTTACCCCTTAGCATCCATTGTTAGCCAATTTGAGCCTACGCTTAACCTACTTGTTCTTATTTTAGCACATTACAAGCCTTGAAGCGGAAAACAATAAATGTCCTTATTTGGATCTTTGATTACCTTAGGCTAGTGTGTGTGTAACATTCAAGTGTGGGAAATCTTGGGACATTGGGTGAATAAAAGGGTAGTTTTGTTTTTTGTTGTAAATATTTGGGAATTAGGTGCATGTTCGTGTATTGATCAAATGTAAAACCTTATGTATTGATGCTCTTGTATATAGAAAGAAAAAAAATGAGAAAAACAAAAGAGAAAGAAAAGAAAAAAATAGAAAAACAAAGAAAAACAAAGAAAAAGAAAGCAATAAAAGGGGACAAAATGCCCCAAAGCAAAGTGAAGCTCAATAAAATCAATGTATATGTGTTGTGAAATGAAAAGGGGTACATGAGTATGTGAAAAAGTGAGAAGAATGGGTAGTCAGGTTAGAACTTAATTGTATAGGATGTCATAGGTTAGGTGGGAAGTTTAAGCTTATCAAAGATTCAAATTTCAAGCTCACTTGACCAAATATGCATCCTACCTTAACCCTAGCCCCATTACAACCAATAAAAAGACCTCATGATATGTGTATGCATGCATGAAATGTATGTTGATTGTTAGAAGAAAAACAAATCTTAGAAAGCATGAAATAGAGGAGAATTGAGTGAATCGACCCTAAACACTTGAGCGAATAGAGTGCAAACACATCCGGTGAGGGTTTGATGCTCAATTACATGTTTCCACCTATAAGTATCACTTTTCATGCAAGTTTGTAAAAATATTTAATAACTCAATCCAATTGTGGATTAGATTTGATAGTCCCTAGCCTTTGTGCATATATGCTTCTTGGGAATTGATTTATTTTGACCAAGCAATTGCATTCATTTAGATAGTTGCATATAGGTAGATTGCATTTAGTTAGTTTCCATTGAATAAATGCCATAACCTTACTTCATTCTTGGTTTAAGAATGAGGACATGCTTGGTTTAAGTGTGGGAAGGTTGATAAACCCCATTTTTAGGGTTTATCTTGTATTGATTTTAGGAGATTTTAACACCTTTTACCCACATCTATTCAATGAATTAGCATGATTTTGTGATTGTCTCCCAATTTGTGCTTAAATGTGAAAACATGCTTTTTAGGCCTTTAACTTGATAGTTTTAATTCACCTTTGATTCCACTAGATGCCTTGATTTGTTTGTTAGTGATTTCAGATTGAAAAGGCTAGGAATGGATCAAAGGAGTGAGAGGAAAGCATACAAAGTGGAGAAGATCATGAAAAGGCCAAAGAATTGAACTCGCCCATGGACGCGCGCGCGCACCAGGCGCTTACGCGCACCTTGCGAAATGGCCCATGGACGCGTACGCGTGCTGTGCGCGTACGCGTCGATGCTGATACCTGATTTTTAAGTGAATTCGTGATAAACCCCGATTTCGTGATTTATCTTGTGCTTATTTTGGGGGATTTTATCGCCTTTATCCACATTTATTCAATGAAATAGCATGGTTTTGTAATTCTCCTTTGAATTGTGCTTAAATGTAAAAACATGCTTTTTAAGCCTTAAACTAGTGATTTTAGTTCACTTTAACTCCATTCGATGCCTTGATGTGTTTGTTGAGTGATTTCAAGATCATAAAGCAAGTATTGGATGGAAGAAATGAGGAGAAAAGCATACAAGGAAGAGAATCCATGAAGAAACAAAGATTGGAATTACATCAAAGGGGCGCGCACGCGCACAAGGCGCGCACGCGCAGAAGAGGTTTATGTAGACACGCACACGCGAACATGACGTGCCCGCGCAGATGAAGGATTTTCCAATCGACGCGCAAGCGCAAAGCGCGCGTACGCGCCGATGCTCACACGTGACTCACTTAAAGGCAAATCGCTGGGGGTGATTTCTGGGCCACCCAGGCCCAATTCCAGCTTGTTTCTGAGTGTATTTCATGCAGAATTGAAGCCCAAGCAAAGAGAGGAAGAACATTAGTTAGTATTAGCATCATGTAGTATAGTTTCTAGGGAGAGAAGCTCCATCTTCTCTCTAGAATTAGGATAGATTAGGTTAATTTCACTTTAATCTAGTTCCGATTTCATGTTATTCCCTTGTTTTTATCTACAAATTCTTGTTTCTAGCCTTGATTATTCTTATTTCTCATGGTAACTTTTCTTTTTGTTATCTTTTGTGATGATAAATTCTTGTTGTGTTTGGATCTTTTCTTAATTACAATTTAATGTGTGATGTTCTTTTGTTGCCGAATTGAGTTGTGATCTCATTTTCTCTACAATTGTTATTCATTAGATTTCATCAATTTTTGTTATTTGTTGTACCTTCCTTTTATGCCTTCCAAGTGTTTGACAACATGCTTGGAAGGATGTTCGAGTAGAATTTTATGTTCTTGGCTTGGGAAGGTAACTTAGGAACTCTTGAGTTGCTAATGTCCAAGTGATTGATGATTGGGAGTCGTTAACTCTAATTCTAACTAATTGAATTAGTAAGGAATTAGGACTTATGGTCTTGGATTGATATAGCTCATTTGACTTTCCTTTATGAGTTAGAGGATGACTTAATGAGGTTGATCCTTGCCAATTCTCATGCTGTGGTTAGTAATTATGATAGAGATCTTTGACCACCAACCCTTGCCAAGACCCCTTTGTCACTTGATCTCTGTTATTAATTACTTTCATGTCTATCATTCCAAAAACCCCCAAAAACACACCTTATAGCCAATAACCAAGCATTTCATTGTGATTCCTAGGGAGATGACCCGGAGTCTAAATACTCCGGTTAATTTTCATTTGGGGTTTGTTACTCGTGACAACTCAAATTTTTGATGTGAGAATTGTTTGATGGTTTGGAGCTATGTTTACAACGAAGTAGTTCTTATTTCTATAAGAAGGAAATCTAGACCATCGAGCAAAGCACAATCATCAAAATGGCGCCGTTGCCAGGGAGTGACAATGGTGCTATATTATTGGCTATTGTATATATTGTGAATATCTTGAATTTGGTTTGTTTGTTTGTTTTACTAGTTAGGATTTTGTTTTCTTTGTTTGTTAGTAATACTTGTTTTCCTTTATACTCTCTTTCACTATGAATTCTCACCCCTTTTGCTATGAGTGTAGTTTTAACTATATTGTAGGAAATGGAGGCTTCAATGAGGATATGCATCAAGGATGGGAGGAACTTCAAGCTTATGAACAACCTTCATGGCAACAACCTCCTACGAACTCCTATGGGTATAATCCTGATTCTAATGTGTATCAACCCAATGTATATGATGACCCTAATTGTGGTTGTCAACCACAATCATCATATGCATATGATCCCATCTCTCAATATAGTTACACACCACATTCACAAGCCTCACATCACCATTCAACTCTATACGGCCATAATTCATACACACCATATCAACCACCATATGAATCACATCTAGAACCACCGTTCCAATACCAATACTCCCCTGAACCATAAGATCCATACACACCACCTCAAGGATTTCACCAATATGCACCGCATTCCAACTACAACACTTTTCCCTCGAATGATGAACCCTCTCTTTTACCACCAACCCCCAATGAAGCCACCATAATAGAAGTGAGAGATCTTGAATCTCATATCTTAAGGCGACATGAGGAGGACGAAAAGAAGTTTGAGGAGTTTAGAGCGAAAATGACTACCATGGTAGAAACCATTGGTGACATGATCTCATTCCGCCTAAGCTTGTGCGACCAAGGCACTCCCATTGTTGAATGTGCAGAAGCAACCAAGGAGCTTAGTGAGGAAATGAACCTAAAACTCCAAGGCGAATAAGAGGAACCGAAGCATGAAGTACAATAAGAGGAGAAGGTAGAGATGATTGAACCAAAGGAAGTAGCGGT
The DNA here is from genome assembly GCF_003086295.3 of Arachis hypogaea. Lineage (NCBI taxonomy): Eukaryota > Viridiplantae > Streptophyta > Magnoliopsida > Fabales > Fabaceae > Arachis > Arachis hypogaea. The sequence continues at coordinate 71,595,182 of NC_092039.1, read as the reverse complement.
TGGATGTTTAGGATATGTTGAGTACATAAAGGAATCCCAAGTTGAAGAGTCCTCTTTCAAGGAATGTAAAAGGGATACTAAAGAAAAGAGTAATGTTGCGGGAGTAAACGAGGAACCGAAGGAAATTGATCAAGAAATGGATTTTATCATCAATGAATTTTTGTCCACATTGATTAGTCCCCTTGACGATCTTGTTGAACCCTCTTCCAATGAAGAAGTGGAAGAAGTGTTCCAAGCAACAAGCCCTCCTATCTATGATGATTCCGAATCAACATATGATCCTTGTGAGTTTGAAGAATCCTTCCCCACTATGCTTGAAATTGATGATGAGATAGATTTCGCTCAAATTCCTCTGTATGATTTGAGTGATAGGGAAGAGACAGAAGAAATTGGTAAAGAAGAACTTGAACTTGAGGAATCTTATCAAGTGGTGGAAACCTCTAAAAGGGGATGGACGGGAGTAGAACATGCTTTGTCACAATCTTTGGGAACTCCTCCATCTAATTTGTCATCCAATCCTTCGCTTGAGTGGGTAAAACTTCTAATCTCAGCTCCATTATTCCACTTGAGTATGGTTTGCTTGAGACGGATGGCCAACTTAAAGCGCTCTGTGGAATTAAGCATAAGAGGAGGACATTTAGTAGTTGGCGTTGTAAGTCTAGATTCATTATGGTTAGAAACTCGAAACTGAAGAACATGGATTGGTGTAATGCTCAATTGAATAGGTCTAGGAGGATAGTTTGGTGCTCGCATGAGAATTCTACTTTCTTATCACCCGAACAGAACCGAGACGATCAACTAGAAGATGGGTGTGAAGATAAGATATGGGATCCTGGATCATACGCTTGAAGTCAATTTTGGGAGCTCATATCTTGGAAGGAACCTCACCAAAGCTTGGTGAACATGGTTGGAAATCCTGACAACCGACTGAAGGACAAGCACTCTTGGAGGTTCAAGGATGGACACAAGCATAAACCGCCTTGACAAGTGGTGCACAAAATTGCAATCACACTTTTGCAATCCCGCACAACTAACCAGCAAGTGTATTGGGTCGTCCAAGTAATACCTTGCGTGAGCAAGGGTCGATCCCACAGAGATTGTCGGCTTAAAGCAAGCTATGGTTATCTTGTAAATCTTAGTCAGGATATCAGAAATTATCAGGATTGATTGTGAAAAGCAAAAGAACATGAAATGATTACTTGTTTTGCAGTAATGGAGAATAGGTTGAGGTTTGGAGATGCTCCATCTTCTGAATCTCTGCTTTCCTACTATCTTCTTCTTCAAACACGCAAGTCTCCTTCCATGGCAAGCTGTATGTAGGGTTTCACCGTTGTCAATGGCTACCTCCATCCTCTCAGTGAAAGCGATTGCATATGCTCTGTCACAGCATAGCGGAATTCATCTGTCGGTTCTCAATCAGGCCGGAATAGAATCCAGTGATTCTTTTGCGTCTGTCACTAACGCCCTGCCTTCAGGAGATTGAAGCACGTCACAGTCATTCAATCATCGAATCCTACTCAGAATACCACAGACAAGGTTTAGACCTTCCAGATTCTCTTGAATGCCGCCATCAGTCCTAGCTTATACCACGAAGATTCCGATTAAAGAATCCAAGAGATAACTACTTAATCTAAGGTAGAACGGAGGTGGTTGTCAGTCACACGTTCATGGTTGAGAATGATGATGATTGTCACAGATCATCACATTCATCCGGATTAAGAACAAGTATTATCTTAGAATGGAAGCAAGCATGATTGAATGAGAAACAGTAGTAATTGCATTAATCCATCAAGACACAGCAGAGCTCCTCACCCCCAACCATGGGGTTTAGAGACTCATGCCGTGGAAAGTACACAAAGAAAGGTGTAAAAGTGTCATGAAGTCATCAGGTACAGATACAATGTCAAATGATCCTATTAATAGTAAACTAGTAGCCTAGGGTGTACAGAAATGAGTAAATGACGTAAAAATCCACTTCTGGGTCCACTTGGTGTGTGCTTGGGCTGAGCATTGAAGCTTTTATGTGTAGAGACGTTTTCTGGAGTTAAACGCCAGTTCTCATGCCAGTTTGGGCGTTTAACTCCAAGTTTCATGCCAGTTCCGGCGTTTAACGCTGGAATTTCTGAGGCTGATTTGCCACGCCGGTTTGGGCCATCAAATCTTGGGCAAAGTATGGACTATCATATATTGCTGGAAAGCCCAGGATGTCTACTTTCCAATGCCGTTGAGAGCGCGCCAATTGGGCTTCTGTAGCTCCAGAAAATCCACTTCGAGTGCAGGGAGGTCAGAATCCAACAGCATCTGCAGTCCTTTTTGGTCTCAGAATCAGATTTTTGCTCAGGACCCTCAATTTCAGCCAGAAAATACCTGAAATCACAGAAAAACACACAAACTCATAGTAAAGTCCAGAAAAGTGAATTTTAACTAAAAACTAATAAAAATATACTAGAAACTAACTAGATCATACTAAAAACATACTAAAAACAATGCCAAAAAGCATACAAATTATCCGCTCATCACAACACCAAACTTAAATTGTTGCTTGTCCCCAAGCAACTGAAAATCAAAATAGGATAAAAAGAAGAGAATATACTATAGACTCCAAAATATCAAGGAAACATAGTTCCAATTAGATGAGCGGGACTAGTAGCTTTTTGCCTCCGAACAGTTTTGGCATCTCACTCTATCCCTTGAAGTTCAGAATGATTGGCATCTATAAGAACTCAGAACTCAGATAGTGTTATTGATTCTCTTAGTTGAGCATAATGATTCTTGAACATAGCTAGTGTATGAGTCTTGGCTGTGGCCCAAAGCACTCTGTCTTCCAGTATTACCACCGGATACATACATGCCACAGACACATAATTGGGTGAACCTTTTCAGATTGTGACTCAGCTTTGCTAAAGTCCCCAATTAGAGGTGTTCAGGGTTCTTAAGCACACTCTTGTTGCCTTGGATTACAACTTTATTTCTTTTCTTTTTCTCTTTTCTTTTTTTTTCGAATTTTTTTTTGTATCCACTGCTTTTTCTTGCTTCAAGAATCAGTTTAATGATTTTAGATCCTCAATAACAGTTCTCTTTTTCCTCATTCTTTCAAGAGCCAACAATTTTAACATTCTCAAAACAACAAATTCAAGAGACATATGCACTATTCAAGCATTCATTCAGAAAACAAAAAGTATTGTCACCACATCAAACTAATTCAACTAGTTTCAAGGATGAATTTTGAAATCCTGTACTTCTTATTCTTTTGTGATTAAAGCATTTTTCATTTAAGAGAGGTGATGGATTTATAGGACATTCATATCTTTAAGTCATAAAATTTCAATTTTATTAATTATGAATTAAAGCAAGACTCAAAAATAGATATAAAATGAAACTAAAAAAAACGAAAAATAAAAACAAAACAAAGGAAAAAAAAACGCAAACATAGGCTCCTAATGATAGGGGTTTTCACAGAGTTAGGACTCAACAACCTTGATTTTGAGAAGTGGATGCTCCCTCAGCTTGAGAGGAGAACTTTTGGCGTTTCAATTCTTGGAGTTCACGCCCCTTGTCCTTCCATTGACTTCTTGGTGATTGGATGTTCAATAGGTATGAATTCATCTGCTTCCATCTTCACTCCAGCCACTTTACAGAGCAAGGAGATCAGGCTTGGATAAGCCAATTTGGTTACAGTGGAATTCTTATTTGCAATTGTGTAGATCTCACAAGCAATCACATGATGGACTTCCACTTCTTTTCCAAGCATAATGCAATGAATCATCACTGCTCTCTTGATGGTGACCTCAGAACGGTTGCTAGTGGGCAATATAGAATGCCCAATAAAGTCTAGCCACCCTCTTGCAATTGGCTTGAGGTCTCCCCTCTTGAGTTGGTTTGGGACACCCTTTGAATTGGTTATCCACTTAGTCCCAGGGAGGCATATGTCCTCTAGAACTTGATCCAACCCTTTATCTACTCTCACCATCCTCCTATTGAAGGAGTCAGGATCATCTTGCAGTTGAGGTAGTTTGAAGATTTCTCTTATTTTGTCCAGATGGAAGTACATAACTTTCCCTCTGACCATGGTTCTGTAGGTATGGTAAGCAGTTCCAGTCATTCTCTGCTTATCTGTTAGCCACAGATTAGAGTAGAATTCCTGAACCATGTTCCTTCCACCTTTATTTCAGGATTGGTCAGAACTTCCCATCCTCTGTTTCGAATTTGCTCTTGGATCTCCGGATATTCATCTTCTTTCAGATCAAATTTAACTTCTGGGATCACTGACCTCAGACCCATTATTTTGTGATAATGGTCTTCATGTTCTTTGGTTAAGAACTTCTCTTGATTCCAAAGATTCTTTGGATTAGTCTCTTTCTTTCCTCTTGAGTTGGTTTGTTTTCCCTTAGGAGCCATGATCTTGATGAATCTTGGCTTAGTGATCACGGAAAAGCACACCAAACTTAGAGGTTTTGCTTGTCCTCAAGCAAAAAGAGAAGAAAGAAGAGAAGAGAGAGAGAGAGGAAGAGGAAATTCGAATGGTGTGGTGGAAAGAGGAAGCCAAACACGAATTTATAAGGTGAGGGGGAGAGTTTTTTCGAAAAAAAAAAAGAGATTTGAAAGGAGATTTGAGAAGATATGGAAAGAAATTGAAAAAAGGGTGAGTTTTTGAAGAAGATTTGGGATTAATTTGAAATAGATTTGAAGAATGGTTTTGATTTGTGAAGATTTGAAAGTGAATGATGAAAGGTTGAAGTGCATTTATGTAGAAGAGTATGGGTAAAAAGAGGAAAGTTTGAAAAAATTTGAGTTGAAAACAAAAATGTGGTCCCCCCACCTTTCTGGCGTTAAACGCCCAGAATGGCACTCATTCTGGCGTTTAACGCCCAATTGGCACCCCTTTTGGGCGTTTAACGCCCAGCCAGGTGCCCTGGCTGGCGTTAAATGCCAGACAGCCTTTATCACTGGGCGTTTTTCAAAACGCCCAGGATGCTGCACACCTGGCGTTAAACGCCCAGAATGGTGCCCATTCTGGCGTTTAACGCCCAAAATGGCACCATTCCTGGCGTTAAACACCCAGAATGGTACCCATTCCTGGCGTTAAACGCCCAGAATGGTACCCATTCTGGCGTTTAACGCCCAAAATGCCCCTTACTGGCATTTTTTCGCCAGTAAGCTCATTTTCTTTGCTTTTTGAGCTGAATCCTTCTGTAACTCTGTGAATTCCTTCATTTTTGATATTTGCCTCTGTAAGAACTAATCATACAACCTACTAATGACTGGGTTGCCTCCCAGCAAGCGCTTCTTTACTGTCTTTAGCTGGACCTTCACTGAGAATCACTCAAGTCTCAGTTTTGAGCATTCCTGCTCAAAATTTCCTTCAAGATAGTGCTTGATTCTCTGTCCATTAACAATGAACTTCTTGTCAGAATCAATATCCTGAAGCTCAACATATCCATATGGTGACACTCCTGTAATCACATACGGACCCCTCCAACGGGATTTGAGTTTTCTTGGAAACAGTCTGAGCCTAGAGTTGAAGAGCAGAACTTTTTGTCCTGGCTCAAAGACTCTGGTTGACAACTTCTTGTCATGCCATTTCTTTGCCTTTTCCTTATAAATTTTTGCATTTTCAAAGGCATTGAGTCTGAACTCCTCTAGCTCATTTAGCTGGAGCAGTCTTTTTTCACCAGCTAACTGTGCATCCATGTTTAGGAATCTGGTTGCCAAGTAGGCTTTATGTTCCAGTTCCACAGGCAAATGACAGGCCTTCCCATACACCAGTTGGTATGGAGAGGTTCCTATAGGAGTCTTGAATGCTGCTCTGTATGCCCACAGAGCATCATCCAAGCTCTTTGCCCAATCCTTTCTTCGGGCCATCACAGTCCGTTCCAGGATTCTCTTTAGCTCTCTGTTAGAGACCTCAGCTTGCCCATTTGTCTGTGGATGATACGGAGTTGCCACTTTGTGGCTAATTCCATATCTAACCATAGCAAGGTGTAGCTGTTTATTGCAGAAATGAGTGCCCCCATCACTGATTAGCACTCTGGGAACGCCAAATCTGCTGAAAATGTTTTTCTGGAGGAATTTCAGTACGGTCTTAGTATCATTGGTGGGTGTAGCAATCGCTTCTACCCACTTAGACACATAGTCTACTGCCACCAGAATGTAAGTGTTTGAGTATGATGGTGGGAATGGCCCCATGAAGTCAATTCCCCATACATCAAACAGTTCTATCTCTAATATCCCTTGTTGAGGCATGGCATATCCATGAGGCAGGTTACCAGCTCTTTGGCAACTGTCACAGTTACGCACAAACTCTCGGGAATCTTCATAGAGAGTAGGCCAGTAGAAGCCACATTGGAGGACTTTAGTGGCTGTTCGCTCACTTCCAAAATGTCCTCCATACTGTGATCCATGGCAGTGCCATAGGATCCTTTGTGCTTCTTCTCTGGGTACACACCTGCGGATCACTCCGTCAGCACATCTCTTGAAGAGATATGGTTCATCCCAGAGGTAGTACTTGGCATCTGAAATTAATTTCTTTCTCTGCATGTAACTGTACTCTTTGGGTATGAACCTCACAGCTTTAAAATTTGCAATATCTGCAAACCATGGAGCTTCCTGAATGGCAAATAGTTGCTCATCTGGGAAAGTCTTTGAGATCTCAGTAGAAGGGAGGGACGCCCCAGCTACTGGTTCTATTCGGGACAGATGATCTGCTACTTGGTTCTCTGTCCCTTTTCTGTCTCTTATTTCTATATCAAACTCTTGCAGAAGCAACACCCATCTAATGAGCCTGGGTTTTGAATCCTGCTTTGTGAGTAGATATTTAAGAGCAGCATGGTCAGTGTACACAACCACTTTGGATCCCACTAGATAGGATCTAAACTTGTCAATGGCATAGACCACTGCAAGTAACTCTTTTTCTGTGGTTGTGTAGTTCTTCTGTGCGTCATTTAGAACACGGCTGGCATAGTAAATGACGTGCAAAAGCTTGTTATGCCTCTGTCCCAACACTGCACCAATGGCATGGTCACTGGCATCACACATTAGTTCAAATGGCAATGTCCAATCTGGTGCAGAGATGACTGGTGCTGTGACCAGCTTAGCTTTCAGGGTCTCAAATGCCTGCAGACACTGTGTATCAAACACAAATGGTGTGTCGGCAGCTAACAGGTTACTCAGAGGTTTTGCAATTTTCGAAAAATCCTTTATAAACCTTCTGTAGAATCCTGCATGCCCCAGAAAGCTTCTGATTGCCTTAACATTGGCAGGTGGTGGTAATTTTTCAATTACCTCTACCTTTGCCTTATCCACCTCTATTCCCCTGCTTGAAATTTTGTGCCCAAGGACAATTCCTTCAGTCACCATAAAGTGACATTTCTCCCAGTTTAAAACCAGGTTAGTCTCTTGGCACCTTTTCAGGACAAGTGCTAGGTGATTAAGACAGGAGCTAAATGAGTCTCCATATACTGAAAAGTCATCCATGAAGACTTCCAGAAATTTCTCTACCATATCTGAGAAGATAGAGAGCATGCACCTCTGAAAGGTTGCAGGTGCGTTGCACAGACCAAAAGGCATCCTCCTATAGGCAAACACGCCAGAAGGGCAAGTGAATGCTGTTTTCTCTTGGTCCTGAGGATCTACTGCAATTTGGTTGTAGCCTGAATAGCCATCCAAAAAGCAGTAATAATCATGGCCAGCTAGTCTTTCTAGCATTTGGTCTATGAATGGTAAAGGAAAATGATCCTTTCTGGTGGCTGTATTGAGCCTTCTGTAGTCAATACACATGCGCCACCCTGTGATTGTCCTTGTAGGAACCAGTTCATTTTTTTCATTATGAACCACTGTCATGCCTCCCTTTTTGGGAACAACTTGGACAGGGCTCACCCAGGGGCTATCAGAAATAGGATAAATAATCCCAGCCTCTAGTAACTTAGTGACCTCTTTCTGCACCACCTCCTTCATGGCAGGATTTAGCCTCCTCTGTGGTTGGACCACTGGTTTGGCATTATCCTCCAGTAGGATCTTGTGCATGCATCTAGCTGGGCTAATGCCCTTAAGATCACTTATGGACCACCCAAGAGCTGTCTTGTGTGTCCTTAGCACTTGAATCAGTGCTTCCTCTTCCTGTGAGTTTAAAGCAGAGCTTATAATCACTGGAAAAGTGTCACCCTCTCCCAGAAATGCATATTTCAGGGATGGTGGTAGTGGTTTGAGTTCAGGCTTGGGAGGCTTATCCTCCTCCTGAGGAATTTTCGACAATTCCTTTACCTCCTCTAGTTCTTCTTGATCAGTTTGAGCATCCTTGAAGATGTCCTCAAGCTCTGATTCTAGGCTTTCAGCCATATTGATCTCTTCTACCAGAGAGTCAATAATGTCAGCGCCCATGCAGTCATTTGGTATGTCTGGATGCTGCATAGCTTTTACAGCATTCAACTTGAACTCATCCTCATTGACTCTCAAGGTGACTTCCCCTTTTTGCACATCAATGAGAGTTCGTCCAGTTGCTAGGAAGGGTCTTCCTAGAATGAGAGTTGCACTCTTGTGCTCCTCCATTTCCAGCACCACAAAGTCAGTGGGAAAGGCAAATGGCCCAACCTTGACAATCATGTCCTCAATTATGCCTGATGGGTGTTTAATGGAGCCATCAGCAAGTTGGAGGCATATCCGGGTTGGTTTGACTTCTCCAGTCAACCCAAGCTTTCTGATAGTGGATGCAGGTATTAGATTGATGCTTGCTCCAAGATCACATAGAGCTGTCTTGGTGCAAGCACCTTCTAATGTGCATGGTATCATAAAGCTCCCTGGATCTTGAAGCTTTTCTGGTAAGCTTTTTAATATGACTGCACTGCATTCTTCAGTGAGAAACACTTTTTCAGTTTCTCTCCAATCCTTCTTATGACTTAGGATTTCTTTCATGAACTTAGCATAAGAAGGTATTTGCTCAAGTGCCTCTGCAAACGGAATCTTTATTTCAAGAGTCCTTAGATAGTCTGCAAAGCGGGCAAATTGCTTATCCTGTTCCGCTTGGCGGAGTTTTTGAGGATAAGGCATCTTGGCTTTATATTCTTCAACCTTAGATGCTGCAGGTTTATTCCTTACAGAAGTGGTTGAAGAAGCCTTGTTAGAGGGATTACTGTTAGCACTCTCAGGTGTCTGATTCTCCCCAGGCGTCTGAACGCTAGGAATGGGTGAAGTTTGGGCGTTAAACGCCAACTTTTCCCCCTTTTCTGGCGTTTGAACGCCAGAACTGGGCAAGGAATGGGCGTTTAACGCCAGCTTTCCTTCCCTTTCTGGCGTTTGAACGCCAATAGCATTCCTCTCTGGGCTCTTACTGTCCTCAGAGGGATTTTGAACAGTGGTTTGGTCGTCCTCTGTCAATTGTTCCTTGTTTGGCTTTTTACTCTTTTGAGCAGTGTTATTCAGGGTCTTCCCACTCCTCAATTGAACTGCTTGACATTCCTCTGTTATCTGTTTAGATATTTGCTGTTTTGCTTGATTCAACTGCAGTTCTATGCTCTTGTTAGCAACTTTAGTTTCATAGAGCATCTCTTTAAAGTCTGCTAACTGTTCTGTCATCAGGAGCAATTGTTGATTAAGCTCATTTATCTGTTCTTGAGGATTAGGGTCAGTGACTACTGTCATGACTTCCTCTTTTGGAGAGAACTCATTGCTAGAATACAAATATTGGTTTCTAGCAACAGTGTCTATAAGCTCTTGAGCTTCTTCAATTGTCTTCCTCATGTGTATAGATCCACCAGCTGAGTGGTCTAAAGACATCTGAGCTTTTTCTGTAAGCCCATAATAAAAAATGTCTAACTGTACCCACTCTGAAAACATTTCAGAGGGATATTTCCTTAGCATACCTCTATACCTCTCCCAGGCATTATAAAGGGATTCATTATCCTCTTGTTTAAAGCCTTGGATGTCCAGCCTTAACTGTGTCATCCTTTTTGGAGGGTAAAAATGACTCAGGAATTTGTCTGACAACTGTTTCCATGTCTTTATGCTTGCTGTAGGTTGGTTATTCAACCATCTTTTAGCTTGATCTTTTACAGCAAATGGAAACAACAATAGTCTGTAGACATCCTGATCTACCTCTTTATCATGTACTGTGTCAGCAATTTGTAAAAACTGTGCCAGAAACTCAGTAGGTTCTTCCTGTGGAAGACCGGAATACTGGCAATTTTGCTGCACTATGATAATGAGTTGAGGATTTAGTTCAAAGCTGCTTGCTTTGATGGGAGGTGTACAGATGCTACTCCCATATGCAGCTGTAATGGGGTTAGCATATGACCCCAGAGTCCTTTTGGACTGATTAATCCCACTTAAGTCCATGATGGACAAAAGGGAAATGATGATGATTGCAAAGAGATAAATTTTGTTTTTGTTGTTTTTTTTTTTGAATAAACGAAAAACTAAAATAAAACAGAGGAAAATTAAAATAAAAATTCGAAAATCAAAAAGAAAATAAGATCTAAGTAAATTGAAAACTGAATCAATTAGTTAATCAAAAAGATTTTGAAAACAGCAATTAAAAAGATATGATTGAAAAATTTTTATGAAAAGGATTTGATTTTGAAAAGAGGAAAGAGAAAAACACAAAAAGACACCAAACTTAAAATTTTAGAAAATCAAACACACAGTTTTTGAAAATTTTTTAAGGGAAAAACACAAAGAGGACACCAAACTTAGAATTTTTGTAAATCAAAAAGGGACTAAAAACATGCAAAAATCGAAAATCAAAAGGAAAACAAAAGCATGCAATTGACACCAAACTTAGAATATGGAACTAGACTCAACTAAAAGACTCTAAACCAACAAAAATAAAACAGTCCTAATCTAAGCAACAAGATAAGCCGTCAGTTGTCCAAACTCAACAATCCTCGGCAACGGCGCCAAAAACTTGGTGCACGAAATTGCAATCACACTTTTGCAATCCCGCACAACTAACCAGCAAGTGTACTGGGTCGTCCAAGTAATACCTTGCGTGAGCAAGGGTCGATCCCACAGAGATTGTCGGCTTGAAGCAAGCTATGGTTATCTTGTAAATCTTAGTCAGGATATCAGAAATTATCAGGATTGATTGTGAAAAGCAAAAGAACATGAAATGATTACTTGTTTTGCAGTAATGGAGAATAGGTTGAGGTTTGGAGATTCTCCATCTTCTGAATCTCTGCTTTCCTACTATCTTCTTCTTCAAACACGCAAGTCTCCTTCCATGGCAAGCTGTATGTAGGGTTTCACCGTTGTCAATGGCTACCTCCCATCCTCTCAGTGAAAGTGATTGCATATGCTCTGTCACAGCATAGCGGAATTCATCTGTCGGTTCTCAATCAGGCCGGAATAGAATCCAGTGATTCTTTTGCGTCTGTCACTAACGCGCCGCCTTCAGGAGATTGAAGCACGTCACAGTCATTCAATCATCGAATCCTACTCAGAATACCACAGACAAGGTTTAGACCTTCCGGATTCTCTTGAATGCCGCCATCAGTCCTAGCTTATACCACGAAGATTCCGATTAAAGAATCCAAGAGATAACTACTTAATCTAAGGTAGAACGGAGGTGGTTGTCAGTCACACGTTCATGGTTGAGAATGATGATGATTGTCACAGATCATCACATTCATCCGGATTAAGAACAAGTATTATCTTAGAATGGAAGCAAGCATGATTGAATGAGAAACAGTAGTAATTGCATTAATCCATCAAGACACAGCAGAGCTCCTCACCCCCAACCATGGGGTTTAGAGACTCATGCCGTGGAAAGTACACAAAGAAAGGTGTAAAAGTGTCATGAAGTCATCAGGTACAGATACAATGTCAAATGATCCTATTAATAGTAAACTAGTAGCCTAGGGTGTACAGAAATGAGTAAATGACGTAAAAATCCACTTCTGGGTCCACTTGGTGTGTGCTTGGGCTGAGCATTGAAGCTTTTATGTGTAGAGACGTTTTCTGGAGTTAAACGCCAGTTCTCATGCCAGTTTGGGCGTTTAACTCCAAGTTTCATGCCAGTTCCGGCGTTTAACGCTGGAATTTCTGAGGCTGATTTGCTACGCCGGTTTGGGCCATCAAATCTTGGGCAAAGTATGGACTATCATATATTTCTGGAAAGCCCAGGATGTCTACTTTCCAATGCCGTTGAGAGCACGCCAATTGGGCTTCTGTAGCTCCAGAAAATCCACTTCGAGTGCAGGGAGGTCAGAATCCAACAGCATCTGCAGTCCTTTTTGGTCTCAGAATCAGATTTTTGCTCAGGACCCTCAATTTCAGCCAGAAAATACCTGAAATCACAGAAAAACACACAAACTCATAGTAAAGTCCAGAAAAGTGAATTTTAACTAAAAACTAATAAAAATATACTAGAAACTAACTAGATCATACTAAAAACATACTAAAAACAATGCCAAAAAGCATACAAATTATCCGCTCATCAACAAGGAGCCTCCCAAATGTCCAACTTAAGGACTTAAACCAAAAGTGCTTGGTAGGAGACATCCCACCATGGTAAACTCTTTCCATTCTCTTGTAAATATAACGAATGAATGAATTGGGTTCCATTGCATATAGTTTCTCTACCTTCTAATTGTATTTTACTTTGATTGCTAAGGTGTTTCATAAAATCTATGCTTGAATATGGGATGATTCTTTGAAATTGAGTTTTTGCTTGGATTCCAAGATTTCTAAGTTCATTTGAAAAATACCCATTATTTCAAATTATGTATCAATTTTACATCTTAGCTTGCTTTAGGACCTTGAAGGAGATTGAGAGGGTACTAAGCTCTTCCCAAAAAAAAAAAGAAAAAGAGAAGAAAGAGAGATTCTATGCGCTAGCGCATAGAGCGCGCGCGTAGAATCGCATTCTGAACTTTCTAGGCCAAGGACCAGAAAGTTGTGCCACTTTTGGGCCAACTCTGTATCTCAACCCATGCGGACGCACGCTGCACGTGTCCACGCCCCTTCCTGTTTCTCTTCCCACGCGTCAGCGTAATTTGCACCTCCGCGCCCATTCCATAGGCTCAAGCGATCCACGCGAACGCGTACAGTGGGCATGTGCGTCGATGCATCTCAGCATCACCCAGGCTAAGAACCTAAGAGTTGTGCCAACTCTGGGCCTCCTTATGCCTCTAGCCCAACCCACATGCGCGGACGCGCAACATACGCGCTCACGCGGATGCAAAAATCACTAACCCTGAATTCGTGAAGGGAACAGTGCATTCGCGCAACCCTCTCCTCTTCCCCAACGTCCCTCTCTGCTCCTCCTCTCCAACGTTCCACCCCCAACCTCCGTTACCCCTCTCCGGCGAACCACCCCGAGACCACCGCTGTCACCGCCTCACCCCTCTCTTTTTCTTCCTCTCCTTCTTGCCGTTTCCTTCTCGCTGTTTCCTTCTCCCTCTCACTCCTCTGTCCTCTCTCACGGTGACCGCAACTCCGACCGATGTGACCTCCATTGTCACTGGCGCAAGCTTCCTCCTTACCACCATCCGAGGTAGTAACTCTGCTGATCACTTCCACTGCTTCCCTTTCCTTCCCTTTTCCGCATCCATTTCTGCTTCCCAGGTTCCACCCTACCTCTGCTCTATTTTATTTCTATTCTTAACTTCTTGTTAGTTTAATTAGTTAGTACATGATTTTGTTTGTTAGGATAGTTAGAGATATTTGCTGTTAGGTAGTTAGGATGTGGTTAGAGGATTCTAGGTCTGATAAGTGCTCCGTTTGTAATTACGTGTTTGAATTTTTGTGCTGTGAGGAACTACTCTGTTTCATTGCTCTGCTTATGTTGTATGTTGCATGTTGCTTCACTGTTCATTGCTGATGGTTATTTGCAGCTCATTCAAGTTCATTCCTCAATTGCTTACTTCCAATGCATTTATATATGGTCTTCTCCGTTTTTCATTGTTGATGCATTCATATGGAAGTTAATTTGACTGCTTTAATTTGGGAAATAGCCAACTTACTACCAAATTGCTGCCGGATTTTTTTCCTAACCATACACCATGAATTACACTCACTTGTTGTAACAACTTCTATTTGATGATTTATGTATCAAAAGGATTTTGTTACCTAAATGGTTTTGGAAATTGTTCAAAAACAAGTTTGGTCATGATTCTCATATTCTTTGCTTATATTTATGCTAGATTGCTTATACGCATTGAATGATTCTAATGAATTTTCAGATTGACCAGTAACTTGATTTTCATTTGAAATTGAGCTTATTTGCTTGCTCCACAAGATTGATGATTTCTTCTACCTATATGACCGCTATGATTCGAACCCTTCATGCCCAGATTACCCTTGGTCACATGGCATATGAATTTTTCAAATCTTATCTCAATCTTTGTGACTTTCATGGCTCATCAAATTGGGTGTTGAATATTTCTTGATTGATTCATTCTTTGACATTTTGATCGCACCAACACCAATTCATGTAATTCTAGTAATCTACATTGATTGATGACTTGTTTTCTCGTGAGTTGTCTTTTTAGCGACATCATATTTCATCATCAATGACTTGATGTTTTTCATGATTGTGAACATGCTTACATCCCTACTATGTACATATCTTTTGAATTAAGCCGGTAGCCACCATATCACTGACTTCCAAACTGATTTCTAACTCTAACTTGTTTAACTGACTAACTTCTCTTTTGGTTTTTGACTTAACTCTTTTGATCATTCTTTTGGATATGGTGTTTCTTAGGCTTAATAATCAAGTAATGTGCAATTGTGGTTTGAATTCTTGGTTTGAAGATTCTTTTGAATTCTGAACCTTGTTGCTTTCATTCCAAGAATTCTACTTTATTTGCTCAATTTCTGAATATGCATTGTTATGAGTGCTTCTTGATTATTTGGCTAGCTTTTTATATTATGTAAATTCTGTTTTTCAGGATGTCAAACAAAGGGAAAGCCATAGCCACTCCTTCTAAGAAAAGAAAGCACTCTAAAATCTCTATCGCGTCCCTATATGCTAATTATGCTAACAATCCACTGAATGAGACGGATAAGGAAAATCAGCTGCTTCCATCCACTGACCCACTCAAATTCCCCAACCTCTACTGTGAGCTTTGCTTCCCCAAATACCGGAAGAAAAATCTAAATGTTGAGAAGAGGTTGGTGCTTTCAAATGATGTAAGGCATGTCGTCAATGGCCGCATTCTAGAGTTGGGTTTGAATTTTGTTGATAGGGATCTGGGGAGGATAAACATCTCATGGGTCAAGGAGTTCTACTGCAACTTCTTCCGTGCCAATCTCGATTCAGTTCAGCTGAGGGATAGAGAGATTATGATTATTGAGGATGCCATCAAAGAGGCACTGCAGTGCCAACACATTACTGATGATGCTTCCACATATCAACAGGTAGATATTGCTATCAACTGCATGACCTTCGATTATGAGGCGCTTAAGCGTGTGATTGCCACACCAGAGACTCCATGGGTGATGGATTCGAGCAACAAGAAGCCCAAGGGGATGATGTTTGCTCATTTGTCTAGAGAGGCCAAGACCTGGCAGATGATATTTGCCACCTATATCTTGCCCACCACACATTTCTCTGAGATCCCGATGGACATGTTAGTTTTGATCGGTTGTGTCATGGAGGGAAAAGAGGTGTACTTCCCCCGTTTGATCCGACAGAGTATGTGGCGAGCATATATCCGTAGCTTACTTCCATTTCCCACTCTGGTTACCAGTATGGCTGAGTTAGCTGATGTTCAGTGAAGGGATGATGATGAAACACCACCACCCTTGGATGATGATGACAAGGAGGTCACTATTCCTTGGGGTGGTTGGGTGCACGAGAGACCACCTCTTAGAGGCCGTTCTCATGCTAGAGTGACTGTGGAGGCAGCTGGACCTTCACCCTCCACAGCAGCAGCCCCCTCTTCCTCGACCGCCACCGCATCCTTACCACCACCACCAGCACCTGAGTCGACATACCTATTGGTGCATCGCTTACTCCGTTTCTTGGAGTTCCTCGAGCGTCGCCTTATAAGACGTATTGACCGTTTAGACCGGGCATTCGCATCACAGGGCATCGAGCTGTCCCCACTTCCAGACTCTCCCACCTCAGATGAGCAAGATCAGGAGGAGGAGCATGGCGAGGAGTCGATTCAGCAGGACGCACCACCAGAGGCATAGACCACTATTGAGACTCAGCAGCCTCCTGAGGACTCACAGCCAGCACCACCGCCAGTTCCATGGCCTGAGCATGAGCCACAGCCCGGCGCGATTGTTGACCCCCATCCCGAGCTTCAGCAGTAGCATCGAGGACGATGCTTGATTCTAAAGTGTGGGGAGGTCACCGTTTATGATCGATGTTTGCTCTAATGTGGTGAACTTTCAGACTTCTATTTATATCCTCTGCCACTTTATTTTGTTTTATTCCACACTTTACATTTTAGATCATTTTGGTTGATGCACACTTTTAGCTACTCTTAGTATATATATATATGTTTTGCATCTGGGCTTTGATTGTGATTATAAAAATATTTTGGATTGTTAAATCCTAGTTAACCCTTTCTATATAAAATTCGTGCTTTGATTGAAAAAGGGATAGACTAGGAAACATTACACTGAAAATAAGCTTAGCCAGTATGATGAAAATTTTCAAGAAATTCATTTTTAGGGCATCACCCCAATTGATTGAAAATATTTTTTTTAGAACTTGCTTGAATTATACAGTTGTGGATCATGTTTTTGAGATAAGAACACAAGCATGTGTGGTTACATCATATAGCCACTTATTTTCATTCTTGTGTGCATTACTCTCTTTCTATGATTGTAATCTTTGATTTGTTTGATTCTATATGTCTATTATTTTGTGTATACATGCACTTATATGATTGAGGCCATCGTTTCAATTAGCTCACTTACCCAAATAGCCTACCTTTTATCTTCCATTGTTAACCAATCTTAAGCCTATGCTTAACCCATTTGTTCTTAATTTTAGCACATTACAAGCCTAAAGCGAAAAACAATAAATGTCCTTATTTGGATCTTTGATTAGCTTAGGCTAGTGAGAGTGCTTATCATTCAAGTTTGGGAGAGTTAGGAACATTGGTTGGGATGAAAGTGTATTTTTGTATTTTTGTCAATATTTTGGGAAATTGGGTACATACTCATGCATTGAATGTAAAACCATATGCATTGATATTTTGTATATACTTTATTGCAAAAAGAAAAAAAGTAAATAATATAAAATAAAGGAAAATATATATATATATAAAAAAATAGAAAAGAAAGAAAAAGAAAAGCAATAAGAAGGGGACAAAATGCCCTAAAGTGGAGCTCAATAAGAATCAATGCATATGTGTGGTGATCAGAAAGAGAATGCATAAGTGTGTGTGAAAAGTGAGAGAATGGGTAGTTAGGTTAGCTTTGAATTGTATATGTTGTCATAGGTTAGGTGGGAAGTTTCAGTTAATCAAAGATTTGAATTTCACGCTCACTTAACCATATGCATCCTACCTTGACCCTAACCCCATTACAACCTATGGAAATTCCTCATGATATTTGTATGCATGCATGGAGTAATTGTTCATTGTTAGATGAAAAACAAATCTTGGAAAGCATGATTAGGAGAAAATCGAGTGAATCAACCCTATACACTTGAGCGCATAGAGCGGATACACATCCGGTGAGGGTTTGATCGCTCAATTACATGCCTCCACCTGTGATCATCTTTTCTTGCAAGTTTGTGAAATCTCTTATGCTTCAATTCAATTGTGGGTTTGCTTTGATTATTACTGCACTTGCATGTTGATTCCTGGAGATTGATTCATTTTGACTAAGCCAATTCATCCATATAGGTAGATTGCATTTAGATAGAATTCACTTAGCTAGTTTTCATTGAAACAACATTAATACCCCTTGCTTCTTTCTTGATTTCAGCATGAGGGCATGCTTAGTTTAAGTGTGGGGAGGTTTAATAAACCCCGATTTTGTGATTTATCTTGTGCTTATTTTGCTGGATTTTATCACCTTTTTCCATATTTATTCAATGAAATAGCATGGTTTTGTAATTCTCCTTTGAATTGTGCTTAAATGTAAAAATATCCTTTTTAAGCCTTAAACTGGTGATTTTAGTTCACTTTAACTCCATTCGATGCCTTGATGTGTTTGTTGAGTGATTTCAGGATCATAAGGCAAGTATTGGATGGAAGAAATGAGGAGAAAAGCATACAGGAGGAGAATGCATGAAGAAACAAAGATTGGAATTGCATCAAAGGGGCACGCACGCGCACAAGGCGCGCACGCGCAGAAGAGGTTCATGTAGGCACGCACACAAGAACATGACGCACCCGCGCAGATGAAGGATTTGCCAATCGACGCGCAAGCGCAAAGCGCGCATACGCGCCGATGCTCGCACGTGACTCACTTATAGGCAAATCGTTGGGGGTGATTTCTGGGCCACCCAGGCCCAATTCTAGCTTATTTCTGAGTGTATTTCATGCAGAATTGAAGCCCAAGCAAAAAGAGGAAGAACATTAGTTAGTATTAGCATCATGTAGTGTAGTTTCTAGGGAGAGAAGCTCCATCTTCTCTCTAGAATTAGGATAGATTAGGTTAATTTCACTTTAATCTAGTTCCGATTTCATGTTATTCTCTTGTTTTTATCTACAAATTCTTGTTTCTAGCCTTGATTATTCTTAGTTCTCATGGTAACTTTCCTTTTTGTTATCTTTTGTGATGATAAATTCTTGTTGGGTTTGGATCTTTTCTTAATTACAATTTAATGTGTGATGTTCTTTTGTTGCCGAATTGAGTTGTGATCTCATTTTCTCTACAATTGTTATTCATTAGATTTCATCAATTTTTGTTATTTGTTGTACCTTCCTTTTATGCCTTCCAAGTGTTTGACAAAATGCTTGGAAGGATGTTAGAGTAGAATTTTATGTTCTTGGCCTAGGAAGGTAACTTAGGAACTCTTGAGTTGCTAATGTCCAAGTGATTGATGATTGGGAGCCGTTAACTCTAATTCTAACTAATTGAATGAGTAAGGAATTAGGACTTATGGTCTTGGATTGACATAGCTCATTTGACTTTCCTTTATGAGTTAGAGGATGACTTAATGAGGTTGATCCTTGCCAATTCTCATGTTGTGGTTAGTAATTATGATAGAGATCCTTGACCACCAACCCTTGCCAAGACCCCTTTGTCATTTGATCTCTGTTATTAATTACTTTCATGTCTATCATTCCAAAAACCCCAAAAACACACCTTATAGCCAATAACCAAGTATTTCATTGTGATTCCTAGGGAGACGACCCGGAGTCTAAATACTCCGGTTAATTTTCATTTGAGGTTTGTTACTCGTGACAATTTAAATTTTTTATGTGAGAATTGTTTGATGGTTTGGAGCTATGCTTACAACGAAGTAGTTCTTATTTCTATGAGAAGGAAATCTAGACCATCGAGCAAAGCACAATCATCAATTCGCACCTAACGAATTCTCAAGGGTTATGGGGCCCAATCCCAAACAACTTTGACGCCAGAAATGCTATTTTAAGCCAAGGATTGAAGAGCAAAGGGAGATTGAATCATTCACACTTATTAGGATTAGTTTAGAGTTAGTTTTAGAGAGAGAAGCTCTCACTTCTCTCTAAGATTAGGATTAGGATTAGGTTTAGTTCTTAGATCTAGATTTAGATTCATGCTTTCTTCTACTTATACCTTTCAATTCCTTGTTGTTACATTCATTCTTCTTCTATTCTTTTGTTGTAATTTCCTTTATGTTGTTCTTATACTTTGTTGTAGATCTACTATTGTTCCTTCTCTTTTCTTTCAATTCAATTCAAGGTAACTCATAATAATTGTGTTTCTTTTGATTGTTGTTGTTAATTCCTTTCAATAATTGTTGTTAGATCCTACTCTTGTTATCAATTTCCTATGCTTTTCTTTTGTACCTTCCAAGTGTTTGATGAAATGCTTGGTTGGATTTTATAGTAGAATTTTATGCTCTTGGCTTGGAAAGGTAACTTAGGACTTCTTGAGTTGCTAATGTCTAAGTAATTGATGATTGGGATCCATTGACTCTAGTTCTCACTAATTGAATTAGTGGAGAGTTAGGACTTATGGACTAGGATTGATGTAGCTCACTTGACTTTCCTTTATTATTAGTTAGAGGATGATTTAGTGAGATTAATCCTTGCCAATTCTCATATTGTGGTTAGTGATTAGGATAGAGATCCTTGACCACCAACCCTTACCAAGACCTTTTTAGGCATTAGTTTACTTTTTGCCATTTATCTTTCATGTTTCTTATCAAAATCCCAAAAATAACTCATAACCAATAACAAGACACTTTATTGTAATTCCTAGGGAGAACGACCCGAGGTTCAATACTTCGGTTTATAGATTTTAGGGGTTTGTTACTTGTGACAAATAACTTTTTGTATGATAGGATTATTGTTTGGTTTAGAAACTATACTTGCAACGAGATTTCATTTGTGAAATTCTAAATTGTCAAAAATCCAATCATCAGAACCCATTAGTCAAATTGGGGGATTTCTGGGAGAAGCTCATGCGCCCTCCTCTTGTTGTGGTTGTCTTGAGCTTGAGATCCATCTATTATCTTTTTAGTGATTGAGTGCTCAGTTAGGATGAACTCATCCACTCCCATCTGTACCCCTGCATCCTTACATAACAGATAGATCAAGCTTGGGTAAGCCAATTTGGCCTTAGTAGATTCCTTTTGTGCAATTGTGTACATTTCATAAGGAATTAGCTGATGAACCCCTACCTCTCTTCCCAACATAATACAGTGAATCATCACTGCCCTTTTTACAGTAACTTCAGAACGATTACTTGTGGGATGTATAAAATGTCCAATAAAATCCAGCCAGCCCTTAGCAACTGGTTTGAGATTTCCCCTCTTTAGTTGGTTTGGGACACCTTTTGTGTTGGTTATCCACTTGGTTCCAAGGAGGCATATGTCCTCTAGAACTTGATCCAGCTTTTTATCTTTAGCCATTCTCCTATTAAAGGATTCTGGATCATCTTGCAGTTGAGGAAGTTTGAGGACTTCTCTTACTTTGTCAAGGTGAAAGTAAATAATCTTCCCCCTGACCATAGTCTGAAAGGTGTGGAAGGCAGTTTCCACTATTCTTTTCTTATCTGTTAGCCACAGATTTGCATAGAATTTCTGGACCATGTTTCTTCCCACATTCATCTCAGGATTAGCTAGGATTTCCCAACCTCTATTTCGAATCTACTATTGGATCTTTGGATATTCGTCTTCTTTCAGATCGAATTTAACTTCCGGGATCACTGATCTTCTGCACGTGATTTTGAAGTAATGGTCTGCATGTTCTTTGGTGCAGAACCTCTCATGCATCCAAGGTTTTAGATTGTTCTCTTTCTTACCTCTTGGAGTGGTTTATTTTCCTTTAGGGGCCATGATCTTGGTGAATTTTAGCTCAGTGATCACAAAAAAACACACCAAACTTAGAGGTTTTCTTGTCCTCAAGCAAAAGAAAGGAAAGAAGAGGGATAGAAGGAGAAAAGGATTCGAATGGTGATTGAATGGGGATGGCCGAATGGGATTTAAAAGGGAGAGAGGGTGGGTTTTCAAAATTCTTTTGAAAAAGATATGATAGAAAGATATGATTGGTAAAAGATAAACATGATATGAAAAAGATAGGATTTTAAAATTTTGAAAGATATGGAAAAGATATGGGGAAATTAAATTTGAATTTTTGTTAATGCATCTAAAAAAAGATAAAATGGGTGATTTGAAAAGATATGGAAAGAAATTGGAAAGATGAATGAGTTTTAAAAACATTTTTGAAAAAGAATTGAAAGGGAATTAAGAAGAATTTATAAGACTAATAATTTTTTAAATAGGGATTGAAAGATGAAGATTTTTAATGTTTTTATGCAGAAAATTAAGAATTAAAACAAGAAAAATTGAAAAAAATTGATTTGGGAACAAAATTCCCCTCGCCCTGCTGTTCTGGCGTTAAACGCCCAGAATGGTATCCATTCTGGCATTTAACGCCCATCTGCTAGCAAATCTAGGCATTTAACGCTCAGCCAGGTACCCTTTGTCACTGGGCATTTTTTCTGAATGCCCAGGACGCTGCTCATTCTGGCATTAAACACCCAGAATGCTACCCATTCTGGCGTTTAACGCCCAGAATGCTACCTTTACTGGCGTTAAACGCCCAGAATGGTGCCCATTCTGGCATTTAACGCCCAGAATGATTCTTTACTGGTGTTTTAACACTAGTGAGCTCTTTTTCTCTGTGATTCATCTGCTTTATGCTCTGAACCTTTCGTTTTTCTGTATTATTTAACTAACATGAATAAACTTATATAATTGTTGCAAACATCTGATGTCTGCTGATGGTTGGGTTGCCTCCTAGCAAGCGCTTCTTTACTGTCTTTAGCTGGACTTCACTAAGCTTTAATCCAGTCTCAGTCTTGAGCATTCTTGCTTAACATTGCCTTCAAGATAATGCTTGACTCTCTGTCCATTAACAATGAATTTTTTGTTAGAGTCAGTATCCTGAAGTTCTACATATCCATATGGTGACACACTTATAATCACATATGGTCTCCTCCACTTGGATTTCAATTTCCCAGGGAACAATCTGAGTCTAAAGTTAAACAACAGAACCTTCTATCCTGGCTTAAGGACTCTAGATGTTAGCTTTTTGTCATGCCACCTTTTTGCTTTCTCCTTGTAAATTTTGGCATTTTCGAAAGCATTGAGTCTGAACCTCTCTAGCTCATTCAGCTGGAGTAATCTCTTCTCTCCAGCTAACTTAGCATCAAGGTTTAGGAATCTGGTTGCCCAATAGGCCTTGTGTTCCAGTTTCACTGGTAGATGACAGGCCTTGCCATACAGAAGCTGGTATAGAGAGGTCCCTATAGGAGTCTTGAATGCTGTTCTTTATGCCCACAGAGCATCATCCAAACTTCTTGCCCAATCCCTTCTACGGGTACTTACAGTGCGTTCCAGGATTCGTTTTAGTTCTCTATTTGAAACTTCAGCCTGCCCATTTATCTGTGGATGATACAGAGTTGCAACCTTGTGGTTAATTTCATATTGGACCAGAGCAAAGTCAAGCTGTTTATTGCAGAAGTGAGTGCCTCCATCACTAATTAATATTCTAGGGACACCAAACCTGCTAAAGATATGCTTCTGGAGGAACTTCAGCACGGTCTTAGTATCATTAGTAGGCGTTGCAATTACTTTTACCCATTTAGATACATAGTCTACTGCCACCAAAATATAAGTGTTTGAGTATGATGGTAGGAAAGGCCCATGAAGTCAATACCCCATACATCAAACAACTCAATCTCTAAAATCCTTTGTTGAGGCATGGCATAACCATGAGGCAAGTTACCAGCCCTCTGGCAACTTTCACAGTTACGTACAAACTCTCAAGAATCTCTATAGAGAGTAGGCCAGTAGAAGCCAGACTGGAGAACCTTTGTTGCTATTTGCTCACCTCCGAAATGTCCTCCATATTTTGATCCATAGCAATGCCATAGGATTTTCTGTGCCTCTTCTCTAGGCACACATCTATGGATTATTCGGTCTGCATATCTCTTAAAGAGATATGGTTCATTCCACAAGTAGTACTTTGCATCAAAAATTAATTTTTTTGTTTGCATCTTACTGTACTCCTTGGGTACGAATCTCACAGCTTTATAGTTTGCAATGTCTGCAAACCATGATACTTCCTGAATGGCAAAGAGTTGCTCATCCGGAAAGGTTTCCGAAATCTCATTAGGAGGGAGGGACACTCCTGCTACTAGTTCTATCTGGGACAGGTGATCAGCTACTTGGTTCTCTATCCCTTTTCTATCTCTTATTTCTATATCAAACTCTTGTAGAAGCAATACCCACCTTATGAGTCTGGGTTTTGAATCCTGCTTTATGAGAAGATATTTAAGAGCAGCATGGTCAGTGTACACAATCACTTTTGATCCTACTAAATAAGATATGAACTTGTCAATGGCATAAACCACTGCAAGCAACTCCTTCTCTGTGGTTGTGTAATTCTTCTGTGCATCATTTAAAACACGACTAGCATAATAAATGACATGTAGAAGCTTGTCATGCCTCTGTCCTAATACTGCACCAATGGCATGGTCACTGGCATCACACATTAATTCAAATGGTAATGTCAAGTCTGGTGCAGAAATGACTTGTGCTGTGACCAGCTTAGCTTTCAGAGTTTCAAAGGCCTGCAAACACTCTGTGTCAAAGACAAATGGTGTATCAACAGCTAACAGATTGCTTAGAGGTTTGGCAATTTTCAAAAAATTCTTTATAAACCTCCTATAGAATCCTGCATGCCCAAGAAAGCTTCTGATTGCCTTAACATTGGCAGGTGGTGGTAATTTTTCAATTACTTTTACCTTAGCTTGATCCACCTCTATTCTCTTGTTTGAAATTTTGTGCCCAAGGACAATTCCTTCAGTCACCATAAAGTGACATTTCTCCCAGTTTAAAATCAGGTTAGTCTCTTGGCATCTTTTCAGAACAAGTGCTAGATGGTCAAGACAAAAGCTGAATGAGTCTCCAAATACTGAGAAGTCATCCATGAAGACTTCCAGAAATTTTTCTACCATATCAAAGAAGATAGAGAGCATGCACCTCTGAAAGGTTGCAGGCGCATTGCACAGACCAAATGGCATCCTTCTGTAGGTGGTGCACGAAAATTACAATCACACTTTGTAATTCCACACAACTAACCAGCAAGTGCACTGGGTCGTCCAAGTAATACCTTACGTGAGTAAGGGTCGATCCCACGGAGATTGCCGGCATGAAGCAAGCTATGGTTTTCTTATTATTCTTAGTCAGGATATCAATAGTGGTTCTTAGTTTTAATTGCGAAGAGTAAAAGAGCATGAATTAAATGATACTTGTTATGCAGTAATGGAGAATAGGTTGAGGTTTTGGAGATGCTCTATCTTCTGAAGTTCTGCTTTCCTACTCTCTTCTTCTTTACGCACGCAGGTCTCCTTCCATGGCAAGCTGTATGTTGGTGGATCACCGTTGTCAATGGTTACCATCCGTCCTCTCAGTGAAAAGGGTCCATGTACATGGCTAATCATCTGTTGGTTCTCACTAATGTTGGAATAGGATCCATTGATCCTTTTGCACACTGTCACTGCGCCCAGCATTCATGAGTTTGAAGCTCGTCACAGTCATCCCTTCCTGGATCCTACTCGGAATACCACAGACAAGGTTTAGACTTACCGGTTCTCATTAAGACTCTGATCTCACGGGTTTGAATGCTCTGTTGTCAGGAGAGGCAGTTAAACTAGTGAACCAGGAACCCAAGAGATATACATTCAATCTAAGGTAGAACAGAGTGGTTGTCAGGCACGCGTTCATAGGTTGAGAATGGTGATGAGTGTCACGGATCATCACATTCATCATGTTGAGGTGCGAATGAGTATCTTAGAATAGAAACAAGCGTAATTGAATAGAAAACAGAAGTAATTGCATTAATTCATTGAGACACAGCAGAGCTCCTCACCCCCAACCATGGGGTTTAGAGACTCATGCTGTAGAAGATACAAATTCAGATGTAAAATGTCATCCGGTACAAAATAAATCTCTAAAAGTAGTTTTTATACTCAACTAGTAACCTATGTTTACTGAAAATGAGTAAACTAAGATAGATAGTGCAGAAATCTACTTCCGGGGCCCACTTGGTGTGTACTGGGACTGAGCATTGAAGCTTTCACGTGCATAGGCTACTCTTGGAGTTAAACGCCAAGTTGTAACCTATTTCTGGCGTTTGACTCTAGCTTGTAACCTGTTTCTTGCGTTTAACTCCAGAATAGGGCAGAAGGCTGGCGTTGAACGCCTATTTGCGTCGTCTAAACTCAGACAAAGTATGGACTATTATATATTTCTGGAAAGCCCTGGATGTCTATTTTCCAACGCAATTAAGAGCTTGTCATTGGGACTTCTGTAGCTCCAAAAGTTCCATTTCGAGTGCAAGGAGGTTAGAATCCAACAACATCTGCAGTCCTTTTTCAGCCTCTGGATCAGATTTTTGCTCAGGTCCCTCAATTTCAGCCAGAAAATACCTGAAATCACAGAAAAACACAAAAACTCATAGCAAAGTCCAGAAATATAATTTTTGCATAAAAAATAATAAAAATATACTAAAAAATAGCTAGATCATACTAAAAACTATATGAAAATACCCCCAAAAAGCGTATAAAATATCCACTCATAAGTAGGCATATACTCCAGATGAACATGTGAATGCGGTTTTCTCTTGGTCTTAAGGATCCACTGCAATTTGGTTGTAACCTGAGTAGCCATCCAAAATGCATTAGTATTCATGACCTGCTAGTCTCTCTAGTATTTGGTCTATGAATAGTAAAGGAAAATGATCCTTTCTGGTGGCAGTGTTGAGCCTTTTGTAGTCAATATACATACGCCACCTTGTAACTATTCTTGTAGGAACCAGTTCATTCTTTTCATCATGAACCATTGTCATGCCTCCCTTTTTGGGGACAACTTGGACAGGGCCACCCAAGGGCTATCAGAAATAGGATAAATATTCCTAGCCTCTAGTAATTTAGTAACCTCTTTCTGCACCACCTCCTTCATGGCTGGATTCAGCCGCCTCTGTGGTTGAACCACTGGCTTGGCATCATCCTCCAATAGGATCTTGTGCATGCATCTGGCTGGGCTAATGCCCTTAAGATCACTTATGGACCACCCAAGAGCTGTCTTGTGTGTCCTTAGCACCTGAATTTGTGCTTCTTCTTCCTGTGGTTTTAAAGCAGAGCTTATGATCACTAGAAAAGTGTCATCTTATCCCAGAAATGTATATTTTAGAGATGGTGGTAGTGGTTTGAGCTCGGTTTAGGAGGCTTCTCCTCTTCATGAGGAGTTATCAGAGGTTCTTCTATTTTCTCTAATTCCTCCAAATCAGGCTGAACATCTTTAAAGATGTCCTCTAGCTCTGATTCGAGACTCTCAGTCATATTGACCTCCTCCACCAGGGAGACAATAATATCAATGCTCATGCAGTCTCTTGATGTGTCTGGATGCTGCATAGCTTTTACAGTATTCAACTTAAACTCATTATCATTGACTCTCAGGGTTACTTCCCCTTTTTGGACGTCAATGAGAGTTCGTCCAGTTACTAGGAAATGTCTTCCTAGAATGAGAGTTGCACTCTTGTGCTCCTCCATTTCCAGCACTACAAAGTCAATGGGAAAGGCGAATGGCCCAACCTTGACAATCATGTCCTCAATTATGCCTGATGGCATTTTAATAGAGCCATCAACATGTTGGAGACATATCCGGGTTGGTTTGACTTCTTCAGTCAAACCAAGCTTTCTAATAGTGGATGTAAGTATCAGGTTAATACTCGCCCCAACATCACATAGAGCTGTCTTGGTACAAGCACCTTCTAATGTGCATGGTATCATAAAACTTCCAGGATCTTTAAGCTTTTCTGGTAACCTTTTTAAAATGACTGCACTGCATTCTGGTAACCTTTTTCATGTTCTTATGCTAGCCTTGGGTTGGTTGTTTAACCATCTCTTAGCTTGGTCTTTTACAGCAAATGGCAACAGCAATAATCTGTAGACATCCTGATCTACTTTCTTATCACGTACTGTGTCAGCAATTTGTAAGAACTGTGCCAGAAACTCAGTATGTTCTTCTTATGGAAGACCAGAATACTAGCAATTTTGCTGCACCATGATAATGAGCTGAGGATTTAACTCAAAATTACTGGCTCTGATGGACGGTATACAGATACTACTTTCATATGAAGCAGTAATGGGGTTAGCATATGACCCTAGAGTCCTTCTTGACTGTTCATTTCCACTTAGGTCCATGATGGAGAAAGGGAGATGATGTGAATTGCAAATAAATAATTTTTCTCTCTCTTTTTTTTGAAAACCGAAATAAAAAGGAAAAAAATAAAATAAATGAAAAATTGAATATAAGTTTTGAAAATTAGGAAGGGAAAAAGAAATAAAAGAAATTAGAAAACTAAACTAATTAATTAATTAAAAAAGATTTGAAAAATTTTGGATATGATTTTCGAAAAATGAAGAGAGAGAAAGTGGTTAGGAAGTTTTGAAAAAGATATGTCTTAAAATTAAAGATACTTGTAAAAAAATATATAAAAGAAAAGATTTGAAAAATATATGATTTTAAAATTTGATATTAGAAAAGATAAGATAAGATTTTGAAAAAGATATGACTTTTGAAAAAGATTTGAATTTTGAAATTTAAAACTATGATAAGAAAAAAAAAATTTTAAAATAAAAATATGAATTTTTTTTAAAGGAAAATTCCAAAATTCAATTAAAATAAAGAGAAAAGATATTTTTGAATTTAATGAGGAAAGAGAAAAACAATAAAATGATACCAAACTTAGAATTTTTAGATCAAAACAAAGAAAACAAACAAGAAAACTTTGAATGTCAAGATGAACACCAAGAACACTTTGAAGATCAAGATGAACACCAAGAATAATTTTTGAAAATCTTTAGGAAAATAAAAATACAAAGGACACCAAACTTAAAAAATTTTTATACTTTGGACACTAATAATTCGAAAATGCACAAGAAAAACAAGGAAAGACACAAAACAAGAAAAACTAAAGATCAAACAAGAAAAATAAACAAGAACAACTTGAAGATCAAGAAAGAACACAATGTATATATTTTCAAAAAATTTTTAAGAAAAATTGAAACATGCAATTGACACAAGACTCAAATAAGAAACAAATTTTTTTTGAAAAGAAAATAAAGGACTCAAAGTTAGTGACTCTAAACCAAAAGATAAATTCTTCCTAATCTAAGCAACAAGATGAACCATCAGTTGTCCAAACTCGAACAATCTTCGGCAACGGCGCCAAAAACTTGGTGCGTGGAATTGCAATCACACTTTTGCAACTCCGCACAACTAACCAGCAAGTGCACTGGGTCGTCCAAGTAATACCTTACGTGAGTAAGGGTCGATCCCACGGAGATCGCCGGATTGAAGCAAGCTATGGTTATCTTGTAACTCTTAGTTAGGAGATTAATAATAAAAAGGATTTTGTTTGTGAAAAGTAAAAGAGCATGAAAAGAATGGTACTTGTTATTCAATAATAGAGAGCAGGTTGAGGTTTCGGAGTTGGTCTGTCTTTTGAATTTCTGCTTTCTTACTGTCTTCTTCTTCCAAAAATGCATGTCCCTTCCATGGTAGGCTGTATGTTGGTGGATCACCGTTGTCAATGGCTACCATCCGTCCTCTTAGTGAAAACATGTCCTCTACGGTTTGCTGCATGGCTAATCATCTGTTGGTTCTCACTTGTGTCGGAATAGGATACATTTATCCTTTTGCACACTGTCACTGCGCCCAACATTTGCGAGTTTGAAGCTCGTCACAGTCATCCCATCCCAGATCCTACTCGGAATACCACAGACAAGGGTTAGACTTTCTGAATCTCAGGAATGCTGCCAATATATTCTAGCCTCTACCACGAAGGTTCTGATCTCACGAGTTTGAGTGCTCTGTTGTCAGGAGATGCAGGTCAAACTTGTGGATTAGAAACCCAAGAGATACGCACTCAAGCTGTCGCCTAATGACTATGTTGAGCTCATATAGAACGGAAGTGGTTGTCAGGCACGTGTTCATAAGTTGGGGAATGATGATGACTGTCATGGATCATCACATTTTCTATGTTGAAATACGAGTGAGTATCTTAGAATAGAAACAAACGTGATTGAATAGAAAACAATAGTAATTGCATTAATCCATTGAAACACAGCAGAGCTCCTCACCACTACCTATAGGGTTTAGAGGTTCATAGTGTAGAAGATACAATAAGATTTGTCAAAATGTCATAAGTTCAAAATAATTCTCTAAAAGTAGTTTTTATACTAAACTAGTAGCCTAGGTTTACAGAGAATGAGTAACTAGATGCAGAGAGTGCAGAAATCCATTTTCGGGGCCCACTTGGTGAGTGTTTAGGCTGAGCTTCCTAGCTTTCATTTGCATGTGCCATTTCTGGAGTTAAACGCCAGCTTGGATGCCAGTTTGGGCGTTTAACTCTAGCTTTGATGCCAGTTCTGGCGTTTTATGCCAGAAAAGGGTTTCTAGTGGGCGTTTAAACGACAGTTTGGCCCATCAAATCTCGGGTAAAGTATGGACTATCATATATTGCTGGAAAGCTCAAGATGTCTACTTTCCAACGCATTTGAGAGCGTGCGAATTGGGTTTCTGTAGCTCAAGAAAATACACTTTGAGTGCAGGAGGGTCAAAATTCAACAACATTTGCAGTCCTTTTTCAGCCTCTGAATAAGATTTTTTCTCAGGTCCCTCAATTTCAGCCAGAAAATACCTGAAATTAAAGAAAAACACAACAACTCATAGTAAAGTCTAGAAATGTGATTTTTTCATAAAAATTAATAAAAATACAACAAAAAGTGAATAAAACATGCTAAAAACTATATGAAAACACTACCAAAAAGCGTATAAAATATCCGCTCATCATACAGCCCTAGAGTTAAACAAGTCAAGAATATTAGCTCAAAGCAGGGGACGTAACCAACAAGTACAGCAATAACAATACCTGAGCCCTATCACACTAAATAAAGCAAACTACATTTGGTGAGGCCATAATGCCAAATCATAATACAAATTTAAAACTTTGTCTTTTTGTTTGAAGATATCTCACCCCGAAACCTGTTGTAGCTGAAATCAGTTTATGTTAGATTAGGATATACTCCAAATCCTCATCAGCATACCCTATAAGCATGTTGTATTTAAATCTAGCTTTGTATAAGCTTGGACAGTTTATAAGGTTAACTGAAATTGGACCAATGAAATGGTTAGAAGAAGCAATGAAATTCACAAGCTTTCGAGCAAGATGCAAGACAACCAAAGAAGACAAGTTTCCGAGTTCTCTAGGTACCGTGCCATTCAAGTAATTTGCAAAAAACCTCACATTGGTTAAGTTAGTTAACTTGCCAATACTAGGAGATATTGTACCTGAGAATTAATTCTCATTAAGTCTAAGAACACTTAAATGTGTGCAATTTCCTAAAGAAGGTGGAATAGGTCCATAGAAATTGTTAGCATCATGAGCCAAAATAGTCAAGTTTTTAATGTTACCAATTTTATTATGAAGTGTTCCACTTAAGTGGGTATCTTGGAATAGAAGATTCCTAATACTAATTAGGCCTCTTTTTGGATCATCACTTGAATCAGGAAACAAAAAAGGGTCTAAGATTCCTATTTGTCATTTCTTGAGACGTCAAGTTCATGAAGTTGAGTCAAATTTGCAACAAAAAGAGGTGAAGTTCCATTGAGGAAAGAATCAGACATGCCTTATTTCATTTGAACTAGAATTGTTATCATAAAATCTTTTTTAAATCTTCTTATTTTGTATCAAATTAATTACTACTGTATACAACAATTTCATCTGGAATCAATATATGAGTTTTTCCAATTGGCAATATCAAATAAAATAGAAATTAGAAATTAGAAATTAGAATCCAAGCTTAGTAAGAAAAAGCAACTAGAAAATAGAGGATATGAAAACCTAATAATGTATGGCTTTTAACAACTTAATAAGAAAATAAACATGTTTCGAGATTGGTAAATGAAAACCTAAATTCAAAACCTAACTACTAATTAACCAATTAAAAACTTAAATCAAATAATAATTATACATCAAATTAATTATTACGTAAAGATTAAAGAAGATTGAAGGAGCAAGAAACTAACTAATCAAGAGAACTGGAACTTACTAGGCCATGGGACGAGCAAACGATGAAATCGGTGAAAAAACGGCGGTGCAGGCGAGAAGATGATGGCGAGAGAGGATGAACTAGAGGTGAGAGAATGCAAGCTGGAGTGAGAGTGAGAACACGAGATTGTGGTTTCAATTCGACAACTGTGAGATCGAAAAGGCGGAACAAGAGATCGAAGAGGAGGAGCAAGAGGTGGTTTCACAGCTTCGAGAGTGGGAGTGAGAACAACATTCAGACGCGTGAAATTGGGGGAAAATGAAGAGAACACCGTTTGGTAACATTTGTATCTTATTTTTATTTTTTTTAAAATAAAAATTATATTTTCTAACATTTATTTTACAAATATTACTAAAAGTATAATTTTATTAATATAGTTAACATTTTAAAAAATGTTAGATAAAAGGTGTTAGTAAATGTCTAAATTCTAGTAGTGTGCTTGTTTTACTAGATTGAATTATTCCTTTCATGGTTGCATCCTAAACCAGGTAGGCATTAGAGTAATTAAATGAATCAATAATGCTAAGTGTACTTAAGTGGGGTGCTTAGTAGGTGCAGCTCAGGAAAGAAAATTAGGGCTTTATTTGACCACCCTAGTTTGTCTTAAAAATTTTGATTTTATTTCAGATTAAAAAGACCACTCCATGTAAAGCAATATTAGAAGAAAAGACCTAAATAAAGAAAACCTAAATAGTAGATTGTTCTAGAAGTGGTATAAAAGATATTCAGGAAACAAATTGTAAATGCGCCTGAGTTTTACTTTAATTTGCTTTTAAAATAATAAAAATAATTTCTGGCTATATAGAGCAGACCAAAAAATGCTTAATATACTAATTTAATTCCTTTGAACAAATTGGGTCCCTGTGTTTGGAAACTTTCCGTTTGATGTTAACCGACTTAGACTTAATTAATGAAGTCTCATTCTCTGTTTCTGCATTTGCTTTCTTTTTATCCATGCATATATTGTGAGGTTTAACACTGTGTGATAGGACAATAGTTTTTTGTGAAGAGTATATAATAGAGAGAGTTTAATTGCATATAAAAGAAGAAATTAAAGATGAAAGCGTGGTGCGCAAAATTGAATTCTACACAATTGAACCGGCAAGTGCACCGGAGATTGTCGAATTGAGCAAACAATGGCTATCTTGTAAATCTTAGTCAGGCGATTAGAAAAGATAGTTGTTTGTTGAAAGCATAAATGGAATAGTAATGAACGAAATACCAGATTAATGTAAAAGTAATGATGGATATTTAGTTAAGGTTTTGGAGGTGCGTATTATTTTCGGATTAACTTTTCTTACTGTCTACTTCAACAACGAATGA
The DNA here is from genome assembly GCF_003086295.3 of Arachis hypogaea. Lineage (NCBI taxonomy): Eukaryota > Viridiplantae > Streptophyta > Magnoliopsida > Fabales > Fabaceae > Arachis > Arachis hypogaea. The sequence continues at coordinate 71,562,119 of NC_092039.1, read as the reverse complement.
CTCATTCAATGGCAGCTGTAATTGACTAACTTATGTAGCATCCTCATCAAGTTAGTCACTTCGAAACCATAGCAGTCCACCATATCCGAGCAACTCATACAACATCCTCATCAAGTTAACTCATGGCTTCCCAATATAGTCAAAGGTGAAGACCTAAACAATCCACTCCCTTCGCGATCCTACTCAAAACACTACAGACAAGGTCAGATCTTCTGGATCAGGGAACACTACTTCTCATACTCTAGCCTTAATGCCACAGAAACCTCAGTAACCCACGTTCAACGGGATTATATGTCACATATCCAAAGTTGCCCACGCACACTCTTGGAATCCGCAGTGCAATCTCTAGCTGTAGTTCAATGCTATCCAGGTCAGGACTCACACGGAACCCATATAGAACAAGGATGATTGTCACGGGTCATCCTCAATTCATTAGATGAAGAATGAAAATGCACAAGAGAATGGAATCAAACGTGTATTGAAATAGAACAGTAATATTATTAATCCATGAGAATCAGTAGAGCTCCTAACCCTAACTTAGGAGGTTTAGTTGCTCATGCTCTACAGTAATGTAAAATGTGAAGAAGGTAAAGATGAGGTAGAAAATCCTAAACATGGGTGATCTTCTCCTTTAAATACTAATCTAATAACTAAGAAGTACAAAAAGTATGAACGACTAAACTAGAGGTGCCAAAATCCATCCTTGGGCCCACTTTGGTTGAGTACATGGGCAGAGCTTGGCGTCCAACTTTGAAGAATGGGAGTTGAATGCCCATTAGAGGATGATTGGCTCTGCCTTACTTCTTGGTGGGCGTTGAATGCTGATGAGCGGATAATTTATACGCTTTTTGGCATTATTTTTATGTAGTTTTTAGTAGGATCTAGCTACTTTTAGGGATGTTTTCATTAGTTTTTATGCAAAATTCACATTTCTAGACTTTACTATGAGTTTGTGTGTTTTTCTCTGATTTCAGGTATTTTCTGGCTAAAATTGAGGGACCTGAGCAAAAATCTGATAGGAGGCTGACAAAGGACTGCTGATGCTGTTGGATTCTGACCTCCCTGCACTCGAAATAAATTTTCTGGAGCTACAGAACTCCAAATGACGCGCTCTCAATGGTGTTTGAAAGTAGACATTCAGGGCTTTCCAGCAATATATAATAGTCCATACTTTGTTTGAGCTTAGATGATGCAAACTTTCAACGCCAGTTCCATGCTGCATTTTGGAGTCAAACGCCAGAAACACGTCACAAACCATAGTTAAACGCCAAAAACACGTTACAACTTGGCATTTAACTCCAAAAGAAGCCTCTGCACGTGAAAAGCTCAAGCTCAACCTAAGCACACACCAAAGTGGGCCCCGAAAGTGGATTTATGCACTTAGACTTATTTCTGTAAACCCTAGTAGCTAGTTTAGTATAAATAGAACCTTTTACTAGTGTACTAGTGTCTAGTCTTTGACCGGGTCCTCTTCCCTATTGTTCAAATTCATATCATATTTTGGGGGCTGGCCATTTGGCCATGCCTGGACCATCATTTATGTATTTTCAACGGTAGAGTTTCTACACACCATAGATTAAGGGTGTGGAGTTATGCTGTACCTCGAGTTTTAATGCAATTACTACTATTTTCTATTCAATTCAGCTTATTCTTGTTCTAAGATATTCGTTGCACTTCAACATGATGAATGTGATGATTTGTGACACTTATCATCATTCTCACCTATGAACGCGTGACTGACAGCCACTTGCATTCTACCTTAGAACGAGCGTGTATCTCTTGGATTCCTTAATCAGGATCTTCGTGGTATAAGCTAGAATTATTGGTGGCCATTCTTGAGAATCCGGAAAGTCTAAACCTTGTCTGTGGTATTCCAAGTAGGATTCAAGGATTGAATCACTGTGACGAGCTTCAAAATCGCGATTGTTGGGCGTAGTGATAGACGCAAAAGAATCAATGGATTCTATTCCGACATGATCGAGAACCGACAGATGATTAGCCGTGCTGTGACAGAGCATTTGGACCATTTTCACTGAGAGGATGGGATGTAGCCATTGACAACGGTGATGCCCTACATACAGCTTGCCATGGAATGGAGTAAGAAGGATTGGATGTAAGCAGCAAGAAAGTAGAGATTCAGAAGGAACACAGCATCTCCATACACTGATCTGAAATTCCTACCAATGATTTACATAAGTATCTCTATCTTATTCTTTGTTTTATTTATTATAAATTTCGAAACCTTTATAACCATTTGAATCCGCCTACCTGAGATTTACAAGATGACCATAGCTTGCTTCATACCAACAATCTCCGTGGGATCGACCCTTACTCACGTAAGGTATTACTTGGACGACCCAGTGCACTTGCTGGTTAGTTGTGCGAAGTTGTGACAAAGTGTGATTCACGTTTGAGAGCACTACCAAGTTTTTGGCGCCATTGTTGATGATCACAATTTCGTGCACCAAGTTTTTGGCGCCGTTGCCGGGGATTGTTCGAGTTTGGACAACTGACGGTTCATCTTGTTGCTCAGATTAGGTAATTTTATTTTTAAAAAAAATTTCAAAAATCTTTCAAAATTTTTTTTCTCTTTTTCATTTTTCTAAAGATAATTTTCGAAAAAATACAAAAAATTTATAAAATCATAAAAACCAAAAATATTTTTGTGTTTCTTGTTTGAGTCTTGAGTCAATTTTTAAGTTTGGTGTCAATTGCATGTTTTTTAAACTTTTGCATTTTTCGAAAATTCATGCATGTGTTCTTCATGATCTTCAAGTTGTTCTTGGTAAGTCTTCTTGTTTGATCTTGATATTTTCTTGTTGTGTTTTTTGTTGTTTTTTATATGCACTTTTGCATTCATAGTGTATAAGCATTGAAAAGTTCTAAGTTTGGTGTCTTGCATGTTTTTCTTTTCTTGAAAATTCTTCAAAAATAAGTCTTGATGTTCATCTTGATCTTCAAAGTGTTCTTGGTGTTCATCTTGACATTCATAGTGTTTTGCATGCATGATGTGTTTTGATTCATAATTTTCATGTTTTTGGGTCATATTTGTGTTTTTCTCTCTCCTCATTAAAAATTCAAAAATAAAAAAATATCTTTTGCTTATTTTGCTCATAATTATCGAAAATTTGAGTTGACTAAGTCAAAAAATTTTAAAACTTAGCTATTTCTTATAAGTCAAGTCAAATTTTCAATTTTAAAAATCTTATCTTTTCAAAATCTTTTTCAAAAATAAAATCTTTTTTATTTTTTATTATTTTTCGAAAATATTTTTTAATTGATTTTCAAAATCTTTTTCTTATCTTTATTTCAAAATTTCGAAAACTTTACTAACAATTAATGTGATTGATTCAAAAATTTGAAGTTTGTTACTTTCTTGTTAAGAAAGGTTCAATCTTTAAATTCTAGAGTCATATCTTTTAGTTTCTTGTTAGTCAAGTAATCAATTTTAATTTTAAAAATCAAATATTCTCCAAAATATCTTTTTCAATCATATCTTTTTTTTTCAAAATCTTTTCTAACTTCTTATCTTTTCAAAATTGAATTTCAAATCTTTTTCAACTAACTAATTGACTTTTTGTTTGTTTTACAATTTCTTATCTTTTTCAAAACCACCTAACTACTTTTTCCTCTCTAATTTTCGAAAATTCCTTCCTCTTTTTCAAAATTCTTTTAATTAACTAATTATTTCAAATTTTAATTTTAATTGTATTTCTTCTTTCAATTTTCGAAAATCACTAACTATTTTTCAAAAACAATTTTCGAATTTCTCCCTCTCTCATCTCTTTCTATTTATTTAGTCATTCACTAACACTTCTCTTCATCTTAAAATTCGAACCTCCTCTTCCTCTCTGAGTTCGAATTTTCCTCTTTTCCTTCTTCTATTCTTTTCTTCTTCTACTAACATAAAAGAATCTCTCTACTGTGGTAAAGAGGATCCCTATTATTATTTTCTGTTCCCTTCTTTTTCATATGAGCAAGAGCAAGGATAAGAATATTCTTATTAAAGTAGATCCTGAACCTGAAAGGACTCTGAAGAGGAAACTAAGAGAAGCTAAATTACAACAATCTAGAGACAACCGTACAGAAATTTTCAAAAAGGAAGAGGAGATGGCAGCCGAAAATAATAATGCAAGCAGGATACTTGGTGACTATACTACACCCACTTCCAAGTTTGATGGAAGAAGCATCTCAATCCCTGCCATTGGAGCAAACAAATTTGAGCTAAAACCTCAACTAGTTGCTCTAATGCAACAGAACTACAAGTTCCATGGACTTCCATCAGAAGATCCCTATCAGTTTTTAACTGAATTCTTGCAGATCTGTGAGACTGTTAAGACTAATGGAGTAGATCCTGAAGTCTACAGGCTCATGCTTTTTCCTTTTGCTATAAGAGACAGGGCTAGAACATGGTTGGACTCTCAACCTAAAGATAGCCTGGACTCTTGGGATAAGCAGGTCACGGCCTTCTTGGCTAAGTTCTTTCCTCCTCAAAAGCTGAGTGATGAGCGAATAATTTATACGCTTTTTGGTATTATTTTTAGGGAGTTTTTAGTATGATCTAGTTACTTTTAGGGATGTTTTCATTATTTTTTATGCTAAATTCACATTTCTGGACTTTACTATGAGTTTATGTGTTTTTCTGTGATTTCAAGTATTTTCTGGCTGAAATTGAGGGACCTGAGCAAAACTCTGATAGGAGGTTGACAAAGGACTGCTGATGTTGTTGGAATCTGACCTCCCTGCACTCAAAATGGACTTTCTGGAGTTACAGAACTCCAAATTGCGCACTCTCAACAGCGTTGGAAAGTAGACATCCAGAGCTTTCCAGAAATATATAATAGTCCCTACTTTAGTCGATATTTGATGACGTAAACTGGCGCTCAACGCCAGTTCCATGCTGCCTTCTGGAGTCAAACGCCAGAAACACATCACGAACCAGAGTTAAACGCCCAAAACACGTTACAACTTGGCGTTCAACTCCAAGAGAAGCCTCAGCTCATGGATAGATCAAACTTAGCCCAAGCACACACCAAGTGGGCCCCGGAAGTGAATTTATGCATCAATTACTTACCTCTGTAAACCCTAGTAGCTAGTTTAGTATAAATAGAACTTTTTACTAGTTTATTAGAGATCTTCGATTTTATTATTCAATCTTGGGACGTTTAGTTCTTAGATCTGGGGGCTAGCCATTCGGCCATGCCTGGACCTCTCACTTATGTATTTTCAACGGTGGAGTTTCTACACACCATAGATTAAGTGTGTGGAGCTCTGCTGTACCTCAAGTTTTAATGCAATTACTACTATTTTCTATCCAATTCGATTTATTCCTGTTCTAAGATATTCATTGCACTTCAACTTGATGAATGTGATGATCGATGACACTCATCATCATTCTCACCTATGAACGCGTGTGACTGACAACCACTTCCGTTCTACCTTAGACCAGGCGCATATCTCTTGGATTCCTTGATCAGAATCTTCGTGGTATAAGCTAGAATTGATGACGGCATTCATGGGAATCCAGAAAGTCTAACCTTGTCTATGGTATTCCGAGTAGGATTCCGGGATTGAATGACTGTGATGAGCTTCAAACTCCTGATGGCTGGGCGTTAGTGACAGACGCAAAAGAATCACTGGATTCTATTCCAATCTGATTGAGAACCAACAGATGATTAGCCGTGCTGTGACAGAGCATTTGGACCATTTTCACTGAGAGGATGGGATGTAGCCATTGACAACAGTGATGCCCTACATACAGCTTGCCATAGAAAGGAGTGATAAAAAACAGGAAGGAAGAAGTAGAAAAGCAGAGATTCAGAAGGAACACAGCACCTCCACACACCTATCTGAAATTCCCACCATTGAATTACATGAGTAACTTTATCTTTATTTTCTGTTTATTTTATTATCTTTATTTAAACCAATAATCTCTTAATCCAGTTAAATCCGCCTGACTGGGATTTACAAGATGACCATAGCTTGCTTCATACCAAAAATCTCTGTGGGATCGACCCTTACTCACGTAAGGTATTACTTGGATGACCCGGTACACTTGCTGGTTAGTTGTGCGGAGTTGTGACAAAGTGTGATTCACGTTTGAGAGCACCAAGCCTTTGGAGCCATTGTTGATGATCACAATTTCGCCCACCAAGTTTTTGGCGCCGTTGCCAGGGATTGTTCGAGTATGGACAACTGACGATTCATCTTGTTGCTCAGATTAGGTAATTTTCTTTTTATTCTATTTTCAAAAAAAAGTTTTCAAAAATCTTTCAAAAAAATTTTTCTTTATTTTCGTTTTTCTAAAGAATATTTTTTGAAAAAATAATAATAATACAAAAAAATAAATAAAATCATAAAAATAAAAAATATTTTGTGTTTCTTGTTTGAGTCTTGAGTCAATTTTTAAGTTTGGTGTCAATTGCATGTTTTAAAAATATATTTCTTGCATTTTTCGAAACTTCATGCATTCATGGTGTTCTTCATGATCTTCAAGTTGTTCTTGGTAAGTCTTCTTGTTTGATCTTGATGTTTTCTTGTTTTATGTCTTTTATTGTTTTTCATGTGCATTTTTGCATTTACGGTGTCTAAACATTAAATATTTCTAAGTTTGGTGTCTTGCATGTTTTCTTTGCATAAAAAATTTTTCAAAAATATGTTCTTGATGTTAATCATGATCTTCAAAGTGTTCTTGGTGTTCATCTTGACATTCATAGTGTTCTTGCATGCATCATGTGTTTTGATCCAAAATTTTCATGTTTTGGGTCATTTTTATGTTTTTCTCTCTCATCATTAAAAATTCAAAAATAAAAAAATATATTTTCCTTAATTTTCTCATAATTTTCGAAAATTTGAGTTGCCTTAGTAAAAATTTTTTAAAATTAGTTGTTTCTTACAAGTCAAGTCAAATTTTCAATTTTAAAAATCCTATCTTTTCAAAACTTTTTCAAAAATCAAATCTTTTTCATTTTTATCTTATGATTCTCGAAAATTTAAAAATGTTTTTCAAAAAAAATCTTTTTCTTAATTTTATCTTAATTTTCGAAATTATGCTAACAATTAATATGATTGATTCAAAAATTTGAAGTTTGTTACTTTCTTGTTAAGAAAGGTTCAATCTTTAAATTCTAGAACCATATCTTTTAGTTTCTTGTTAGTTAAGTAATTAATTTTAATTTTAAAAATTAAATATTTTTCAATCCTATCTTTTTATCATATCTTCTTATCTTATCTTTTTATCATATCTTTTTCAAAATTTTATTTTTATCAAAAATTTGATTTCAAAATATCTTATCTAACTTCTTATCTTCTTATCTTTTCAAATTTAATTTTAATATCTTTTTCAACTAACTATTTGACTTTTTGTTTATTTCTTATCTTTTTCAAAAACACCTAACTACTTTTCCCTCTTTAATTTTCGAAAATATCTCATCTCTTTTTCAAAAATTCTTTTTAATTGTTTTAAATTTTAATTTTAATTATATCTTATCTTTAATTTTCGAAAATCATTAACTACTTTTTCAAAATTATTTTTGAATTCTCCCTCTCTTCTCTTCTTCTATTTATTTATTTATTTACTAACACTTCTCTTCACCTCTCTTCATCTCCAATCACTGCCTCTATCCTCACCCTTGTGATTGGATTCTCCACTCTTATTCCTTTCTTCTTCTACTAATAATAAGGATCCTCTTTGTCCAGATATAGAGGATTCCTCTTCCTTTTTCTTTTTCTCTTCTCTTTCATATAAGCAGGAATAAGGAAAAAGGCATCTTTGTTGAAGCTGATCCAGAACCTGAAAGGACTCTGAAATGAAAACTAAGAGAAGCTAAATTACAACAATCCAGAGGCAACCTTTCTAAAATTTTCGAACAAGAGAAGGAGATGGCAGCCGAACCCAACAACAATAATGCAAGGAGGATGCTTGGTGATTTCACTAAACCAACGTCCAAGTTTGATGGAAGAAGCATCTCAATTCCTGCCATTGGAGCAAACAATTTTGAGCTGAAACCTCAATTAGTTACTTTGATGCAACAGAACTGCAATTTTTATGGACTTCCATCTGAAGATCCTTATCAGTTTTTAATTGAGTTCTTGCAGATTTGTGAGACTGTTAAGACAAATGGAGTAGATCCTGAAGTCTACAGGCTCATGCTTTTCCCTTTTGCTGTAAGAGATAGAGCTAGAACATGGTTGGACTCACAACCTAAAGATAGCCTGGACTCCTGGGATAAGCTGGTCACGGCCTTCTTGGATAAATTCTTTCCTCCTCAAAAGTTGAGCAAGCTTAGAGTGGATGTTCAGACCTTCAAGCAAAAAGATGGTGAATCCCTCTATGAAGTTTGGGAAAAATAAAAGCAGATGACCAAAAAGTGTCCTTCTGACATGTTTTCAGAGTGGACCATATTAGATATATTCTATTATGGTCTATCTGAGTTTTCCAAGATGTCATTGGACCACTCTGTAGGTGGATCCATTCACCTAATGAAAATGCCTGCAGAAGCTCAGGAACTCATTAACATGGTTGCAAATAACCAATTCATGTACACTTCTGAGAGGAATTCCATGAATAATGGGACGCCTCATAGGAAGGGAGTTCTTGAAATTGATGCTCTGAATGCCATATTGGCTCAGAACAAAGTGTTGACTCAGCAAGTCAACATGATTTCTCAAAGTCTAAATGGATGGCAAAATGCATCCAACAATACTAAAGTGGCATCTTCTGAAGAAGAAGCTTATGATCCTGAAAACCCTGCAATGGCAGAGGTAAATTACATGGGTGAACCTTATGGAAACACCTATAATTCATCATGGAGAAATCATCCGAATTTCTCATGGAAGGATCAACAAAAGCCTCAACAAGGCTTTAATAATGGTGGAAGAAATAGGCTCAGCAATATCAAGCCTTATCCATCATCTGCTCAGCAACAGATAGAGAATTATGAACATAATACCTCTAGTTTAGCAAACTTAGTTTCTGGTCTGTCTAAGGCCACTTTAAGTTTCATGAATGAAACAAGGTCCTCTATCAGAAATCTGGAGGCACAAGTGGGCCAGCTGAGTAAGAAAATTACAGAAACCCCTCCTAGTACTCTCCCAAGCAATACTGAAGAAAATCCAAAAAGAGAGTGCAAGGCCATTGATATAATCAATATGGCCGAATGCAAGGAGGAGGGAGAGGATGCAAATCCCAATGAGGAAGATCTCATGGGACGTCTCTCAAGCAGGAAGGAGTTCCCTATTAAGGATCCAAAGGAATCTGAGGCTCATATAGAGACCATAGAGATTCCATTAAATCTCCTTCTGCCATTCATGAGCTCTGAAGATTATTCTTCCTCTGAAGAGGATGAAGATGTAACTAAAGAGCAAGTTGCTCAATATCTAGGAGCCATCATGAAGCTGAATGCCAAGTTATTTGGTAACGAGACTTGGGAAGGTGAACCACCCTTGCTCATTAGTGAATTAGATACCTGGGTTCAGCAAACTTTACCTCAAAAGAGACAAGATCCTGGCAAATTCATAATACCCTGTACCATACGCACCATGACCTTTGAGAAAGCTCTGTGTGACCTAGGGTCAGGCATAAATCTTATGCCACTCTCTGTAATGGAGAAACTGGGGATCATTGAGGTACAGACTGCCTTATTCTCATTATAATTGGCAGACAAGTCAGTAAGTCAAGCTTATGGATTAGTAGAGGACGTGTTAGTAAAGGTTGAAGGCCTTTACATCCCTGCTGATTTCGTAATCTTAGACACTAGGAAGGAGGAGGATGAATGCATCATCCTTGGAAGACCTTTCCTAGCCACAACAGGTGCTGTGATTGATGTTAACAGAGGATATTAGTCCTTTAATTGAATGGGGACTACCTTGTGTTTAAGGCACACGGCCATCCCTCTGTAACACTGGAGAGAAAGCATGAAAGGCTTCTCTCAATACAGAGTCAGAAAAAGCCTCCACAGTCAAACTCTAAGTTTGGTGTTGGGAGGCCACAACCAGACTCTAAGTTTGGTATTAAGAAGACCCCACATTCAAACTCTAAGTTTGGTGTTGGGAGGACTTCATCGTGGTCTAAACTTTTCTAAGGCTCCATGAGAACCCACTGTGAAGCTAGTGACATTAAAATAGCGCTTGTTGGGAGGTAACCCAATTTTTATTTATCTAATTTTATTTTTATTTTATTGTTATTTTGTGTTTTATTAAGTTCATGATCATGTGGAGTCACAAAAAAAATATTAAAATTAAAAACAGAATCAAAAATAGCAGAAGAAAAATAACACCCTGGAGGAAGGACTTACTGGCGTTTAAACGCGAGTAAGGAGCATCTGGCTGGCGTTCAACACCAGAACAGAGCATGGATCTGGCACTGAACGCCAGAAACAAGCATGGAACTGGCGTTCAACGCCAGAAACATGCTACAATTGGGCGTTGAACGCCCAGATTGAGCATCACTTCGGCGTTTAAATGCCAGAATTGTATGCAAAGGCATTCTACATGCCTAATTGGTGGAGGGATGTAAATCTTTGACACCTCAGGATCTGTAGACCCCACAGGATCATCTCAGGATCTGTGGACCCCACAGGACCCCCACCTACCTCACCCTCTCTCTCTCTCCATTCATGGTCATCCCTTCTGTTTTTATTCACCACTCACATCTATCCACTCTTCCCCACACACCCCACCTACCTTCAAAGTTCAAATTCTCTTTCTCACCCAATCCCACCCATTTAGCCGAATACACACATCCCTCCATCTCCTCCATATCTTCTTCTTATCCTTCATCTTTTCTTTCTTCTATTGCTCGAGGGCGAGCAATTTTCTAAGTTTGGTGTGGTAAAAGCATAGCTTTTTATTTTTCCATAACCATTGATGGCACCTAAGGCCAGAGAAACCTCAAAAAAAAAGAGAAAAGGGAAGACAAAAGCTTCCACCTCTGAGTCATGGGAGATGGAAAGACTCATCTAAAGGGTTTATAGCTCAGTGGTAGAACATTTGACTGCAAATCAAGAGATCCCTGAGATACCTCAGGGGATAAATTGTCCTCCACACAATTATTGGGAGCAACTAAGGATAGGAGCACCCAAATATCATGCAACAGAAGCAAGGAAGAGACATAGAGGAGCTCAAAGAGAACCATTGGTTCTTCAAGAAGGCGCCACCCTCACTAAGGTGGACTCATTCCTTGTTCTTATTTCTTGGTTTTTCGATTTTTATGCTTCATGTTTATTTATGTTTTGTGTCTCTACTTCATGATCATTAGTATGTAGTAACTATGTCTTAAAGCTATGAATAAATTCCATAAATCCTTCACCTATCTTAAATGAAAAATGTTTTTAATTCAAAAGAACAAGAAGTACCTAAATTTCGAAAATTGTCCTTGAATTTAATTTACTTATATTGATGTGGTCACAATACTTTTTGTTTTCTGAATGAATGCTTAAACAGTGCATATTTTTTATCTTGTTGTTTATAAATGTTAAAGTTGTTGGCTCTTGAAAGAATGATGAACAAAGAAAAATGTTATTGATGATCTGAAAAATCATGAAATTGATTCTTGAAGCAAGAAAAAGCAGTGAATAGCAAAAGCTTGCAAAAAAAAAAGTGGCAAAAAAAATTTTAAAAAGAAAAAGCAAGCAGAAAAAGCCAATAGCCCTTAAAACCAAAAGGCAAGGGTAAAAAGGATCCAAGGCTTTGAGTATCAATGGATAGGAGGGCCCAAGGAAATAAAATTTAGGCCTAAGCGGCTAAATCAAGCTGTCCCTAACCATGTGCTTGTGGCATGCAGGTCCAAGTGAAAAGCTTGAGACTGAGTGGTTAAAGTCGTGATCCAAAGCAAAAAGAGTTTGCTTAAGAGCTCTGGACACCTCTAACTGGGGACTCTAGCAAAGCTGAGTCACAATCTGAAAAGGTTCACCCAGTCATGTGTCTGTGGCATTTATGTATCCGGTGGTAATACTGGAAAACAAAATGCTTAGGGCCACGGCCAAGACTCATAAAAGTAGCTGTGTTCAAGAATCAACAAACTTAACGAGGAGAATCAATAACACTATATGAAATTCTAAGTTCCTATAGAAGCCAATCATTCTAAACTTCAAAGGAAAAAGTGAGATGCCAAAACTGTTCAGAAGCAAAAAGCTACAAGTCCCGCTCATCTAATTAGAATTAATATTCATTGATAATTTGGGATTTATAATATATTCTCTTCTTTTTATCCTAATTGATTTTCAGTTGCTTGGGGACAAGCAACAATTTAAGTTTGGTGTTGTGATGAGCGGATAATTTATACGCTTTTTGGCATTTTTTTAGATAGTTTTTAGTATGATCTAGTAACTTTTAGGGATGTTTTCATTAGTTTTTATGCTAAATTCACATTTCTGGACTTTACTATGAGTTTATGTGTTTTTCAATGATTTCAGGTATTTTCTGGCTAAAATTGAGGGATCTGAGCAAAACTCTGATAGGAGGTTGACAATGGACTGCTGATGTTGTTGGAATCTGACCTCCCTGCACTCAAATGAGATTTTCTGGAGCTAAAGAACTTCAAATGGCACGCTCTCAACGGCGTTGAAAAGTAGACATTCAGAGCTTTCCAGCAATATATAATAATTCCTACTTTAGTTGATATTTGATGACGTAAACTGGCGCTCAACGCCAGTTCCATGCTGCATTCTGGAGTCAAACGCCAGAAACACGTCACGAACCAGAGTTGAATGCCCAAAACACGTTACAACTTGGCGTTCAACTCCAAGAGAAGTCTCAGCTCATGAATAGATTAGGCTCAGCCCAAGCACACACCAAGTGGGCCTCGAAAGTGAATTTATACATCAATTACTTACCTCTGTAAACCCTTGTAGCTAGTTTAGTAAAAATAGAACTTTTTACTAGTTTATTAGAGATCTTCGATTGCATTATTCAATCTTGGGACATTTAGTTCTTAGATTTGGGGGCTGGCCATTCGGCCATGCCTGGACCTCTCACTTATGTATTTTCAACGGTGGAGTTTCTACACACCATAGATTAAGTGTGTGGAGCTCTGTTGTACCTCAAGTTTTAATGCAATTACTACTATTTTCTATCCAATTCGATTTATTCCTGTTCTAAGATATTCGTTGCACTTCAACTTGATGAATGTGATGATCCATGACATTCATCATCATTCTCACCTATGAACGCGTGTGACTGACAACCACTTCCTTTTACCTTAGACCGGGCGCATATCTCTTGGATTCCTTGATCAGAATCTTCGTGGTATAAGCTAGAATTGATGGCGGCATTCATGGGAATCCAGAAAGTCTAACCTTGTCTGTGGTATTCCGAGTAGGATTCCGGGATTGAATGACTGTGACAAGCTTCAAACTTCTGAAGGCTGGGCGTTAGTGACAGACGCAAAAGAATCACTGGATTCTATTCCAACCTGATTGAGAACTGACAGATGATTAGCCGTGTTGTGACAGAGTATTTGGACCATTTTCACTTAGAGGATGGGATGTAGCCATTGACAACAGTGATGCCCTACATACAGCTTACCATAGAAAGGAGTGATAAAAAACTAGAAGGAAGAAGTAGAAAAGCAGAGATTCAGAAGGAACACAGCACCTCCATACACCTATCTGAAATTCCCACCATTGAATTACATGAGTAACTTTATCTTTATTTTCTGTTTATTTTATTATCTTTATTTAAACCAATAATCTCTTAATCCAGTTAAATCCGCCTGACTGGGATTTACAAGATGACCATAGCTTGCTTCATACCAACAATCTCTGTGGGATCGACCCTTGATGCCAGGGCATCTAGGCCAGTTTTGCTGACCTTTTCTTTACTGTTTTAGGATAGTTTCATGCATTTTCCTAGTGAATAATGTCAGTTTTGGGTGAAAATACACTTACACCTTCATTTAAACAACTATTGTGAATTTTACATGATTTCATGAGATTTTTGCCAGAATTGCATGAGAATTTGATGATGCATAATCTCATGACTTTAGCTAGAGCTTTGATGCACTTTAATTGCTTGATTTCAGGACAAATGAAGCATGGAAGAACCACGTTGGCATTCACGTTAACTTAGTTAACATGACTACTAACGTAGGATGGCAAAGAGCTTGCAACGTTAATGAGAAAAGTGATCACCAATAACGCCTGCGAAGCCATTCATAGCTTACGTTAAGAGCCACGTTAACGAAAAACATGAACTCCAATAACGTTTCTCCTCAACGTTAGTGGTAAAAGTGAACACCACTAACGTTGGGAAACTAGGCAATGCCCACGTTAAGAGTCACGTTAACTTAGTTAACGTGAACTCTAACGTGGAAGAGGATCAACAACGCCAACGTTAGTGACACTCACTTTTGTCACTAACGTTGGATCATTAGCATTGCCTACGTTAACTCTCACGTTAAGATTGTTAACGTGAGAGTTAACGTGGAGTTGAATTCAAAGAACCAACGTTAGTGACACTCACTTTTGTCACTAACGTTGGGAGATGGCTTCATTACTACGTTAAGAGCCACGTTAACTTAGTTAACGTGGGTTCTAACGTAGGGACTTAAGGCAATTGGAGCGTTAGTGACAAAGGTGAGTGTCACTAACGCTCTTGAAGGTGATAGAGACCCACGTTAAGAGCTACATTAGCCAAGCTAACGTGAGATCTAACGTAGGGGCAAGAGGCAAGCAACGTTAATGGGAAAAGTGATTCCCATTAACATTTGCGAAAAAGGGGCACAAGCCAATGTTAATGGGAAAAAGTGAGTCCCATTAATGTTGGCCAAGGATTGAGTAAGAAACGTTAAAAGTCACGTTAAAATTTCTAATGTTGGAATTAACGTGGGTATATAAGGGTGGAACGTTAGTGGAAAAAGTGAATGCCACTAACATTCTCGCACTCAAAATATTACCCAACATTAATCTCACTAAATGCCCAAGCCTAATTCTTATTTCTCTGCAAGCTGGGCCCACTAAAGATGAGAATTGCTTCAACTCAAGGTCCAGAGCCCACATCCAAGACTTGAAGAACTCACTAGAAGATCATGAGGAGTAGTATAAATAGGAGTAGTTTTGAACTAGAGAGAGGCTTAGCACTTTTGGGAACTACTCTCTGCATATATACTTCTAGCATGGATTCTTCTTTTCTGCCATTTTTTATTCCTAGAGCTATGAACAACTAAACCCCTTTCATTGGGTTAGGGAGCTCTGTTGTAATTTGATGGATCAATTATAGTTTTCATTCTTCTTCTTCTTTCTTTTCTCTTGATCTTACTAGAAAGCTTTCGATCTTAATTCAATTGGTTAGTTGTCTTGGAAAAGAAACTCTCCATAATTGGATCTCCTTTGAACCTTGGAAAAGGGATGAGAAAATCATGCTAGAAATGCTTTCTCATGTTGGACCAAATTGGGGTTTAGATGGATATTGTGACATTTAATCCTCCCAACACTTTGATTTGGAAATACATGTGATATAATTAGTGACCACACTTTCATCTCTTCCCATGAGCAATTAAATCAAGGAATTGGGCAATTGTTCAAGCTTAGAGAGATTGGATTGCCAAGGAATTGGGATCCAATCACTTAAGATTGCCAAGGAGATTAATGAATGCATTGATTGATGAAGAGATGAGAATGAACTTGATCCAGAGAACGCAACATCTCCTAAACCCAATGATATCCCCATTTCTGATCTTACCCATTCTATTTACTTTCTGCCATTTAATTTCCTGCTCACATTCCTAACTCCCCATTTAAGATTCTGCACTTTAATTTCTGTTATTTACTTTCTAGTCATTTAAATTCCTGCATTTCAATCTCAATTCTGTTTAGCTCAACTAGCATATTCTTCTAACTAAAGTTGCTTGACCAATCAATCCTTGTAGGATTTGACCTCACTCTATTGTGAGTTTTACTTGACGACAATTCGGTATACTTGCCGAAGGGAAATTTGTTGAGAGACAAGTTTTCACGCATCAACCCTTACTCACGTAAGGTATTACTTGGACGACCCAGTACACTTGCTGGTTTGTTGTGCAGAGTTGTGACAAAGTGTGATTCACGTTTGAGAGCACCAAGCCTTTGGAGCCATTGTTGATGATCACAATTTCGCCCACCACTGAGCAAGCTTAGAGTGGATGTTCAGACCTTCAAACAAAAAGATGGTGAATCCCTCTATGAAGCTTAGGAAAGATACAAACAGATGACCAAAAGGTGTCCTTCTGACATGCTTTCAGAGTGGACCATTTTGGATATATTCTATTATGGTCTATCTGAGTTCTCTAAGATGTCACTGGACCATTCTGCAGGTGGATCCATTCACCTAAAGAAAACGCCTGCAGAAGCTCAAGAACTCATTGACATGGTTGCAAATAACCAATTCATGTACACTTCTGAGAGGAATTCTGTGAGTAATGAGATGCCTCAGAGGAAGGGAGTTCTTGAAATTGATGCTCTGAATGCCTGGTGGACAAAATTGTGATCATCAATGTTGTACTCTTTATTGTTGTATGGAATAATTATAATGGCTCTTTGCTATGTGTGGACACAAGTCCGTTTAACAAACCAGCAAGTGTACTGGGTCGTCCAAGTAATAAACCTTACGTCAGTAAGGGTCGATTCCACAGAGATTGTTGGTATGAAGCAAGTTATGGTCATCTTGTAAATCTCAGTCAGGCGGATAGTAATTGATTATGGATTTTCGAAAATTAATAAATAATAAACATAAAATAAAGATAAAGTTACTCATGTAATCCAATGATGGGGATTTCAGATAGGCGTATGGAGATGCTGTGTTCCTCCTGAATCTCTGCTTTCCTACTGCTTTTATCCAATTTTATCAGTCCCTTCTATGGCAAGCTGTATGTAGGGCATCACTGTTGTCAATGGCTACATCCCATCCTCTCAGTGAAAAAGGTCCAAATGCTTTGTCACAGCACGGCTAATCATCTGTCGGTTCCCAATCAGGTTGGAGTAGAATCCCTTGATTCTTTTGCGTCTGTCACTAACGCCCAGCCTTTAGGAGTTTGAAGCTCGTCACAGTCATTCAATTCCGGAATCCTACTCGGAATACCACAGACAAGGTTAGACCTTCCGGATTCCCATGAATGCCGCCATCAATTCTAGCTTATACCACGAAGATTCTGTTTAAGGAATCCAAGAGATATGCGCCCAGTCTAGGGTAGAAGGAAAGTGGTTGTCAATCACACGCGTTCATAGGTGAGAATGATGATGAGTGTCACGGATCATCACATTCATCAAGTTGAAGTGCAACGAATATCTTAGAATAGGAATAATTCGAATTTGACAGAAAATAATAGTAATTGCATTGAAACTTGAGGTACAGCAGAGCTCCACACCCTTAATCTATGGTGTGTAGAAACTCCACCGTTGAAAATACATAAGTGAAAGGTTCAGGCATGGCCGAATGGCCAGCCCCCCAAAACTTGATCAATAGTCTCCTCAGATGAAGAATAAAATAAAACTGAGACCAAAGATGTCTAATACAATAGTAAATTATCCTATTTATACTAGACTAGCTACTGGGGTTTACATGAGTAAGTAATTGATGAATAAATCCACTTCCGGGGCCCACTTGGTGTGTGTTTGAGATGAGGCTTCTTTTGGAGTTGAACTCCAAGTTGTAACGTGTTTTGGGCGTTTAACTCCGGGTCGTGACGTGTTTCTGGCATTTTACTCCAGACAGCAACATGGAACTGGCGTTGAGTGCCAGTTTACGTCGTCAGTTCCTGAATAAAGTATGGACTATTATATATTGCTGGAAAGCTCTGGATGTCTACTTTCCAACAGCATCAGCAGTCCTTTGTCAGCCTCCTATCAGAATTTTGCTCAAGTCTCTCAATTTCAGCCAGAAATTACCTGAAATCACAGAAAAACACACAAACTCATAGTAAAGTCCAGAAATGTGAATTTAACATAAAAACTAATGAAAACATCCTTAAAAGTAGCTTGAACTTACTAAAAACTACCTAAAAACAATGCCAAAAAGCGTATAAATTATCCGCTCATCAATGCCATATTGGCTCAGAACAAAATATTGACTCAGCAAGTCAACATGATTTCTCAAAGTCTGAATGGATGGCAAAATGCATCCAATAGTACTAAAAAGGCATCTTCTGAAGAAGAAGCTTATGATCCTGAGAACCCTGCAATGGCAGAGGTGAATTACATGGGTGAACCCTATAGGAACACCTATAATTCTTCATGGAGAAATCATCCAAACTTCTCATGGAAGGATCAACAAAAGCCCCAACAAGGCTTTAATAATGGTGGAAGATACAGGCTTAGCAATAACAAGCCTTTTCCATCATCTTCTCAGCAACAGACAGAGCATTCTGAGTAGAGCTCCTCTAGCTTAGCAAATATAGTCTCTGATCTGTCTAAGACCACTTTAAGTTTCATGAGTGAAACAAGGTCCTCCATCAGAAATTTGAGGCACAAGTGGGCCAGCTGAGTAAGAAAATCACTGAAACTCTTCCTAGTACTCTCCCAAGCAATACTGAAAAAAATCCAAAAAGAGAGTGCAAGGCCATTGACATAATCAAAATGGTCGAACCTAGAGAGGAAGGGGAGGACGTGAATCCCAATAAGGAAGACCTCATGGGACGTCTCCCAAACAAGAAGGAGTTCCCTATTGAGGACCTAAAGGAATCTGAGGCTCATATAGAGACCATAGAGATTCTTTTAAACCTCCTTCTGCCATTCATGAGCTCTGAAAACCATTCTTCATCTGAAGAGGATGAAATTGTAACTGGAGAGTAAGTTGCTCAATATTTAGGAGCTATCATGAAGTTGAATGCCAAGTTGTTTGGTAATGAGACTTGGGAAGATGCACCTCCCTTGCTCATTAGTGAACTAGATACATGGGTTCAGCAAACTATACCTCAAAAGAAACAAGATCCTGGTAAATTCTTAATACCCTGTACCATGGGCACCATGACCTTTGAGAAGGCTCTGTGTGACCTGGGGTCAGGTATAAATCTTATGCCACTCTTTGTAATGGAGAAACTGGGAATCTTTGAGGTACAGGCTGCCACATTCTCATTGTAGATGGCAAACAAGTCAATAAGACAAGCTTATGGATTGGTAGAGGACGTGTTAGTAAAGGTTAAAGGCCTTTACATCCCTGCTGATTTCATAATCCTAGACACTAGGAAGGAAGAGGATGAATGCATCATCCTTGGAAGACCCTTCCTAGCCACAACAGGAGCTGTGATTGATGTTAACAGAGGAGAATTAGTCATTCAATTGAATGGGGACTACCTTGTGTTTAAGGCCCAAGGGTATCCCTCTGTAAACATGAAAAAGAGGCACGATAAGCTTCTCTCAATATAGAGTCAAACAAAGCTCCCACAATCAAACTCTAAGTTTGGTGTTGGGAGGCCACAACCAAACTCTAAGTTTGGTGTTGGGAGGTCCCAACAATGCACTGAATATATGTGAAGCTCCATGAGAGCTTACTGTCAAGCTATTGATATTAAAGAAGTGCTTATTGGGAGGCGGCCCAATTTTTATTTATCTTTAATTTTATTGTTCTTTTATGTTTTATTAGGTTCATGATCATGTGGAGTCACAAAACAAATACTAAAATTAAAAACAGAATAAAAAATAGCAGAGGAAACAGCACACCCTGGAGGAAGAGCTTACTGGCATTTAAACGCCAGTAAGGAGCATCTGGCTGGCGTTCGACACCAGAACAGAGCATGAATCTGGTGTTGAACGCCAGAAACAAGCAGCAGTCTGGCATTCAAACGCCAGGATTGCACCTTGAAGAAAGCTGGCGTTAAACGCCAGAAAGAAACAAGCATGGAATTGGCGTTTAATGCCAGAAACATGCTGTAGATTGGCGTTGAATGCCAGAAACAAGCATCAATCTGGCGTTGAACGCCAGGATTGCATGCAGAGGGCATTTTACACGCCCCATTGGTGCAGGGATGATAAATCCTTGACACCTCATGATCTGTAGACCCCACAGGATAATCTCAGGATCTGTGGACCCCACAGGATCCCTACCTACCTCAACTCACCTTCTCTATTCTTCACACAATCCAATAACATTCTTCCCTAAAAACCCTTCACCAATCACCTCAATCTCTCTTCCCCATCACCTCTTCACTACTCACATCCATCCACTATTCCCCATAAACCCCACCTACCTTCAAATTCAAAATCTCTTTCCCACCCAAACCCACCCTAAATGACTGCACCTACTACCCTCCCCCTCCACTATATAAACCCCTCAATCTTTCTTCATTTTCACACATCACAACCCTCTCTTCTCCTCTTTGGCCGAATACACATCCCTCTCCCTTTCCTTCATATCTTCTTTTTCTTTTTCTATTCTTTCTTTTCTTTGCTCGAGGGCGAGAAACATTCTAAGTTTGGTGTGGTAAAAGCATAGCTTTTTGTTTTTCCATAACCATCTATGGCACCTAAGGCCGGAGAAACCTCTAGAAAGAAGAAAGGGAAGACAAAAGCTTCCACCTCTGAGTCATGGGAGATGGAGAGATTCATCTCAAAGGTCCATCAAGACCACTTCTATGAAGTTGTGGCCAAGAAGAAGGTGATCCCTGAGGTCCCTTTCATGCTCAAGAAGAATGAGTATCCGAAGATCCGACATGAGATCCAAAGAAGAGGTTGGGAAGTTCTAACCAACCCCATTCAACAAGTCAGAATCTTAATGGTTCAAGAGTTCTATGCCAATGCATGGATCACTAGGAACCATGATCAAAGTATGAACTCAAATCCAAAGAATTATCTTACAATGGTTCGAGGGAAATGCTTAGATTTCAGTCCAGAAAATGTAAGGATGGCATTCAACTTGCCTATGATGCAAGAAGATGCATGCCCCTACACTAGAAGGGTCAACTTTGATCAAAGGTTGGACCAAGTCCTTATGGACATATGTGTTGAAGGAGCTCAGTAGAAAAGAGACTCAAAAGGCAAGCCGGTTTAATTAAGAAGACTGGACCTTAAGCCCGTGGCTAGAGGATGGTTGGAGTTCATCCAACGCTCCATCATCCCCACTAGCAATCGATCCGAAGTTACTACGGATCGGGTCATCATGATCCATAGCATCATAATTGGAGAGGAAGTAGAAGTTCATGAAGTCATTTCTCTAGAACTCTACAAAGTAGCCGAAAAGCCCTCCTCATCTTATTTGCCATCTATGCTACTCAGCTGGAGTTGTCATAGAAGGAGACATCTTCATTGAAGAGGACAAGCCCATCACTAAGAAGAGGATGGAGCAAACAAGAGAGCCCATTCATGGATCTCAAGAGACACATGAGGAAGCTCATCGTCAAGAAATTCCTGAGATACCTCAAGGGATGCATTTTCCTCCAAACAACTATTGGAAACAACTTAACACTTCCCTAGAAGGATTGAGTCAGGACATGAATCAATTAAGGGTGGAACACCAATAGCTCAAGGACATCATTGGTCCTTCAAGAAGAAGACGCCACCATCACTAAGGTGGACTCATTCCTTGTTCTTATTTCTCTATTTTTCTGTTTTTATGCTATATATTTGTCTATGTTTGTGTCTTTACTACATGATCATTAGTATTAGAAACTATGTCTTAAGGCTATGAATAATTCCATGAATCCTTCACCTTTCTTAAATGAAAAATTTTTTTAATACAAAAGAACAAGAAGTACATGAGTTTCGAATTCATCCTTAAATTTAGTTTAATTATATTGATGTGGTGACAATACTTTTTGTTTTCTGAATGAATGCTTGAACAGTGCATATTTTTTTTCTTGTTGTTTATGAATGTTAAAATTGTTGGCTCTTGAAAGAATGATGAAAAAGAGAAATGTTATTGATTATCTGAAAAATCATAAAATTGATTCTTGAAGCAAGAAAAAGCAGTGAATAACAAAGCTTGCAAAAAAAAAGTGGCAAAAAAATAAAAGAAAAAGAAAAAGTAAGCAGAAAAAGCCAATAGCCCTTAAAACCAAAAGGCAAGGGTAAAAAGGATCCAAGGCTTTGAGCATCAATGGATAGGAGGGCCCAAGGAAATAAAATCCAAACCTAAGCGGCTAAATCAAGCTGTCCCTAACCATGTGCTTGTGGCATGTAGGTCCAAGTGAAAAGCTTGAGACTGAGTGGTTAAAGTCGTGATCCAAAGCAAAAAGAGTGTGCTTAAGAGCTCTGGACACCTCTAGCTGGGGACTTTAGCAAAGCTTAGTCACAATCTGAAAAGGTTCACCCAGTCATGTGTCTGTGGCATTTATGTATCCGGTGGTAATACTAGAAAACAAAGTGCTTAGGGCCACGGCCAAGACTCATAAAAGTAGCTGTGTTCAAGAATCAACATACTTAACTAGGAGAATTAATAACACTATCTGAACTCTGAGTTCCTATAGATGCCAATCATTCTAAACTTCAAAGGATAAAGTGAGATGCCAAAACTGTTCAGAAGCAAAAAGCTACAAGTCCCACTCATCTAACTAAAACTAATATTCATTGATGTCTTGAGATTTATAGTATATTCTCTTCTTTTTATCCCATTTGATTTTCAGTTGCTTGGGGACAAGCAACGATTTAAGTTTGGTGTTGTGATGAGCGGATAATTTATACGCCTTTTGACATTGTTTTTAGGTAGTTTTTAGTAGGATCTAGCTACTTTTAGGGATGTTTTCATTAGTTTTTATGCGAAATTCACATTTCTGGACTTTACTATGAGTTTGTGTGTTTTTCTGTGATTTCAGATATTTTCGAACTGAAATTGAGGGACCTGAGCAAAAATCTGATAGGAGGCTGACAAAGGACTGCTGATGCTGTTGGATTCTGACCTCCCTGCACTCGAAATGGATTTTCTGGAGCTACAGAACTCCAAATGGCGCGCTCTTAACGGCGTTGGAAATTAGACATCCAGGGCTTTCCAGCAATATATAATGGTCTATACTTTGTTCGATCTTAGACAACGCAAACTGGCGTTCAACGCCAGTTCCATGCTGCATTCTGGAGTCAAACGCCAGAAACACATCACAAACCAGAGTTAAACACCAAAAACACGTTACAACTTGGCGTTTAACTCCAAAAGAAGCCTCTGCATGTGAAAAGCTCAAGTTCAGCCCAAGCACACACCAAAGTGGGCCCCGGAAGTGGATTTCTGCACTTAGACTTATTTCTGTAAACCCTAGTAGCTAGTTTAGTATAAATAAAACTTTTTAGTAGTATACTAGTGTCTAGTCTTTGACTGGGTCCTCTTCCCTATTGTTTGAATTCATATCATATTTTGGAGGCTGGCCATTTGGCCATGCCTGGACCATCACTTATGTATTTTTAACGGTGAAGTTTCTACACACCATAGATTAAGGGTGTGGAGCTCTGTTGTACCTCGAGTTTTAATGCAATTACTACTATTTTCTATTCAATTCAGCTTATTCTTGTTCTAAGATATTCGTTGCACTTCAACATGACGAATGTGATGATCCATGACACTCATCATCATTCTCACCTATGAATGCGTGACTAACAACCACTTCCGTTCTACCTTAGAACGAGCGTGTATCTCTTGGATTCCTTAATCAGGATCTTCGTGGTATAAGCTAGAATTATTGGTGGCCATTCTTGAGAATCCAGAAAGTCTAAACCTTGTATGTGGTATTCCAAGTAGGATTCAAGGATTGAATGACTGTGACGAGCTTCAAACTCGCAATTGTTGGGCGTAGTGACAAACGCAAAAGAATCAATAGATTCTATTCCGACATGATCGAGAACCGACAGATGATTAGCCGTACTGTGATAGAGCATTTGGACCATTTTCACTGAGAGGATGGGATGTAGCCATTGACAACGGTGATGCCCTACATACAGCTTGCCATGGAAAAGAGTAAGAAGGATTGGATGAAAGCAGCAGGAAAGCAGAGATTCAGAAGGAACACAGCATCTCCATACACTTATCTGAAATTTCTACCAATGATTTACATAAGTATCTCTATCTTATTCTATATTTTATTTATTATTAATTTCGAAACCTTTATAACCATTTGAATCTACCTAATTGAGATTTACAAGATGACCATAGCTTGCTTCATACCAACAATCTCCGTGGGATCGACCCTTACTCACGTAAGGTATTACTTGGACGACCCAGTGCACTTGCTGGTTAGTTGTGCGAAGTTGTGACAAAGTGTGATTCACGTTTGAGAGCACTACCAAGTTTTTGGCACCATTGTTGATGATCACAATTTCGTGCACCAAATGCCCCAAAGGGGGTGGTTCTTGGGCGTTAAATGCTGGCTTGTCTCATTGGGGCGTTGAACGCCAGCTAGGGGGTAGCTCCTTGGCGTTCAACGCTCAATATGGGCAGGCTCCTTCGACGAAAAGTGTAGACTATTAAATATTATTGGAAAGCTCTAGAAGTTATCTTTCCAACACTTTTGTGAACGCATTATTTGGACCTTTGTAGCTCCAGAAATGCTCGTTTGAGTGCATAGCGGTCATAATCTAACAACATCAGCTACACTTTCCTAGCCTCTAAATCAGACTTTGCCAAAGCTCCTCAATTTTAGCCTGAAATTATCAAAAAACACAACAACTCAAACTAGAATCCAAAATTGTGAATTTTACACTAAAACCTGAGAAAACATAATAAAACTTGAACAAAAAACATAACTAAAATAATATGAAAATGATGCCAAAAAGCGTATAAAATATCCGCTCATCAGAACACCAAAAAGAAAGTAGGATCAAGAAGAAGAGAAGGATACAATGGATCTTAGAGTTTTTCAATGAAGCTCAGTTCTAATTGATGGGCAGGGCTAGTAACTGTTTACTTCTGAACAGTTTTAGTATCTCACTATCCTTTGAAGCTCAGAAGTGTTGGTGTCTTTAGGACTTCAGAATCCGGATGATATTATTGACTTTCTTAGTTAAGTTCTCTTTTATTCTTGAACACAGCTTCTTTTAGAGCCTGGCCGTAACCCTAAGCATTTTGTTTTCCCGTATTACCACCGGATACATAAACACCACAAACACTTAACTGGGTGAACCCAATTGATTGTGATTCAGCTTTTCTAGAATCCCCAACTAGGGGTGTCTAGATTTTTTAGGCACACTCTTTTGCTTTTGGAATCATGACTTTAACTGCTCAGTCTTAAGCTTTTAACTTGACACCTTCACACCACAAGCATTTAGTTAGGGGGAGGAGCTCATTTGAACTTTTTAGGCCAAGATTTTGTTTCTTTTAGGCCCTGATGAGAGAACTTTTGCGTGGTCTAGAAATTTGCAGATAAATCCTCGTTGCAAGTATAGTTTCTAAACCTTCAAAAGTCCTTTCATACAAACGTTTTGGGTGTCACAAGTAACAAACCCCTTTAGAAATTGTTAACCGAGTATTCAAACATCGGGTCGTCTTCTCAAGGAATTGCAAGGGAGTATGTTCTTATTATTGGCTATAAGGGTTGTAATCGGGGTTTGGAAGATGAGGAATAAGTAATATAAATGGCAAGTGAAGTGAATGGCAATTAAAATAAATAAATACTGTAAAGTAGACTTTTGGCAAGGTAAGAGAAATTAGAGATCCAACTTAGTTATCTCTCTCAACTATAATAAAAGTTCAATCTAAACTCCATTTGGTCAACCTTTACCAGGGCAAAGGAAAGTTAAAGGACTAATTAAATTGACCTTCAAATCCTAATTATTTCCTAAGAAAAGGTTGGGATTACTTAAGTTCAACTCAATTAGCAAGATAACGATTATCAATTATGTTGAGTTTAATAACTGTTGAGTTACTTAATTCTTAACCAGGACCAAAAGGGGAAAAAAATAAATTTGCTGAAATAATAAAAATATCTTCAAATCGGAAACAACGATAATTAAAAGGGACAATCATAAACTGAAATACTTCAAATGTCATTAATAATAATTTGTAACATGGAATAATTCATAACTTTAATCATAAAAGTAAATAATCAATTCAAAGCAGGAATAAATAAATAAAGTGAAAGGAAAGCTTTAAAAACAAGGAAATATAAAACCTGGATCGAGAGTCACTCTTACAAGCTAAGAGAAGTCCTAAATCCTAATTTCTAAAAACCCTACCTAAATCCTATGAGAGAGGAGAGAACCTCTCTCTCTAAAAACTATATTTAAAACATGAAAAGTGAATTATGAAAAGCATTCCTTATGAATGGATGCATTCCCCCACTTTATAGCCTCTAATCTGTGTTCTCTATGCCGAAAACTGGGTCAGAAACAGCCCAGAAATCACTTCCAGCACTTTCTGGTCCGTACAGGCCGCGGAAAAGTGACGCGGCCGCGTCGTCCACGCGACCGCGCGGATTGGGTGTTGGCTAGGTCACGCGTCCGCGTGACCCACGCGTTCGCGTTGCCTGGCGTCGAGGCAACTATGGAAAATTATATATCAAATCGAAGCCCCGAATGTTAGCTTTCCAACACAACTAGAACCGCGTCGTTTGGGCCTCTGTAGCTAAAGTTATAGCCGTTTGAGTGCGAAGAGGTCAGGCTGGACAGCTTAGCAGTTTTTCCAACTTCTTGCATTCCTTCCACTTTTGCATGCTTCCTTTCCATCCTCCAAGCCATTCTTGCCTTGTAATCTCTGAAAACACTTAACACACATATCAAGGCATCTAATGGTGATAAGAGAGGATTAATAATAAGCAAATATAAGTCCAAAGAACCATGTTTTCAATCAAAGCACATAATCAGGAAGGAAATATAAAACCATGCAAATAGTATGAATAAGTGGGTAAAGAGTAGATAAAAACCACTCAATTGAGCACAAGATAAACAATAAAATAGTGGTTTATCAACCTCCCCACACTTAAACATTCGCATGTCCTCATGCTAAGCTCAAAAGAAGCTATAAAGATGAAGAGGAAAGGTGAAATGTTATGAAATGCAACCTATGTATATGAATGCAGCTACATGCAAAATGTTTCTACCTACTTGGTTTAAAAGTAAATAAATTCTCCAAGAATAAATATAAACCAAATTCCACTAATTCAAATTACACAATAAAAGATAAGTAAACTTGTAAGAAGATAGCTCATGAAAGCAGGGAACATAGAATCAAGCATTGAACCCTCACAGGAAATGTATATGCACTTCTAATCTCTCAAGTGTCTAGGGTCAATCACTCTACTCTTCCCTAGTCATGCTTTCTAACACTTTGTTCTTCATCTAACCAATCAACAATATTTAATGCATCAATGCAAACATCATGAGGTCTTTTCAAGGTTGTAATAGGGCTAAGGTAAGGGTAAGGGTATATATATGGCTAAGTGAGCTTTATAAAGTGAATCCTTGATTAGTCTAAGATCTCACCTAGCATACATACACTCTATATAACTTTAAAATCATACCTAGCTACCCATAATTTTTCCCACTTTTGTATTACATGCTCATGTTTCACTTTTTATGTTTATCCCATGTGCATTGTTTTCATTGGGGAATTTCTTTTTGTATCCCCTTTTATTCAGATGCTAAATTTTTTTTTATGCACATGGTAATTGAATCACTTTGATTTTCTTGTGAGCATGCTTTCCAAATTTATTTTTATTTCTTTTTTTAATCTTCCTAACCCTTTGTTTCTATCACTCATGTTCCCACAAAGTTTCCCACATTTAACTCTATTCATGATTTTCTATCTTAAGCTAACCAAGGATTCAACTTGGGATTTTTATTTTGTTTTTCTGCTTAAGGCTAGTATTGTGGTTTATAGAACAAGAGGGGATTAAAAGCTCAAGGGGGCTAACAAGGGTGATGTAAAAGGTAGGCCAATTTTGGGATAAGTGAGCTAGAATTAACAATGGCCTCTATCATATGCAAGCATTTAAATACACTAAATATTGGATATATATAATGAAACAAAGCTAAGTTTGCAATCATAGAGAAGTAAACACACAAGGATAAAATGTTTATGGTTAAATAATGTAACCATGTAAATAAGCTCAAATCTCACAGGTTGTGTGTTCTTTGGCTCAAAAACTATGTTCCAATTACAACTTCAAACAAATTTTTAACATAAAAATTTTCAATTTAAATTAGTGAAAATTTTTCAAAAATAGGATTTTAAAAGAAATTTATTATTTTAACCAAGTAGTAACTAAATGCACAAAATCATCAAATAAATATGCAATCAAATATGCAGATGCAACAATGAACAAATAAAGAAAATAAGATTATTGGTGTTGAAAAGAAAGTACTAACCCACGGAGATCGGTATCGACCTCCCCACACTTAAAGATTGCACCGTCCTCGGTGCATGCTGAGATGTGCAGGTGGACGGGTTGTTCCAACTGAAGCTTTTCTTCAAGATTTTGCAGATGGACTTGTCTGTCTCCCCATGTAAACGTCTTCCGATTCCCTTTCGGGTGGCCATCCTGAAAGAAAAAGGGAAGAAAAAAGTAACCCAGTAATAAAGATAAGAAAATAAATGAACTATGGGTGGGTTAATGCCAAATGATAATGGTCTCATTTACATGGAAGCTTCAACATGTACGTGAGAAAAGATAGAAGCCATGGCATACTGGTGCACGAATTTGTAATCCGTACAACTAACCAGCAAGTGCACTGGGTCGTCCAAGTAATACCTTACGTGAGTAAGGGTCGATCCCACGGAGATTATTGGTTTGAAGCAAGCTATGTCTATTTTATTATTCTTAGTCAGGATGTCAATTAAAGTTATCAGTTGGAATTATTAGAAAAATAAAAGAACGAGAATTAATTACTTGTAATGCAGTAATGGGAAATATGTTGAAGTTTTGGAGATGCTTTGTCCTCTGAATTTCTGCAATGTAATATTCAACTCAATTGTTTGTAAAGCCCGACTACGGCAAGCTGTATGTAGGGTGTCACCATTGTCAGTGGCTACCTCCCATCCTCTCAGTGAAAACGTTCCTATGCTCTGTCACAGCACGGCTAATCATCTGTCGGTTCTCAATCAGGTTGGAATAGAATCCCTTGATTCTTTTGCGCTTGTCATCACGCCCAGCCTTCAAGAGTTTGAAGCTCGTCACAGCCATTCAATCCTTGAATCCTACTCGGAATACCACAGACAAGGTTTAGACTTTCCGGATCCTCAAGAGTGGCCGCCATCAGTTCTAGCTTATACCACGAAGATTCTGATTAAGGAATCTAAGAGACGCTCATTCAGTCTGATGTAGAACGGAGGTGTTTGTCAAGCACACGTTCATGAGTTGGGGAAGGTGATGAGTGTCACGGATCATCACCTCCTTCACAATTAAGCGCGAATGAACATCTTAGATAGGAACACACACACGTTTGAATGAAATAGAAACAATTGCATTAGTTCATCGAGACGCTGCAGAGCTCCTCACCCCCAACAATGGAGTTTAGAGACTCATGCCGTCAAAGTGTATAAAATTCAGATCTGAAAATGTCATGAGGTACAAGATAAGTCTCTAAAAGTTATTTAAATAGTAAACTAGTAACCTAGGTTTACAGAATATGAGTAAACTAAGATAATTGGTGCAGAAATCCACTTCTGGTGCCCACTTGGTATGTGCTGGGGCTGAGACTAAAGCTATCCACGTGCTGAGGCTTTACTTGGAGTTAAACTCCAAGTTATAACGTGTTTTGGGCGTTCAACTCCGGATCATGACGTGTTTCTGGCGTTTAACTCCAGACAGCAGCATGTACTTGGCGTTCAACGCCAAGTTACGTCGTCTATCTTCGTGCAAAGTATGGATTATTATATATTGCTGGAAAGCCTTGGATGTCTACTTTCCAACACCGTTAAGAGCGCGCCAATTGGACTCCTGTAGCTCCAAAAAATTCATTCCGAGTGCAGGGAGGTCAGGATCCAACAACATCAGCAGTCCTTTTTCAGCCTAACTCAGATTTTTGCTCAGCTTCCTCAATTTCAGCCAGAAATTACCTGAAATCACAGAAAAACACACAAACTCACAGTAAAGTCCAGAAATATGATTTTTTCCTAAAAACTAATAATATTCTACTAAAAACTAATTAAAACATACTAAAATCTACATGAAATTACCCCCAAAAAGCGTATAAAATATCCGCTCATCACATACCAGTGGTATAAAATTTGTAACATAGGGGAGGAGAGTGTAAGACAATATAAATTCATGTCAATGCAAAATTAATACAAATAACATAAAAAATTAACATTGACTTAAATAGTATTGCCCAACAGTGTAAAACAAGTTACCAAAATAAATTCAAGAAAAGATGTAACAGTTGAATAAGAAGGGATATTTAACACCAATGGAAAAATAAAAAATTCAGAAAAGAAAATAAAAATATGCACAGATTTAAAATGTAATGAATGAGATATGCAAATAAATTAAAATAAAATAAAAAAATAAGAAGAATGAGAAGGGAAAGAAGGGAAGATGAAGTAAATAGGAAAGGAGAAGAAAAAATTAGGATTTGGAGGAGAGAAAGATAAGATATGTGGCAGTTTTAGGGTGAGCTGCGCAGCGCATGCGACGCGGCTGCGGAAGGCACGCGTTCGCGTGGGTACGCGTCAGGTAAGACGATGCGATCGCATCAGTCACGCGATCGCGTGACCCGTGTTGCGCTGCTGGCGCGAATGCAGCCTCGCTCCAGCACAACTCTCTGTTCGATTCAATTTAATTGCCAAAATTGGGTGACGCGATCGCGTGAGTGTGCGTCAGAAAATAATTGACGCGGCCGCGTTGGCAACGCGGTTGCGTGACAAGGATTGTGCTTCCAGCACCACTCTCGCACAATATGGCATTGTGCACCCTTTTACGTCGAAAATGCCGGGCACGCGGCCGCGTGGGGCACGCGGTCGCGTGGGAGGCCATACTTCCCATTCGACGCGGACGTGTCAGCGACGCGGTCGCGTGGGTTGATATGTGCCATTAGCACGCCTCCAGCCACGCTCCTGCGTGACTCTCTATTCACTTTTAATTTTCCTTTCTCTCCAAGCGACGCGGACGCGTCGCTGATGCGATCGCGTCGCGTAGCAAAATTTTTTTTTTATATATGCATGAACAATGCAGAATGCATTGATTAATATGAGTGCTATGCATGATTCCAGGTTTACTAAAGTAAAATGAAAAGGAAATAAAAATAAAAACAAATAATGATGAAATAAACTGAAAAAGAAACGACCATACCATGGTGGGTTGTCTCCCACCTAGCACTTTTAGTTAGAGTCCTTAAGTTGGACATTGGAGGAGCTTCCGGTTAGGGTGGCTTATATTTAAATTCATCCAAAAATCTCCACCAGTGCTTGGAATGCCAATAGCCTCCGGGGTCCCAAACTAGGCATGTGAAGCTTCTGAACAGCTTCAAACAGATTTTTAGGTTCCCGGGGTGATAAATGTCAGAATAAACTCCAGGATTCCAAGCCTTGCTTTTAAATCCGCCTCCGTTTTGATTTGTAAGTTTCCATTCGGGCGGGTTAAAAAGTAGAATCTCACCGTGGTGACCAAACGTTCTCCGTGATCCATGCAATTGAGCATGATACCAATCCGTGTACTTCGAGGTGAAGCGTGGAACTTTATTGAACCTTGTGCACCAGTTCTGAGTACAAGCCATTTCCTTTTTACTCTTAAAGCCGCAGAGAGCTCTAAGCTGGCCATCTGTTTCGAGTAAACCATATTCAAGTGAATAAGTAAAGTCATAAGTTAAGGATTGCAGCCACTTGAAGCCTGTATTAGGTGGTAGTGGCCTTGGGATAGGTGTTTCTGGTGGTTCTGTAAGTTCTACTCCCTTATACTCTTCTGTGAATTCCTCCACTTCTTTGCAAAGATCTTCAATTGTATCTGTGTCCTGGTCAAAGTCTTCCGTGTCTTCCTCATCACTCAAGTCATAGATTGGAGGTTGAGAGAAATCTACCTCTGCATCATCTTCATATTCACTTGGGGAAGATTCTTCGATATCAGAGAATTCACTTGCGGACGCAAGTTCATCACCAAGAGAGCTAGACTTGTGAATATCACCATCAAGGGAATTTGATTCTTGGATTATTCCGTCTGATTCCTCATAAACGACTTGCATTGGAGACTGTACAGTATCTTCCTTAGCATCAATTGTAGCATCCTGGACGGAGTTTTCCTCAATTCTGGATTCCCAAGGAAGTTCAGCATCGCCTAGATCTTCAACCAACTCTTCTTCTTGAACAAAGACAGCCTCTTCTAATTGTTCTAGTACAAATTCATTCTCTGCCTTGTCCACTGGAGTCTCTAGTATTTCTTTCGTGCTACGCTCTTCTTCGGGTTGTTCACATAGAGCTGTGGTTGATCCTTGTATATTTGAGCGTTTAGTGGCCCATTGGATTAGTGCGTGCTCCAGTTGTTGAATGGTTGTTTGAAATTTAGTTATTGTTTCTTTTAGGCGATCCTCTGCTTCGCGGTTTGCTGGACTTAGACATGATACATAGGGAAGTGGTGATGATTGGGAACGATTGGATTGGTATTGGGGTAAGGAAGGATCATATGATGGCGAATGGTGAAGAGAAGCTTGTAAGTGTAGTGGTTTGAGGTTATCTTGAAAGGACGGTTCATATGCACAGGGTAGGGCTTGTTGGTAGTTACAAGGTTGTCCACCATGTCTTTCAGCTGGGTATGCGCGGTAGAATGGTCTTTGCCCAGGATATCTCGGAGGGTGTTGCTGCCAAAAGGGTTGATTAGATCCTCTTGGTTCCATCCATCCTTGATTGGTCTGACCTTGATGCACATTCCTGCTATAACTTCTATTTCCTTTAACAATATCATAACCAAACTCAAAGCGAGAGGGGTGAGAGTTCATAGTAGCAAATAAAGATAAAAAGAAAAAAAACGAAAATAAATAAACAAGTAAAAGAAAAATATTTACAATAACCAATAATAAGGCACACGTTAGCAGTTCCCCGGCAACGGCGCCATTTTGATGAGAGAACTTTTGCGTGGTCTAGAAATTTGCGGATAAATCCTCGTTGCAAGTATAGTTTCTAAACCTTCAAAAGTCCTTTCATACAAACGTTTTGGGTGTCACAAGTAACAAACCCCTTTAGAAATTGTTAACCGAGTATTCAAACCTCGGGTCGTCTTCTCAAGGAACTGCAAGGGAGTATGTTCTTATTATTGGCTATAAGGGTTGTAATCGGGGTTTGGAAGATGAGGAATAAGTAATATAAATGGCAAGTGAAGTGAATGGCAATTAAAATAAATAAATATTGTAAAGCAGACTTTTGGCAAAGTAAGAGAAATTAGAGATCCAACTTAGTTATCTCTCTCAACTATAATAAAAGTTGAATCTAAACTCCACTTGGTCAACCTTTACCAGGGCAAAGGAAAGTCAAGGGACTAATTAAATTGACCTTCAAATCCTAATTATTTTCTAAGAAAAGGTTGGAATTACTTAAGTTCAACTCAGTTAGCAAGATAACGATTATCAATTATGTTGAGTTTAATAACTGTTGAGTTACTGAATTCTTAACCAGGACCAAAAGGGAAAAAAAGTAAATTTGCTGAAATAATAAAAATATCTTCAAATCGGAAACAACGATAATTAAAAGGGACAATCATAAACTGAAATACTTCAAATGTCATTAATAATAATCTGTAACATGGAATAATTCATAACTTGAATCATAAAAGTAAATAATCAATTCAAAGCTGGAATAAATAAATAAAGTGAAAGGAAAGCTTTAAAAACAAGGAAATATAAAACCTGGATCGAGAGTCACTCTTACAAGCTAAGAGAAGTCCTAAATCCTAATTTCTAAAAACCCTATCTAAATCCTAAGAGAGAGGAGAGAACATCACTCTCTAAAAACTATATTTAAAACATGAAAAGTGAATTATGAAAAGCATTCCTTATGAATGGATGCATTCCCCCACTTTATAGCCTCTAATCTGTGTTCTCTGGGCTGAAAATTGGGTCAGAAACAGCCTAGAAATCACTTCCAGCGCTTTCTGGTCCGTACGGGTCACAGAAAAGTGACGCGGCCGCGTCGTCCACGCGACCGTGCGGATTGGGTGTTGGCTAGGTCACGCGTCCGCGTGAACCACGCGTTCGTGTCACCTGGTGTCGAGGCAACTATGGCAAATTATATATCAAATCGAAGCCCCGGACGTTAGCTTTCCAACGCAATTGGAACCGCGTCGTTTGGACCTCTGTAGCTAAAGTTATAGCCGTTTGAGTGCGAAGAGGTCAGGCTGGACAGCTTTGCAGTTTTTCCAACTTCTTGCATTCCTTCCACTTTTGCATGCTTCCTTTCCATCCTCCAAGCCATTCTTGCCCTGTAATCTCTGAAATCACTTAACACACATATCAAGGCATCTAATGGTGATAAGATAGGATTAATAATAAGCAAATATAAGTCCAAAGAAGCATGTTTTCAATCAAAGCACATAATCAGGAAGGAAATATAAAACCATGCAAATAGTATGAATAAGTGGGTAAAGAGTAGATAAAAACCACTCAATTGAGCACAAGATAAACCATAAAATAGTGGTTTATCAGGCCCTCATAACCATTGATGCTCAAAGCCTTGGATCCCTGTTTTTGCCTTTTCGTTTAAAGAGCTATTGGCTTTTTCTCTTTCTTTCTTTTTCTTGCTCTTACCTTTTGGTTTAAAGAGCTTTTGGCTTTTTCTCTTTCTTCTCTTTTTTTTCGTTTCTTTCTCTTTTTCTTTCTTTTTGCTGCTTTTTCTTGCTTCAAGAATCAATAATGGAATTTCACAGATTACCAATAATACTTCACCATTTCCATCATTCTTTCAAGAACCAACATTCTTTACTCCAACATCAAATATGCACTGTTGATTCATCCATTCAGAAAGTAAAAGTAATGCCACCATATCAATTAATTGGACTATTCTTATATAACTCGAGTTCATGCATCTTACTTCTCTTTTTCGAATAAAATTTTTCTTTTAAGTATGGTGAGAGATTCATGAAATATTTCATAGCTTAAGACAAAACAAAGGATGATCATGCACTTAGAAACAGAAAACAGACAATGAAATACAATGGAAAATAGAAAAATAACATAAGCAAATGGGGATATGGAACGTGACCACCTTAGTGACGGTGACTACTGCTTCCTCTAGAGAATCCAATGGAGTGCTTGATTTCTTCTATGTCACGCCCTTGTCTCTGTTGCTCCTCCCTCAAAGCTCTTTAATCTTCCCTTATTTCATGGAGGATGGTGGAATGCTCTTAGTGTCCCATCCTCAGCTGATCCATGTTGAAGCTTAATTCTCCTAGAGAAGTGTTCAGTTGATCCCAATATCCTTGGGGAGAAAAATGTACCCCTTGAGGCATCTCAGAAATTTCTTGTTGAGGTAGCTCCACATGCTCTTGCTGTGGTTCATGTGCCAGCTCTCTAACATGCTCCATCTTTCTTTTAGTGATAGGCTTGTTCTCCTCAATGGGAATGTCTTGTTCTATGACAATTCCAGCTGAATTGCATAAGTGACATATGAGGTGAGGAAATGCCAACCTTGCTTAGGTGGAGGGCATTTCTACCACCTTGTACAGCTCTTGAAGTATCACCTCATGTACCTCCACCTCATCCCAAAGCATGATGTAGTGAATCATGATGGCTCGGTCAATGGTCACTTCGGACCAGTTACTAGTAGGGATGATAGAGCGTTGGATGAATTCTAAGCATCCTCTAGCTACGGGCTTAAGGTTAAGCCTTCTTAGTTAGATAGGCTTGCCTTGAGCATCCCTTCTCCATTGTGCTCCTTCCACACAAACGTCTGAAAGGACTTGGTCCAGCCTCTGATCAAAATTGACTCTTCTATTGTAAGGGTGTGGATCTCCTTGCATTAATCGTAGTTGGAGTGCCAACCTTGAACTTTCCGGGTTGAAATCCAAGAGACGCCCTCGGAGCATGGTGTGCAAAATTTTGGGATGTGGGTTCACACTAGTGTCATGATTTTTGGTGACCCACGCATTGGCATAAAACTCTTACACCATTAAGATCCCAACTTTCGGGATGGGATTGGTCAGAACTTTCCAACCTCTTCTCCGGATTTCTTGTTGGATCTCTGGGTACTCATTCTTGTTTAGCCTAAAGGAGACTTTAGGAATCACCCTCTTTCTAGAGGATTCTCTGACTTTAGGTGACATAAGTGTGAATAGAAAGCAAAAAGCAAGGATTTTTCAACACCAAACTTAAAATCTTTGTCGTCCTCAAGCAAAATAACAAGAGAAGAAAAGGATAGTAGAAGAAGGAAGAAAGAGATGGAGAAGAGAGGGGTAAGGCTTTCAGCTATGTATGTAGGAAATGGAAGAAGAAAGTTGTGTGAGTAGGAAGGGGTAAATGAGGGGGTACTTATAGGGGGTTTGGGTTAGGGTTCAGCTATGGGGTGGGAGAATTGGGAGGGAATGTTTTGAATTTGAAGTGGGTAGGGTTGGTGGGAATGGATAGATGGTAGTGATGAAGGGTGTTGGAAAGAGAAAAAGGGGTGTGGATGTGATTGGTTGAGAGTGTATGGGAAAGAGTGTATATTGAGAAGAGGGGAAGTAAGAGAGAGAAGAATATAGGGTAGGTAAAGATCCTGTGGGACCACTGATCTTGAGAGGCTAGGAAATTCGAATTTCCTGCTCCTTTGTGGGCGTTTAACGCCAACTTCTAGTTCGATATAGGGCGTTGAACGCCCAGCCTTTGCTCTTTGGCTGGCGTTCAAGGCCAGCTTCTTGCTCCATTATGAGTGTTGAAAGCCCTCTAGCGACTTCTCCCTTGGCATTCAACGCCAGTACTACTGCTCCTTCTTGGGCGTTGAATGCCCACACTTCTCCTTGTGTGGCGTTCAACGCCAGCTTCCTCACTTATTGGGGGCATTGAACGCCCCTCTTGCCTCCTTGTCTGGCACTCAACGCCAGCAAGGGATGTACTCCAGGGTGCTCTGTTTCCATCTCTGAATGTCTCTGTCTCTATTCTGAATACTGCACATGATCACAAACTCAAAGGGAATATTTATGAAGACAAACTAAGATTACTCAAATGAAATAAAAGAAAACAGAAATACTTTTGTTATGGTTGGGTTGCCTCCCAACAAGTGCTTCTTTAACGTAACTAACTTGACGATCAGCTCCTTTATGGAGATGGATAGAGGTTCAGAATATCACCCCTTATAGTGAACTTCCTTCCTGTGCTCTCATGGATGAGCTCCACATGTTCTAGAGACAGGATCTTGTTCTCAATGTGTGGAATCACTAGGCTGTCTGTGAAGACAACTCTCATACTAGGTGAGAGGCCTTCATTGGGGATTTTCTTATCCCTTCAGCCTTTAGGCACCTTCTTCTTAGTACACTACAAGAAAAACACCCATTCAGGTACACTTAAAAAGTATAGCCAAAAGTGAAAAAAATGATGCCTTAGGCTACGGCTACACTTTTTGGGCTACGGCTACGCTTTTTGGGGTGATTCCTATTCGGCCATTGCCTACTCTCAAAGGCTACATTTTTCTGCACCAAGGGCTATGCTTTTGGCATTTGAAAATAAAATGCGCTTTTCAAGTGATGCTGTCCAGGACTAAAAGCTACGCTTTTCAACTTCCATTTTTGCCAGAATAGGCTACGCTTTCATAAGTCCCTCATTTTTTTTGTATACTATAGCTACTGTATAAAAGAAGCCTTAAGTCTCATTTTTTCTATATATATATATATATATATATATATATATATATATATATATATATATATATAATTTTTTAATAATTATTAATACAACATAATAGTTAAAATATGATTTACATGTATAATAATTTTGCATATTTATTTAAATGAGTTGAATATTATACAATAAAAATAAATACATAATTATACTAAATAATTTCTTTAAATAATTTTTTTAAATCTGGATATGACTCTGGAGGGGTCCAAGATGTTTTCAAGCGACACCTATCTACCATTCCAATTTTCTCTTCCAAGAATACCACAATATCATTTGCTCTGACCTCACGGTCAAATCCACCAATGTTAACCTGAGTAACCAGAGTCTCCTTTTCACTTCCTTCAAAATCCATTTTCTCAAGATCCTGAAAAATTATAAATCGCACAATTTATCAGAAATTCAGAATTCAAATCAATACTTGGCTGCAGGAAACCTTCAATCCCAATGAATCCCCAAAGCGGAATTCAGTAGGTTATAAATAAGCAACAAACCAGGATTCAAAACAAACACAAGTAGTTCACTCCTCTGATCAATTTGGGCTTAAGTTTATTAAAATATAAAATATATTAAAAATACGAAAAAGGAAAAAAATAGAGAAGATAAGTTCATGTTTTGCTGGTAACCAAAAAGACCATGTACATACATCAAATGCAAATAACTAAAATACAAAACATATCTAAGCATTTCAAAATGAAAACCATTACACAGAAGAGAAAACAATAACCGAAGAAAAAGCAAAAAAAAAATGCAACTTGGGACTTGAGAGGCACATTTCAACAAGTAGCTTGTAGAACACAATTTACAAAACAAATTAACATGTGAAAGCACAAAGGGAGAAAGCACTGACATCCAAAACGAAAAAGATTGTGTAAGCTACAGCTCAGTATGGAAAGCAACAGAACAAGCACCAGTTACATATAGATCTGATCCAAAAATTCTTTGTTTCTCCTTCAGTGAGTCAAATCCTAGAATTCAGGCATCAATTACAAGTTAAAGTTAAACCAGCTGCACAAGGAAGCAGGGCTTCAACTCTTAACAACACAGAAGCATAGGATTCGATGCAGAGGGAGCATGTGATGCAAAGTAACCCTCTTTGACTCTTTCCCTGTACCCTAATTCTCAATTGCAATCAAAGTAGCACTCCTAAGTCCTAATTTCTAGAAAAGCAAATCGTGTAACATGGCTGACCCATTAACCAGCAAGGACTTAAAAGATACAATTTTGATCAATACACTTAATCTAACCTAATCAAGCATCATCATCATCATCTTAATCAACTGAACAATCCAACGACACCGTCTTGATCATCAACCAATTATAGAAATAAAAAAAGGAGTTACATTACAGGAGAAAGTAAAAAGATAACTGATTGAATGAGGAGTAGGACTGGGAAAATGGCAAAGGAAAAGTAGAAAGATAACCAATTATAGTCAAATTCAGATCAATTATTTTACTTATTTATTTGTTGTTAACTTTGAAATCAAGGTTGCTAAATTCCCTTACCCAGATTTTAGAACAATATATGTTGGTTTGAATGAGGTTGGAAACAAAGGCTATTTATGCAAAATCATAAACTCACCCAGATTTATGAACTTGAAATAAATAAATTAATAACAGTGACAAGCATACAGAAACCCAGAATCAATCTTATTCCTTTTTGTATGGTTTAAGAGTGAAATCAATGAACAACACTAAGCAGCAAAATGTGCACTCATACAAAGGTTTTGGTCAATGGAGGAAACCTTGAGGTCTAAAATAGCATTAATCTCTTTCGCTTTTTAATGTAGCACAGCACAAAGCAGAAACCAAAGAAAACACAACAAGTAATTTCACTCAGCAATCCTTTGATTTCTATCAAAGATTCTAACAATAGTTTTTCGTGGACAGCATTGATGACAAGTCATCATATACCTATTTTTCTATGCTTTTTCATACAAGAAATTGATGATTTGTGCTTAAATATTGAATGCTTTTGTACTTAAATGATATATTTTCTTGATATTTTAATTTTATAAATCTTGTAGAAAATAAGAAGAAAAAGAAGCAAAGAAGCACAAAAAAGGAGAAAAAAAGAGCTTTGGGGTACACTTTGAAGTTGGGGTACACTTTGGAGCCTTAGGCCACGCTTTTAAAAGCGTGGCCCATGACCAAATCAAAGAAGGAAGCAGCCAGCACGCACACTGCCCTGCTCTTGCCAAGGGCAGGGCAGAATCGTGATGCAAAGTGAGGTTGGAAGCAAGAATTTTCGCTAAGGTAAAATCTGGGCGCTCACAGCATGACCATGCCTCCTTCAAAGGGCTATAACCTGAGCTACAGACGTCCAATTGATGTGCTTCCAGTTGCGTTGGAAAGCTGACATTCAGAGCTTTCCAACGATATATGGCAATCCATATTTGGCATAAAATTGAGGCAGGAACGAAAGGCATCTTTAAGGGCCAAAAACAAGCGAAAATAAACCAAAATGCTTCCACCAAGGCTC
Organism: Arachis hypogaea; assembly: GCF_003086295.3. Taxonomy (NCBI): domain Eukaryota; kingdom Viridiplantae; phylum Streptophyta; class Magnoliopsida; order Fabales; family Fabaceae; genus Arachis; species Arachis hypogaea. The sequence continues at coordinate 71,522,036 of NC_092039.1, read as the reverse complement.
GAAGAGGGAGACACAAGGAACCCAAGGAAGTCTGCCCTCAAGGAGAGCAGAATGCCCTCTTGGAGGGCAATGTCATGTTTTCTTCATGAAAATTCAAGGAAAAATTGCAACAACTTCCTCCACCAAGTTTCGAACACAAGACCTCTAGGAAGCCAAGCCTTAGGTGTGAATTAGGTGCCAAGAAGAAAAAGCCAAGCAATGCACTCCATGGGATTCGAACTTGGCACTCCCCAAAGGAAACATTGCCCTGCCCTTCGCAAGGGCAGGGCAGCATTTTGGTGATGCACACACGCGCACAAGATTGACGCACCAAGGAGTTTCGGCAGCAACACAGCAGCACGCACGGGCATCATTCTGGCGCACCAAAAATTTCTGCCCTGCCCTCCACAAGGGCAGGGCAGCATCCTGCAAGCATCAGCACCCAACTCACACGCACCAACGGCCGCACACACCATTTTCTGCCCTGCCCTCCACAAGGGCAGGGCAGCCTCCTGGGAGCAACATATGGGCCAAAATTCAATTTAATTCAATTCCTCACCAAATTGAATCAAGGCCAACCAAACCCATTTCTCCTCAAATCCAAAGCAAGCAAAGCCCACATCATCACTCAAAGGCACATGAATCAATTAAATTAGGATTTTCATTTTTGTAATTTGTTTTAATTTTCATTTTGTAAAGCCTATATAAAGGCATCAATTGGAGCTCGAAAAGGGGCGAGCTCCACTAGGGAGTATTAGGATTTGAGAGCTCTCTCTCTCTTAGTTTTCATTTCAGTTTTGAAATTTTGGATTGAGGTTGGAGGAATTTTGTTTCAATCTTTAATCTGAAATCCATCTTTGTTCATCTTCTGCATAATTTCTAAGAATTGAAAGTTGAATCTACATTATCATTTACGGCTTCCATCTTTCTTTCTTCTTCAATCTGCTTTCTACTTTGATCAAGGAAGGGATTGAGATCTAGACTTGTTTTCTAGTCTCATTGATTCCCTGAGATCTTGTCTCTTTAAATTTCACAATTGAGCTTAATTACATTCTGTGTTGCTTCTTCAAGCAATTTTTCATTTCTGTTTAAATCTGCTGCACTTCATCTTTTACTTCTCTGCTTGATTGCTCTTTACATTTTCTTGTTGAATTTTAAATTTCCTGCACCCAATCTCCTTTACATTTAATGCAATTTACATTTCGTGCAATTTAAGTTTCAGCTCTTTTACTTTCTTGTTCTTTAAGTTTCCTGCAATTTTATTTTCTGCATCTTTTAAATTCCTTGCAATTTACTTTCTGTTGATTAACTTCACACAATTCACTCAATGTTAGCTTGACTAAACTAATCAACCACTAAAGTTGCTTGATCCATCAATCCCTGTGGGATCGACCTCACTCTAAGTGAGTTATTATTACTTGATGCGACCCGGTATACTTGTCGGTTGGATTTGTGTGTTGGAAATTTATTTTTCCACAAAAACACCATCAAGCATCTCTCTATAATAAATCCTTCAAGATTTGGTTCTCTCACAAAAATTCCAGTTTTAAAAGAAGTACATAAAGATCATAAAGAAGTACATCCAAGAGTGACTTAAGTTGTCGTATATCCAAGTAAGTTTCAAAGCAGTACACAAAGATCATAAACCCTGAAAACTGATTAGATGAAAAAAATAAATCAAGTATATCCTATATGTTTCTGACATGTAATATTACCACACTCATACACAGATTAAAATCATTTTCAGATGGGGCATAAGACAATTCAAAGTTTCTTTCCAGTTCATTTTAATTTCATGCAACAGTAACTTGCAAAGTAGTACAACACGAAATGGAAAATCCGAACTGACAATGAGTCTAACTCATTTATTGAACAAATTTTGGCATGGAACTGATAGGCAGAAACCATAATACCTGACTTCAATTTCTCATCCACGGCCCAATCAAGGGCTTTCTGAGCTGGTTCGGTCAACGGAGGATGCTCGGAGCTAAAGAAATACAGGTCAGATTTCCCAAGTAGCTCTATTGTTTCTTCCGATACTTTGAAAAGAGAAATTCAATTGGCTCTCAAGAATTTTGCAATTTTACTTGTTCTTAAAAGAATACAAAAAAAAAATTATGTTAGTGCTTGGAGAGGTATCGTAGTAATAAAAGGGATCTACACATGGTGTTTATTGATTTGGAAAAAGCGTATGATAGGGTACCAAGGGAGGTCTTATGGAAGGTTTTAGAAAAGCGGAGAGTAAGGATCGCATATATTCGGGCAATTAAAGACATGTATGATGGGGCCACAACTAGTGTGAAGACTCAAGGTGGTGTGACAGAGGAATTCCCTATTGGTATAGGATTACACCAGGGATCATTCTTAAGTCCATACCTTTTCACATTAGTCTTGGAAGTACTCACAGAGCACATCCAAGAGCCTGTGCCAGGGTGCATGCTTTTTGCCGATGATATCGTCCTTATGGGAGAGTCAAGGGAAGACCTAAATAAGAAGTTGGAGTTATGGAGAGAAGCTCTAGAAGTGTATGGTCTGCGCATAAGCCATAGCAAGACGGAATATATGGAATGTAAGTTCAGTCTGAGAAGGGAAAACTCCAATATAGAGGTGAAAATTGGAGAGAACATCCTACGAAAAGTTAAATGTTTTAAGTATCTTGGGTGCATCATACAGGATAATGGAGAGATTGAACATGATGTAAATCATAGGATCCAAGCAGGTTGGTCAAAATGGCGGAGTGCATCTGGTTTTATATGCGACAAAAAAGTGCCTTTAAAACTTAAAGGTAAATTCTATCGCACCGCTATAAGACCAGCTATGCTGTATGGTACGGAGTGTTGGGCGGCTAAAGGGGAGCACGAACATAAGCTGAGTGTGGCAGAGAAGAAGATGTTGAGATGGATGAGTGGTCATACGCGATTGGATAAAATAAGGAATGAAGATATAAGGGAGAGAGTTGGAGTAGCACCCATTGTGGAAAAGATGGTTGAATCGCGTCTCAGGTGGTTTGGACATGTGAGAAGAAGACCGATAGAACATCCAGTCAGGAGGGTGGATGAGATGGAAGATGGACAAAGGGCGAAAGGCAGAGGAAGACCTAAGAAGACCATCCATGAGGTGGTCAAACGAGATCTACATGTAAACGGTCTCTCTGTAGACATGATACATGACAGAGCACAATGGCGTCGTTTGATTCATGTAGCCGACCCTACTTACTGGGACAAGGCTTTGTTGTTGTTTGTTGTTGTTTGTTTGCTTATGAGTAGAAGAAAGGCCCAGAGCTATAAATTTAGAAAATGGATTCATTCAACTTTATAAAATCAAGATGGAAGGACATTGCTTTCTGATCAGCGCTAAGACAGCACATACTTCAGGATTGCTATTTAAGACTGAAGTTGGAAATCAAATTTCATTTAGTATCCAATCCAAATTCTGAGCTGACCTTCCCACAATCTACAACCATAAAATTTTACCATTGTATTTTTATTTATTCAAAGAATATCATATTGCTCTTGTTTCAAAACACAACAAAACTCTACATCATTCTAACATCCTCGCACTTGGTTCTTGCACAAAATAACCAAATACCTTAAAACATAACTTCGATACAAGTCCAATGGCTGAATCGCAGCCTTCATGGCAAAACACAAATCAAGCATGGTATCACTATATATTACTGAAATTTCAAAAGGCATCCAATTACAACAAGTTAAGTAAGTGGTACTGATTAGCACCTGACATGTTAAGTAAGTGAATAAGTGTGAGTATCAAAATTGTTTAAAGTGGAGTTAATGTCAAAAATAAAAACCAGACAAATTGATTTCACAATTTCTATATTACATGCAAACTTTTTATTTTACTTATTTATTTATTATTAACTTTTTATTTCTTTTTTTGCAATTTGCATAATTCTATTCTCTATTATCATAAAGTCAAATTTAAAAACTCTTTTGGATCTACTAAGAGTAAGAAACCAAATTAGAAACAAAAAAATCATTCAAGGAAAATCTGATAATGCAGGAAACAAGTGCTGCTAAATTGTCAAAAAGCAAGCTGCATGAGAACTTGGGCAAACTACAAGTAAAATATTTTGGTTTAACACAAAAAATGCAGAACACAAAAAGAGAAGCATGTTCTTCATTTTTCACATTTCAATGTAAGGACACTATTCTATTCTTTATCAGAAGGTAGGATAAACATAAAAAATCACTAATCTAGCAATACTCGCTAATCTATTAAACCACGCATCTTCATCAACGACAGCATGCATGTTATCAAATCACAATTCACAAACCCATATTTCACAGATTAAAACTCCCAAATTAAAACCCCTAAAATTGGAACCCTAAACCTCTGAAATTGCAAAACCAAATAGAAATTAATACATACATACTCAACGATGTGAGCACAGAGAAGAGGATGATGAGAAGAACGGCAAAGAAGAGCGATGGTCAGTGTAGCAACATCGACGATCAATAGCGACAGTGGCGGTGAGTGGTTACTGGGTGGCGACGGTCGCCAGCGACGGTGAGAAACCGAGAATGGCGAAGTTGAGGGTTACAGCAATGACGATCAAATTGAAAGGGGAAGGACAATGAGAAGCACAGAGATGACGATACTGAGAGCAGCGCAGCTCAGTGCAGGAGGGCGAAGAGGAGCGACGGTCAGTGGCGATAGTGAGTGGTGAGTGTGCGGCGATGTGGCGATAGTAAGTGCTGCATTTGGTTCTTTGTGATGGTGAGAGGGTTTCAGAAAGAGGATAAAGGCATTTGATAACAAAAATTTTAGAGAGGGTTTTAGAGAGGGTTCTTCGCGATGATGAGTGATGAGCTTTGGAGGGAACAAAGGTGTTGTCATTCGTGTGGTTCTAGAAAGGGGATAAAGGCGCTGTGATTCACTAAGTGTTGTGAGTTTCAGAAAGGGGATAATGAGCTTTAGAGGTAACAAAAATTTCGCTAAGTGTTGTGAGTTTGCTTTCGATCAGGAAAAAGAGGGAAAAACGCTTATTAGGCATCACTTTTGAAGCGTACCAAAATCTTAACAAATAGGCTATCCTCAAAAAGTGCTTTTTTATATAAAAAGTGGACCTATAGATATTAATATATGCCTACGTTTTATAAGTAATTTCTATAATACCTAATGCTACACTTTTTAAATGATGTCAGAATTGTGTTTTTTTTTCTCTAAAAAAAGGCAACACTGAGAAAGGTGTCGCTTTTCAAATGTAGCTTAAAAAAGTGTGGCTGAATGGGTATTTTTCTTGTAGTGGTACCTTTATCCTCAATGCTTGTGGATGGTTTCACAACACCAAACTTAGATTTGGTGTCTAGGGGCTCTGTATAGATCTGCAATGAGAGAGAGTGTTGGAACACTAAGTGTTGCACAGTTGTCTCTCCCTTAGGGAAGGGGTTAGGTTTAGGCATCTTGAACCAGATGTGGTCCTCCCATAATTGCAGAACTAGCTCTCGCTTTGCCACATCAATTATGGCATTGACTATAGCTAGGAGAGATCTTCCAAGGATGATGGATTCATCCTCGTCCTCTCCAGTATCTAAGATTATGAAATCTGCAGGGATGTAAATGTTTTTAACCTTTACTAAGACATCCTCTGCCAGACCATATGCCTTTTTCAATGACTTGTCTACCATCTCCAATGAGATCTTGGTAGCTTGCATCTCAAAGATTTTCAGCCTCTCCATTACAGAGAGAGACATGAGGTTTATGCTTGACCCTAGGTCACATAAAGCCTTCCCAAAGGTAATTGTCCCTATGAGGTTTATGCGTCCAGGATTTGGTAGCTTTTGAGGTAGTTTCTTCTTAACCAAGGCATTGAGTTCCTTGGTGAGCACTGGAGGTTCATCCTCCAATGTCTCTGTCCAAAATAATTTGGCATTCAACTTCATCAGAATTCTTAGGTACCGAGCAACTTGCTCTTCTATAGTTTTCTCTTCATCATCAGAGGAGGAGTATTCTTCAGAGTCTATAATCTGCAACCAGACATTCAATGGAACCTCTATAATCTCCTCATGAGTCATGGTTTCCTTCAATTCTTTAAGCAGGGGATCTTTAGTGGGCGTTGAACGCCCAACTACTCCTATTGCAGCGTTCAACGCCAGGAGTTGTCCCTCATTGGGCGTTGAATGCCCAGCCTCTACCCCATTGCTAGCGTTCAATGCCAATAACTGCTCTTCTTTGCGCATTAAACGCCCAGCTACTCCCTTGCTAGCGTTCAACGCCAGCTTCTCCTTTTTAGTTTCGGCCTCAACTTCTACAATGATGGCCTTGCATTTCTCTTGGGTTTACTTCAGTGTTACTTCAGGGATTCTCTTACTCAACTGACTAATCTGTACCTTCAGATTCCTAATGGAGGATCTTGTTTCAGCAATGAAACTGTGAGTGGTCTGAGAGGAGGTAGGCATCAGAGTGGTCCCTGAAGTTGTCCTCGAGGATCAAAGTAATCCCTGAAGTTAAAAATTTGTCTGGATCCGCCCTGAAGTTGATCTCCGGTACTCATAGTGGTCCTTCCGGTGAATTTCGTCCACCTGGCGCAACCGGAAAGCTGAGGTGGCGTCGTTGCTGACACGTTAGCATGCCAAACTGACGTCGTTTGATGGATGGCGCCAAAAAGACATAAAACGTCGTTGTTTTATACGGAAAAAAACCCCACCCTCAACGTTTCACTAACGTCTCGTCTCCCACACTCAAACACACAAACACAACACAAAGCAGAGCTCTCTTCTTCTCCGTTACCCTCTTTACTGGTGCCAGTGCTGTTGCCTTCACCAGAAAGTATTTGGGTGGAGAACGTAAGCTCCAGAGGATCGCCTTCATCATCTGCATCAGGCAGGGAGTTGTGAAGACGGGTTTCTCTGATAAAGGTATGCAAAAAAAATTAAATGTGTGGTGAAGCTCTATTTTTTGAATTTTGTTGTTAATCTATTGTTCAGAAGGGGAAAAAACGTTTTCTTGGAGTGTTTTGTCTAGGAATGCATGCTTGTGTTTTGAGGTATTGGCTAGGGTTTGATCGGGAGGAGGTTTCTTAGTGGCTAGGCTAAGTAAGGGGGTTTTTGTTAAGACGGAAACTTGTTTTTTTGTCCAAGGGTTTACTGCTGTTGTAGTTTTAGTTATGGAGGTAGTAAGTTGGTAATGTGGTTGAAGTTTAGGGAGGCTGATATAAGATAAAAAAAATTTTCCTTGCAGATGGGTGATGATTTGCTTACCATCCTATTTCACCATGGAGGATCATTCATCACTGATGATGGAAGTGTGACTTACAATGGTGGAGAAGTCTCTGAGTTGCCAAGACTTGATACAGACAAACTGGACGTCTTCTTTGTCCGAGACTACCACAAGGATCTTGGATATGACAAGGTTACTCAAACATGGTGGCTGGTTCCTAATAGGCCGTTGCAAAATGGTCTAAGGGCTCTAACAAATGACAAGTAGCTGATGGAGATGTGCTACCTTGGTCAGCAGAACAAGGGGGTTGTTCATGTTTACTATGAGCATGGAGTCTCAAAACCTCTTTACATTGAGGAAGCAAAGGCAGTTTCATCTAAAGGGAAGGAGGTCTTGGTGATACAGGATTTGAATCCCACCCCAAACCCCACCACCAATGATAATGCAGCGCCAATTCCCACCACAGCAGCATCTACTACAACCTCTGCACCAATTCGCATCACTATTCCCACCGAAAAACCAGACTCAACTACAAAACTTCCACCTATTTCAATTACTGTTAATAAACCAACCAAAAAAATATTGCTACCAACTAAAATGCCTAAACTATGGTCGAAATCAAAAGAGAGTAAGAAGTCTGCTATACCAAGGAGAGGGACTAGGAATGTAAAATCTGCAGCACCAAAACCATGTGAAAGGAGGCCATTAACAAGAGCAGCTGCTAGTGGAGCTAGTGTAAGAGGTAATGGTAAAGGAAAACAGCCCCAAATAGAACATGTTGCATTGTCTAGTTCAGAGGATTCCTCAGATAGTGAAGCGAGTGATGGTTGTGAGGAGGATGAACCATATCGGCCTGATGGTGATTTACTGTCTAGTGAGGAAGATGTGGGTGTGGAGAGATTAGCAGGAAAGAAAAAGACAGATGTGAAGGAGAGAACCAGGAAAGCTAAGAAAACTTCTAAACAAAAGAGGGATGTAATGGTTGAGGATGATGGTCCCGTGTGTGCTGACTCAGGCTCTGAGGATGATGCACATTTTTTTGGACCAGTTCATAGGTTCGGGTCCATGGGAGCATATGATGATGCCCAAGATGAAGGTTATGAGGAATCTGATGGTGGAGACTCATGGCACTCAGAAGAACTGAAGACTCTTCCAAATTCTGAGGATGAATTGGAGGAGGTTGATTCGGATGAGGTTTTTCCTGTGTTCAGAGATGGAGGTAGGTTTGGGGAGCTTAGGCTTGCTGTTGGAATGACATTTACTACAAAGATGGAGTTCAAAGAGGCTGTGCGTGAATATTGTATACAGGAGGATCAGAGGATTTGGTTTAAAAAGAATGATAATGTAAGGATGAGAGCAGCGTGTAAGGATGAGAACTGTGGATGGCTTGTCTATGCTGCTAACAACACTGAGAACAATTACTGCCAGATCAAGAGGTTCAATGATGATCACACTTGTGCAAGGGAAACCAAAAATAGGTTGGCTAATAGGAAGTGGCTGGCGGGGAAATTGGTAAAGAAGCTACGAAAATATCCTAACTTAAGACACTGTGAGGTTGATCAGTACTTTAAGACAAAATGTGACTTGGAACTAAGCAAGTGTTCACTGACTAGGGCCTTAGGAGATGCTAGGGCTGTTGTGTATGGTGATGCTGCTGCCCAGTATGGGAAGGTAAGGGATTATGGGCTGACACTGCTTAGGAGTATAAAAAAGATTGAGAGGGTTAACAAGGAAGCTTGGGAGTATTTGAACAAGTGGCCTAGAGACTCTTGGAGCCGGGCTTTCTTCAGCAACGCACCTAAAATAGACAATATCTGCAATAATGCTTGTGAAGTCTTCAACTCAAGGATCAAAGAAGCTAGAGCCAAACCTATCATTACACTGTTAGAGGAAGTCAGACTGTATGCAATGAGGTCAATCGCTAGGAACAAAGTGAAGCTTAATTCCAACACTGGTATTCTACCACCTATACAGCGCATCAGATTGGAAAAAATAAGGAAGGAGTCAAAGAGTTGGGTCCCGATGTGGTCTGGTGACTCTGAGTACGAGAAATTCGAGGTTCACGGGTGGCCGACTAACATGGTTGTTGATCTGGGAAAGAGGCTCTGCACATGTGGTTTTTGGCAATTGAGTGGTGAGATACTTTTACTAGTTTCTTCCTTTGTTATTTTTTTTTTCTTGACTGTTGGCTTAATATTGGTAATCTTTGGACTTATGATAATGTTATTTAGGGATGCCATGTGTGCATGCTTGTGCTGCATTGGCAAGGGTTGGTAGAAGACTAGAGGAGTTTTGTCACCAGTGGTTGACAATGGAGGCATATAATAACACATATGCCTTCCATATCAACCCAATTCCAAGTCAAGCCCTATGAGAAAAGTCACCACATAACAGACCACAAGCACCTAAATTCAAAAAGAAACCAGGTTCACTTATGAAAAAAAGAAGAAAGGATGCAGATGAGGAGCCAAGTGGGGGTAAAAAGGAGAGAAAGAAGATGAAAAGAATCTATCAAAAAGGTCACTGTCGTTATTGTGGTGACTCGGGACACACCAAGAGAAACTGTGGAAAGAGAGCTGCTGATGAGGTAGCTGTTGCTGCTGCTAAGGCTGCTGCTGTCCAACCTCCAACTGCTAATGGTGGTAAAGCCAGCGTTGTCCTAGAAGCCCCCACCGAAATTCAACTTGAAGCCAGTCAACCACCATTGTCACAAACCGATGACTCTCAAGAGGTTACAAAATTATATCACATTCAATCTTATTATGTGCATGTTCTTCTCCACTTTTAGTAACTATTATACATGTCTTCACTAATAGGTCTTGCCTCCTCCTGTGAGGCCACGAAAACTGCCTCCCAAGAGAAAGTCATGCAAACAAGAAAAGGCAACTCCAGGAAGCAGCTTTCAAGCAGCAACCTCTCCACCTGCTCCCATCCCACCAGCAACCACTCAACCCACAACTCTTCCTCCGGCTCATCCTATGCAAGGTGCATCACAGGGGACCGTAACAAGACTTTTTAACTTCATGAAGTTTGTTCCGAATCCTAGATTTAGACCACCAAGAAACAAAAAATGAAGACTAGGTTTATTATGTTTAGGAGACCATTATTTTGTGTAACTTTTTTGATGACGCAATTTACTTTCTGCATTTAGAACCCAAGTGTTGGGGATCTTTTATGTTCAAAACTTGTGTTCTCAATATGTTGAGAACTACTGACAGACTTGCACAATATTGCCATGGCTCTTTCTTGCCTATTTTTTATATGTTTAATGCATTAATATATGATTATGGATTATTATGGCCTCATTGATTAGAGGATTCCATTAGTCCTGCAGGAACAGTTATTTATACATATAACCTCTACTTTATTCAGATTCCAAATTACTCTTGGACAGTCATGTAAAACAGTTTAATCTGCATTCCTTTCAACCAAAATGACAAGTGAAATTACATGAACAGAATAACATATGCATATCACATTTCACTTAGTTTTTGGCTAAATACAATTGACTCTGCTGCCTATCCAGTTTTAAGACAAGCACAACAACTGTAACCAGCAGCAGCAGCAGCATACATGTAAACAAGAAAATCCCCCCCATTTTCAGAACTCTAACTTCAGACTCTAGTCTTCCAAGTTTCTAAGCAATCTTCATCTTCCATTCTTCGTTGTCGTTTGAGGAGCTTGTTCTACCATCACATGTCACCGCATCTTCTTCCAGAATTTTGTCCACCCAAAGAAACAACCCACACCACCTCTTTCCTGCAGTCTAAACCCAGGAAAGTGAATCAACCAACCTCTAGATTTACCACAAGGAATAGCATCAAGCACTTACATTGTAGTTTGGGCAACCCACGAACGGTCTCCCTGGATTCGAATCCGTTGCTGACCATCGCAGCACTGGTCTCGCCCCGCATGCACACCATTCTGGCAGACGTGCATCTCTGTTTCTATTCATCCTCCTCAAGATGCTTCCAAATGATCTTGGGTTGTTGGAGCTCCCAGCTGCGTTGCTTGCGCTAGCCATCAACACTGGTGTTCGATGATGAAGACAACACTGAAGACTCACCTCTGGTGCGATGGAGAGGATCGGAGAGAAGACAAGAAAAGCGTGTGCGACGGAGAAGAAAGAAGAACAGAGTCAATTTGGGGGTTAGGGTTTTTAAACTTAAATTAGGGACCAAATTGACTCCAAAACGTTCAGCAGGCCATGTCAGCTAGCCGTTGGGCTGCTAACGTGTCACCAACGACGCCACCTCAGCTTTCCGGTTGCGCCAGGTGGACGAAATTCACCGGAAGGACCACTATGAGTACCGGAGATCAACTTCAGGGATGATCCAGACAAATTTTTAACTTCAGGGATTACTTTGATCCTCGAGGACAACTTCAGGGACCACTCTGATGCCTACCTCGTCTGAGAGAGATTGAAGACTATAGTGGCTAAGTCAAAGAGGGTTTGATTAGAAGTCTCCTTCTGTTGCTGAGAAAATCAGAATGGCTTATTATTAGACCTATTCTAGTTTCTTCCACCTTGATTGTTATTGAATCCTTACTGAGGCTTCTGTTGATCCCTCAAGAAAAAGTTAGGATAATTCCTCCATGATGAGTTGTAGGTGTTTCCATAAGGCCCATTATTGGTATTTCCTGAAGAATTCCCCTAAATAGTTAACCTCATCCATCATAGGTTGATCTGGATCATATGCATCTCTTTCATAGGAGGCTTTTTAAGTGCTATCAGCTGCAGCTTGCAATCGATTCAGATGCTGAGAGATCATATTGACCTGTTGGGTCAGGATCTTGTTCTGAGCCAATATGGCATTCAAAATGTCAACCTCAAGGACTTCTCTCTTCTGTACTACCCCATTGCTTACAGGGTTCCTCTCAGAAGTGTACATGGATTGGTTGTTAACAACCATGTCAATGAGTTCCTATGCCTCTTCAGGTGTTTTCTTCAAATGGAGTGAACCACTAGCAGAGTGGTCCAATGCCATCTTGGACATCTCAGAAAGACTATCATAGAAGATATCTAACATGGTCCAGTCTGAAATCATGTTAGGAGGACACTTTTTGATTAATTGCTTGTACCTCTCCCAAGCTTCATAGAGGGATTCACCCTCTTTTTGCCTGAAGGTCTGTACTTCCACCCTAAGCTTGCTCAGCTTCTGAGGTGGAAAGAACTTGGTCGAGAATTCATTGACCACTTTCTCCCAAGAGTCTAGGCTTTCCTTAAGCTGAGAATCCAGCCATAACCTGGCTCTGTCCCTTACAGCAAAGGAAAAAAGCATAAGCTTGTAAATCTCTGGATCCACACCATTAGTCTTGACAGTATCGCAGATCTGCAAGAAATCAAAAATTTCTATTGGGATCTTCCGATGGAAGTCCATCAAACTGGCAGTTCTGTTTAACTAAAGTGACCAATGGCGAGTATAGAGATGCTTCTTCCATAGAAGTCAGAAGTGGGTGCAGTAAAGTCACCTAGGACCTTCCTTGTGTCTCCTCCACCATTAGGATTGGTTGCCATGTTTGTATTTTCAGCTTCTTGTTCGAAAAGCTCTGTAAGGTTTCCACCAGAGTGTTGTTCTCTAGCTTATTATAAATGCCTCCTTAGAGTCCTCTCATGTTCAGGATCAGGATTAAAGAGAGGTTCTTTATCCCTGTTCCTTCTCATAAACAACAAGGAAGAATGCAAGAAGAAAAGAAGAAAAGGATTCTCTATGTCAGAGTATAGAGGTCCTTTGAGAGAGTTAGAAGAAGAGAAAAGAAAAGAAATATATCTTTTAAATTAAAAGAGTTTTCGAAAAATAAATAAAAAAAGAAGATTTTTGAAAATAGAAGAGAGAGAAACAGGTAAGAATTTTCAAAAAAGGAGAGAGAGAAAGAAGTCGAATGTTTTCAAAAATAGAAGAGAGAGAAAGAAGAATTAGAGAGATACCAAACTTTCAAAACTAAAATAAGATAAAACAAGTAACTAACCAACTAACAAGATTTGAAAACAAATTAAAAGAATTGATTTAGAAATTTAATTTTAGAAGAAAGTAAAGACTTGAAATTTAAAAGTTTAAATTTAAAAAGAAGATAAGATAGGAAGAGCTTAAAGCAAGAAGATATGATAAAGATTTGAAAAAGATTTGCAAAGATAATATTCAAAATTTGATTTTTGAAAATTATTTGATTTTGAAATTAAAGTAAGATAAGATAGGATTTTTGAAATTTAAAGAAAGATAAAAAGATAAGATAAAGATTCAAAAAAGATTTGAAAAGATAAGATTTGAAATTCAAAATTTAAACTTTACTAACAAGAAAACACCAAACTTAAAATTTTTAAATCTAGATAAGGAAAGTTAGTCAAGATTTTCAAAAAAATAAAGAAAGATAAAAGAAATTTTTTTTATTTTCGAATTTTAGAGAAAAAAATAACTAAGAGACATCAAACTTAAAAATTTAAGATCCAAGGACACCAATTTTCGAAAATTTGAAAGAAAAACACCAAAAGACAACAAACTTATAATTTTTGAAATCAAACAAGAAAAATGATCAAGAACAATTCGAACATAATGAAGAACAACCAAGAACAATTTCAAAAATTTAGAGGAAAGATGTACACAAAAAGGGACACCAAACTTAAAAATTGATACAAGACTCAAACAAAAGACAAAGATTACTAAAGAAAAGAAAAAGTTTTGAAAAAAAATTTGCAAAAGAAAACAAAAGACACAATTAAAAGAGTAACTAAACCTTAAAAAGTGCCTAATCTAAGCAACAAGATACTCCGATAGTTTGTCAAACTCGAACAATTCCCGGCAACGGCGCAAATAACTTGGTGCGCGAAATTGAACTCCGCACAACTGAACCGGCAAGTGCACCGGGTCGTCCAAGTAATATCTCAGGTGAGTGAGGGTCGAATCCCACGGAGATTGTCGAATTGAGCAAACAATGGCTATCTAAAAATCTTAGTCAGGCAATTAGAAAAGATGGTTGTTTGTTGAAAGCATAAATGTAATAGAAAAGAACAAGATATCAGATTAGTGTAAAAGCAATTATGGATATTTAATTAAGGCTTTGGGGATGCATATTCTTTCCAAATTAACTTTTCTTATTGTCCACTTCAACAATGAATGACTCATTCAATGGCAACCGTAATTGACTAACTCATGTAGCATACTCATCAAGTTAGTCTTTTCTAAACCATAGTAGTCCACCATATTCGAGAAACTCATGTAGCATCCTCATCAAGTTAACTCATGGCTTCCCACTATAGTCGAAGGTGAAGACCTAAGCAATCCACTCCCATTTGCCATCCTACTCAAAACGCCACAGACAAGGTCGGATCTTCTGGATCAAGGAATGCTGCTTCTCATACTCTAGCCTTAATGCCACAGAAACCTCAGTAACCACGGTCAACAAGATTATATGTCACATTTACAAATTCACCCAGGCACGCTCTTAGAATCCACAATGCACTCTCTAGCTATGGTTCAATGCTATCCGGGTCAGGACTCATACGGAACCCATGTAGAATAAGGATATTTGTCACGTGTCATTCTCAATTCATGAGATGAAGAACAAAAATGCAAAAGAGAATGGAATCAAACGTGTATTGAAATAGAACAGTAATATTATTAATCCATGAGAATCAGCAGAGCTCCTAACCTTAACTTAGGAGGTTTAGTTGCTCATACTCTACAGTAATGTAAAATGTGAAGAAGGTAAAAATGAGGTAGAAGATCCTAAATATGGATGATCTTCTCCTTTAAATACTAATCTAATAGCTAAGAAGTACAAAAAGTATGACATACTAGACTAGAGGTGCGAAAATCCATCCTTAGGCCCACTTTGGTTGAGTACTTGGACTGAGCTTGGCGTCCAAATTTGAAGAATGGGCATTGAGCACCCATTAGGGGGTGATTAGCGCTGCCTTGCTTCTTGGTAGGCATTGAACTCCCCAAAGGGGGTCGTTCTTGGTCGTTCAACGCTGGCTTGTCTCCTTGGGGTGTTGAACGCCAGCCAGGGGGTAGCTCCTTGGCGTTCAACGCCCAATATGGGTAGGCTCCTTCGAAGAAAGGTGTAGACTATTATATATTGATGGAAATCTCTAGAAGTTAGCTTTCCAACACTATTGAGAAAGCATCATTTGGATCACTGTAGCTCCAGAATTGCTCGTTTGAGTGCATGGAGGTCAAAATCTAATAGCATCTGCTACGCTTTCCTTGCCTCTGAATCAGACTGCCAAATTTTCTCAATTTCAGCCAGAAATTACATGAAATCATTAAAAAATACAACAACTCAAAGAAGAATAAAAAATATAAATTTTGCCCTAAAACCTATGAAAACATAATAAAACTTGAACAAAACATAACTAAAATAATATGAAAATGATGTCAAAAAGCGTATAAATATCCGATCATCAAAGTGTCATATATATGGCTCTCTTGTATATGAACAATGTCTTTGATAATGATATTAAAGATTATATAATACAAGTTTAAAGGTTTTTTAATTGGCACACTGATAAAGCCCAATTTTGTGGTTTATCTTGTGCTTAATTTGGGGGGTTTTTATCAATATATCTCGCACTTATTCACAAGAAATGTATGGTTTTGTGTTCACTTCCTAATATTGCTCAATGATGGAAAACATGCTTATTTTGCCTTAGAATTTCTATATTTTGATCCTCTTTTATTGCCATTCGATGCCGTGATGTATTTGTTGAGTGATTTCATAATTAATAGGGTAAGAATGGCCTAGAAGAGAGAAAAAAAGCATGCACAAGAGGAAGGAACATGAAGATTTGGAGTTTGGGAACTTCAGCAACGACGCACACACACACTTCACGCGCACACGTGGATGAGTATAGCTGGAAGCGGCGCGCAAGGATGGACGCATCCGCGTGGGCCAGAGAATTCCAACCGACGCGCACGCGCACACACGCATGGTGCGCACGCGCACACACGCATGGTGCGCACGCGCACACACGCATGGTGGGCACGCGCGGGAATCTACACGTGACCTCATTAAAGAAAATTGTACCTGGTGATTTCTGAGGCTCATTAGGCCCAAATTCAAGCTGTTTCTGCATGGAAAAGACCCAAGGATGCTAGGGAGAAGGGGGGATCAATCATTTTACACTAAGACACATTTTCTAGTTTTTGGTTCATTGTTCTTCTAGAGAGAGAAACTCTTGTTCCTCTCTAGATCTAGCTTTAATTTGATCTTCCCTCGTTAAATTCTGAATCGGATCTTGTTAATTACTAGTTTTGATTGTTTAATTTGAATTCCTTAGTATAATTTTGCTTAGATCTTGTGTTAGTTTTATGGATTCTTGTCAATTGTTACTTTATACCCATTGCATGAATGTTGTTGATGTGTGGAAAACGATCCAACACAAAACTCACCGGCAAGTGTACCGGGTCGCATCAAGTAATAATAACTCACATGAGTGAGGTCGATCCCACAGGGATTGAAGGATTGAGCAATTTTAGTTTAGTGGGTGATTTAGTCAAGCGAATCAAGTTTTGGTTGAGTGATTTGTGTTTAACAAGAAGTAAATGACAGTAAATGTAAATGGGGAAGGGAAAAGTGCAGTAAATTAAAGAACAGGAAAGTAAATTTGCAGAATCTTAAAGAACAAGAAAGTAAATGACTAAAACTTAAAGTGCAAGAAATGTAAATTGCAGTAACTTAAATGGCAAGAAAGATAAATGGCTTGAATATAAAAGGGAATTGAGGACTGGGATTGTAGAATCTAAACAGAGAGAAAGTAAATTGCAACAATCAAGGGAGCAAAAATTGAATCAGAAGCAATAAGCATTCAGACAGAAAGGAAATAAAGTGCAGCAGAGGTTCACAGAAGAACCAAAAGTAAAATTGGGTCTCAGGTCTCAAGAGACTAGGTAGCAGAGCCTAGATCTCTATTTGCCTTCCTAGATCCAAGTTAACAAAGCAATCGACAAGAATTAGAAGAGAAAGCAGTAAAGAAAATGTACATGGATTCAATTATGCAGAAAGAGAATTGAAGAGAATTTGAATGGGAATTGAGACAGAATTTCCTCAATTTCTCACACCCAAAACTCATAAACAGAAAATTAGAAGTGCTCAGGCAAGAATGAGGAAGAAGAGAGATCAATTCTCCTCCCCAATTCTCAGAATTCTCAGTAAAGTCACCCAAGAACAATTTCCAAAGCTCAAAAGAAAGGTGAAAGTAAAATTCAAAAGTAAAGGTAAAAGTGGTCAAAAAAAAAGGTCTAATTACATCAAACTAGCTTCTATTTATACACTTTCTATTCTTGGATTTTGGGATTTGGATGGGCTTTTGATTTGGTGAAGAAATGAATTCAAATGGATTTTTAATTTAAATTTTTGGCCCAAAATGTTGTTCCAGGAGGCTGCCCTGCCCTTGTGGAGGGCAGGGCAGAAAATTGGTGCATGGTGGTGCGTCCGTGGTGCAAGCTGGTGCGGCATGGTGCGTTGTGGTGCGTCCTGGTGCGTCAAACGCTGCCCTGGTGCTGCCAGAATCCAAAGTTGGTGCGCCAGAATTGAGCTTGGTGCATAGGATGCTGCCCTGCCCTCGCGGAGGGCAGGGCAGGAAATTTTGGTGCTGCCAGATGCTGCCAGGGACGAGAGTTGATGCGCCAGATGCTGCCAGGGACGAGAGTTGGTGCGCCAGGATCGTGCGTGATGCGCCAGGATCGTGCGCCAATCCAAATGCTGCCCTGCCCGCGCCAAGGGCAGGGCAGAGTTCTCACATTGCTTGTCCCGTGTTCGAAACACGGAGGAAGCACACGCTACCATAATTTCCTTGGTTTCTTGGCACGGCACTCATCCTTAAGTCCTAGCTTCCTCATGGTTCCTTGTTCGATCCTTGTAGCATGCATCATAGGCATTTTTCCTTCGATTTCTTTCCTTGGAGAGCCCGATACTGCCCTCCACAAGGGCAGGGCAAGGTTTTCTTCCTCTTGGTCTCAAGGCACATTTTGTGCTCTGCCCTTGTAGTGGGCAGGGCAGAGTTGCCTTCTCTTCTTGGTTCTCTTATGTTGCCCTCCTAGAGGGCAGTGTGCCCTTGTGGAGGGCAATGTTGCCTCCCCCTTGCATGCGGCACGCTTCATATTGCTTTGGCCATGCTTTCCTTTCCTTAGGCTACACTTCTTAGGCCACGCTTTTCCTTTTCTTTTCTTTTCTTCACCTACAATAAACCAAAACAACCACTCCAAGTATCACTAAATTCAAGAGGTTTATAAATCAATTAAAATTCAATTAAAATTAGCTTAAACCTCATGATTTATCATTAATTTCATGGTGGTTGCTTGATTTAGAAAAGTTATGCATTTTCACTCCAAATCACTTACTTAGGATGCAAGAAAGTGCATAAATGCTAACAAAACAAGTGAAATTAGCTTGAAAAATGGGTATATGATGACTTGTCATCACAACACCAAACTTAAACCTTGCTTGTCCCCAAGCAAGCATCAAAACTAAGAGTAAATGGAATGAATAAGAAAAGGATACTTATCCTTATTATGCAGATAGCAGAACTTGATCTATGGGGCATTTATGCAGACAATGATAACTCAAGTTGTTGTTCTTGTTACATGATATACATTTTGCATCAAAGGTTTGCTAAACTTGCTATTATAAGACTCACTTTTTGATTCCTCCCTTGCTAACTTTTCTTGGCTTATAATGCTTAACAAGCTTATTATTTTTTTAGAGGTTGGGTGTCAAATGCTGCAGCATAGCCTTTGGCTTTATTTTCTTTTCTTTTTGCTCAACATCTTTCCACCACAGACACATGGCTCACTAATTCTTCCTAGGATCATTGATACCCAGCATCTCTTTGGATAACTAAATGTTCTGTATCTAAGTTGCTCTTTATTGTGGATTTTCAATTGGCCATCCCAAATCAGTTGATCTAAGTGACCGGGTTTTAAAATACCCCTTAGAATTTACTCATCCAAGCAGATCTTAGTACAAGAACACCACAGGCATATGTCCTAAGGTTCAAGCTATTGGTGTCCAACCTTTATTCTTTGTTTTTCTTGCCATTTTGGCTTTTTCTTTCCCTTTTCTTTCTGTTTTTGTTACCAAGGTTGTTTCATTCTTGATAAGAATCTTTGTAACAGCAAGCTAACTCACACTTAAATGAGAATGATATTATGCAACAATTATTTCATGAGTTATGCATTTAATCAAACACATATACCACCACCAACTTCCATTCATACTTATGCAACATTGGATATTTTACTTTTCAATTCAAACCAAACTCTTTTATTCAAGCATATGGGAAACAAAACAATTTTCAAGCTAAGTGATAGATAACAAGCATTGTGCAGACTTATCATTTTTCTAGCTATTTATTAACTAACTGAAATGAAAAGCAAAGAACAGAAAATGCATAAAGTAAAAGAAATAAATGATGGAGGCATATCATGTTTCAGACATGCATCTCCTTATTAGAGACATGAAAGAGGAAGTATGAAAGAACTTTGCCACCTTCTAATGGTCATGGCTACTGGTTGATTCTCCCTTCTTCTTCTTTCTCTTCCCTGTCTTGGAGTAATCTCGGATCTCTTCACCAGGACATCTTCTACCCCAAACAGAATCTAGGAGTCCTTTGAGCCCAAAATCTTCCAATCTGTTAAAGGTTGACTCAGTGTATTGATGAGATTTTGCTTGTTGCTTGGCTAAGAATTCAGGGCATTGTTCAAATGGCTTGATCTCAGGATTGAGTGTTGGCAAATTGTGGGTCAAGTATTCCAACCTTGCTTGCATGTTTTCATCATACTCCACTCTTTGTACGTGTCTAACTTCTCCCATGGTATGATGAACATTCTTCCATTGATACAGGTTGTGACTATATTCCTCTGCTTTAGCTTGACTAAAATACAGCTTATCATATGATTCTTTGAATTCTTTGTGTTGCTCTTTTTGCCCTTCAAGAATCTGTGCTTGAAATTCTTGCTGCTGAGTCATCATTTGTTGCTGCCATTTCTCTTGTTTTTCCTCCATTTGATGCTGCCAAGCTTCTCGTTCTTCTTTTTCTTTCAAGAATTGCTCCATGAATTCTGGATGGGGCTCTAGATATCTCTCTTGGCCCTCCTGATTTTGGCCCTGTTGGGCCTGCATGAGTTAATTTTGACCTTGTTGAGCCTGCATGAGTTGCTGAGATAGTTCTTCAATTGATCTTTGTAATTGGCTCATATCTATGGCATCATAAGCTTGATTTCGTCCTTCCTCTCTTTGTGATCTCCTTTGTCTAGGAGCTACTACCCCTTCTTGGTCTTCTTCTTCATTCGTTCCCTCCATACTCTTCTTGGTAATCCATTTCCCTTTCTTCACTTTTGTTGTGTCTTCATCTTCAAAGATTACGTTAGCTCTGTCACATAGCCTTTGGATGGTGCTTGGATGTCTAAGACCTTTTGATTTGCTTGTGCTATCGGCCATTTCTTGAATACTGTCGGCTATGAGTTGTGCAAGATTGATCTCACCTCCATGCAAGATGCAGTATGTCAAGAGTGCTCGTTTGATTGTGACCCAAGATGCGTTTCCAGTAGGAAGGATAGATCTCCTCACTATTTCATACCATCCCTTAGCCACAGGAGTAAGATTATCCTCCTTATGTGACTTGGAATTCCCTTTGAATCTCTTTCCCAATCTGTATTTTCCATGCATAACCCCTGCAGGATCTCATCAGGATTATTTTTCATTTGCATTCTAGCCTCATAACTAGGCTCTGGATAGGTTATGGTTCTCAACTTGAGGGCTCTTGTGATAGCAGCTGGGCTAAAACTCACTTCAACCCCTCTGACATAGCTTGTGTAAGGAGCACTATTTTTGTTTTCTTTTGCAGCATTTGCATAGAACTCCCTGATCATTACTGCACTGATGTCAGTCAGAGGAGCACACAAGAGTTCCCACCTCCTTTCTCTAGTAATTTGCCTCATAATGGGGTATTCTCCTTCCCTCAAATCAAGGCCTTTCTCATAGATGACATTCTTTGCCTCCATGAACCTATGATATCTCCCTTCATGGAATTGGGATCTAAACTTGTGTGCATCAAATGCTGGAGGTTCGGTTACCATAGGTTCTTTTCCCGGCCTTCTTTTTGAGCTTGAGGAGGCCATTGAAATTAAAGTGAAAAGAAAGAGGCAGTGAGAGTAGAAGAACTATGTGTTGTGTTTGAGAAGAGTTTTGGTTCGGTTTTGATGTGTGAGGTAAGGGAATTCTGTTGGTTTTGGAAGTGGAAGAGAGTATGGTTTTAATATGAAAGTGGCTTGAATAAGAATATGTATACCGTGTTGGTGCCAACGGCTACTTATAGGTGAATTCTTTAAGCCTTCCAACAAAACCACAATGAATGAATGAAGAAGGAACCGTTAGTGTTCATGAAGGGCTGAGATTGAGTTGGTCATCTCAAGAACTCATGGAATGGACGGTCTGCATGCATGGTTGAGGCTTGACGAGGATCCTCCTCCCATTGGCTGCATGCATTTAGGTGTTCAATGTTGCATGCATGCAAATTCTGTTCCCCATGAACGCGTTCTCCTAGGCGCATGTGACCTCCCTCACATAGCTTCTCCTAGCCGTGGCCCCTCCTTGCATTTGCCTTAACCTTTTTCTCCTGCATAAATCAAAGCAATCAGCCTTAGATCATAAATATAATCGTTGGCAATCTATTTGCAAGAATAAAATAAATTGTTTTGGTTTGCTTAATAGTTAAAAAATTTTTTGTGATCAATTGTGTCCCTAAATAAAATGTTAAAAGTTGGTGAACACCAAACTTATCTTTTATTGAGGGGATGGCTTAACAATGCAAACCGTTCTCACAATTGATGCATTTTTTTTAAAAAAAATTGATGTATGATCCCTTATCTGTATGGTTTTGAGTCCATGATTGGAAAATGATCCTCTGAACATTGTTGCACATGCAGACACCAAACTTAGTGTTTGGTCACATGCTTTATCAAAAGACTTATGCATATGCTCTAAAAGACAATCCTCTTCTTTGAACAATGAACTTGGGTGTGCCTTAAGGTACACCAAACTTAGAAGTTTGCCATGTGCTTCAAAATGATGTATGCATTTACCAGGCATGAAAATTCAAAATCATATTCAGAGGAATCATAGCTTATTAAATGAAAGAGAAGACAGAAATCTTAAACTATGGGTTGCCTCCCATGAAGCGCTCTTTTATTGTCATTAGCTTGACATTGACTTCCCTTTAGGGTGGTTGATGTTGGTGATGTCTCAACTTGTCACCTCTCACTGTCAGCTTTCTCTGTGTGCTTTGATGCTCAATTTCTATATGCTCAAGAGAAAGAATTTGGTTGACAGTGTAATAATCTTCTGCTCCATGCTGTTGATATACGAGTTGCACCTTATCACCTTTAGAAAATCCTTCAATTGGGATTTTCTTGTTCTTCCAACCTTTGTGAGCCTTTTTCTTGCTCTTCATCTTTTTCTTTCTTGTTGATCTATCTTTCTTGACAGTTACTTGAGTTGTGATACCTTCCTTCTTGCTGATCACCCCTGCTTCCTTTTTAATCCCTTTTTCTTCTTGCATCTGTTTGTTTTTCTGTTCCACTTCCTTTTCAGTTGATTGCTTTGGAAGGAGATCATCACTCATTTTGCTTGTTTCTTCATCCCTTTGTAATTCTGGGAAGACTTTCAGGATGATGCTCTCCTCATGCATCCTGAGGGTTAACTCTCCTTGCTCTATGTCCACAATGGCTCTAGCAGTGGCCAAAAATGGTCGACCAAGTATTATGGAGTCATTTCCATGTTCTGAAGAATCCAGGATCACAAAATCTGCTGGATAGATAAACCTGTCAACCTTAACTAAAAGGTTCTCAATCAGCCCCTTAGGATATACTACTGATTGGTCCACCAATTCCAAGGACATCTGTGTTGGTTTCACTTCCTCTATGCCAAGCTTTTTCACTAAAGAATATGGGATTAGATTTATGCTTGCTCCTAGATCGCACATCCCCTTGTTAATGAACAGGTTTCCAATAGTGCATGGTAAGAAGAAACCTCCAGGGTCTTCAAGCTTGGGAGGGAGTCCCTTTTTAATGAGAGCACTGCATTCTTCACTGAGCATCACCGTTTCCTTCTCATTCCAATCTCTTTTCTTGTTGATGAGCTCCTTTAAGAACTTGGCATATAAAGGCATTTGCTCCAAAGCTTCAGCTAAAGGTATGTTGATCTCCAACTTCTTGAAAGTCTCAAGAAATTTGTGGAAATGCTGATCCTTTGTCTCCTTGTGAAATCTCTGTGGATAAGGTAGTGGTGGTGTTGAGCTCTTCTCCACTTGATGTTGTTTTGGAATTGGTTCCTCCAAGATCTTCTTTCCTTTCTTCAAATTCTGTGGTTTGTTGTCTTCCTCTGTGAGTTTTTCTGGAGTATTCTTACTTATCATGTCTTTGTTGATGGCTTCATCATTCTTTGTTGGCTCAGTGTCATTCTCCATAAGCTTCTTTGTTGCTCCTTGGTTACCATCCACTAACATCTTTCCACTCCTTAGTTGCACGGCCTTGCATTCTTCCTTTGGGTTGGGAATGGTATCACTAGGTAGTGAACTTGATGGTTTTTCAACAGAAATTTTCTTAGAGATCTGTCCAATCTGCCTCTCTAGGTTCTTCATAGAGGCTTCTTGGCTCTTTGTTGTCAATTCTTGGTTCTTCATCAGTTTTTCCATGAGCAGCTCTAGATTGGTGATTCTCTGTGAATCTTGTGAGATGGGTTGATTTTGGGGTGTTGATGGATGAAGATAAGTGTTTTGGTTAGTTGGGTGGTTATTGGGTGGGTATTGGTTAGAATTTGGGTAGTTGTTTTGTGGTTTTCTGTATGAGTTTTGGTTAGTGTTTGGCTGGGGGTTGTGGTTTGTGGTTTTCCAATTGTTCTGGCCTGTGTTTCTTTGCCATGGTTGTTGGTTTTGATTATGGTTGTCTCCCCATCTGAGGTTGGGATGGTTCTTCCAAGATGGATTGTAAGTATCCCCATAGACTTCACTTGTTCCAGGATTTTGGTTGTGCATTTATTGGACTTGCTCTTGCTGTTGCTCCTCTTGAGTTTCTTCATTTTGCACCCAAGTGGTTGGTGGTTGGCTTGTGGTGCTCACTGCTGCCACTTGCAAGCCATCAATTCTTTTGGCCATTTGCTCAAACTGTTGTTCAATCTGCTGCTGCATCATCTTGTTTTGAGCTAAGATTGAATCTACTCCTTCCAACTCCATTACTCCTCTTCTCTGTGATGGTTGGCGTTGTCTTTGATGAGCAAAGAAATATTGGTTGTTGGCCACCATATCAATGAGGTTTTGAGCTTCCTCTGTGGTTTTCATGAGTTGTAATGAGCCTCCGGCAGAGTGATCAAGAGCTTCTTGAGCTTTAAGAGTGAGTCCTTCATAGAAGTTTTGTAGCTTGTCCCACTCAGTGAACATCTCTGGTGGACATTTCCTCAGTAAAGCCTTATATCTTTCCCATGCTTCATATAAGTTCTCGGCCTCTAATTGAGTGAATGTCTGAACCTCAGTCTTCAACCTTAGGATTCTTTGAGGGGGATAAAATTTGGCAAGGAACTTGCTCACCAAGTCATCCCAAGTATTGATGCTTTCTTTTGAAAAGGTCTCTAGCCATTGAGTGGCTTTATCTCTGAGAGAGAATGGGAAGAGCAGCAACTTGTAGCTATCAAGGGGTACACCATTTGTTTTCACTGTGTCACAGATTCTCAAGAAAGTAGACAAATGTTGATTTGGATCCTCCAAAGGCCCTCCTCCAAAAGAACAATTGTTTTGAACCAGAGTGATGAGTTGTGGCTTGAGTTCAAAATTGTTTGCATTGACATTGGGAGGGAGAATGCTACTCCCACAATGCCTAGCATTTGCAAATGTGTATGAAGCCAAGACTCTTCTCTGTTGTTGATTATTGTTGGCTCCTTCTCCTGGTTGATTGGTGTCTCCTTCCATCTCTTGGAATTCCTCCTCAGATTCTTCTTCTCCAACAACGTTCTTCCCTCTTTCGGCTCTTCTTATTCTCCGAAGAGTCCTTTGATCAATTTCAGAGATGATAGGGGAAGATCTTCCTATACCTGACATACAAACACACAACAATAAACACACAAACTCAGAAAGCCAATGAAACTTCAATCTATAGCTAGAATGAAGGTTTAGTTAGTTTAAGCAAAAACTCAAACAGTTAGTGTGTTAGTAGGAATTAGAATAACAGAAAAAAAATGCTTAATCTAGACCTCCACTTCACTTAATCATTGTCAATCTATTTCAATCCCCGGCAACGGCGCCAAAAACTTGATGTGTGGAAAACGATCCAACACAAAACTCACCGGCAAGTGTACCGGGTCGCATCAAGTAATAATAACTCACATGAGTGAGGTCGATCCCACAGGGATTGAAGGATTGAGCAATTTTAGTTTAGTGGGTGATTTAGTCAAGCGAATCAAGTTTTCGTTGAGTGATTTGTGTTTAACAAGAAGTAAATGACAGTAAATGTAAAGGGGGAAGGGAAAAGTGCAGTAAATTAAAGAACAGGAAAGTAAATTTGCAGAATCTTAAAGAACAAGAAAGTAAATGACTGAAACTTAAAGTGCAAGAAATGTAAATTGCAGTAACTTAAATGGCAAGAAAGATAAATGGCTTGAATATAAAAGGGAATTGAGGACTGGGATTGTAGAATCTAAACAGAGAGAAAGTAAATTGCAACAATCAAGGGAGCAAAAATTGAATCAGAAGCAATAAGCATTCAGACAGAAAGGAAATAAAGTGCAGCAGAGGTTCACAGAAGAACCAAAAGTAAAATTGGGTCTCAGGTCTCAAGAGACTAGGTAGCAGAGCCTAGATCTCTATTTGCCTTCCTAGATCCAAGTTAACAAAGCAATCGACAAGAATTAGAAGAGAAAGCAGTAAAGAAAATGTAAATGGATTCAATTATGCAGAAAGAGAATTGAAGAGAATTTGAATGGGAATTGAGACAGAATTTCCTCAATTTCTCACACCCAAAACTCAGAAACAGAAAATTAGAAGTGCTCAGGCAAGAATGAAGAAGAAGAGAGATCAATTCTCCTCCCCAATTCTCAGAATTCTCAGTAAAGTCACCCAAGAACAATTGCCAAAGCTCAAAAGAAAGGTGAAAGTAAAATTCAAAAGTAAAGGTAAAAGTGGTCAAAAAAAAAAGGTCTAATTACATCAAACTAGCTTCTATTTATACACTTTCTATTCTTGGATTTTGGGATTTGGATGGGCTTTTGATTTGGTGAAGAAATGAATTCAAATGGATTTTTAATTTGAATTTTTGGCCGAAAATGTTGTTCCAGGAGGCTGCCCTGCCCTTGTGGAGGGCAGGGCAGAAAATTGGTGCATGGTGGTGCGTCCGTGGTGCAAGCTGGTGCGGCATGGTGCGTTGTGGTGCGTCCTGGTGCGTCAAACGCTGCCCTGGTGCTGCCAGAATCCAAAGTTGGTGCGCCAGAATTGAGCTTGGTGCATAGGATGCTGCCCTGCCCTCGCGGAGGACAGGGCAGGAAATTTTGGTGCTGCCAGATGCTGCCAGGGACGAGAGTTGATGCGCCAGATGCTGCCAGGGACGAGAGTTGGTGCGCCAGGATCGTGTGTGATGCGCCAGGATCGTGCGCCAATCCAAATGCTGCCCTGCCCGCGCCAAGGGCAGGGCAGAGTTCTCACATTGCTTGTCCCGTGTTCGAAACACGGAGGAAGCACACGCTACCATAATTTCCTTGGTTTCTTGGCACGGCACTCATCCTTAAGTCCTAGCTTCCTCATGGTTCCTTGTTCGATCCTTGTAGCATGCATCATAGGCATTTTTCCTTTGATTTCTTTCCTTGGAGAGCCCGATACTGCCCTCCACAAGGGCAGGGCAAGGTTCTCTTCCTCTTGGTCTCAAGGCACATTTTGTGCTCTGCCCTTGTAGTGGGCAGGGCAGAATTGCCTTCTCTTCTTGGTTCTCTTATGTTGCCCTCCTAGAGGGCAGTGTGCCCTTGTGGAGGGCAATGTTGCCTCCCCCTTGCATGCGGCACGCTTCATATTGCTTTGGCCACGCTTTCCTTTCCTTAGGCTACACTTCTTAGGCCACGCTTTTCCTTTTCTTTTCTTTTCTTCACCTACAATAAACCAAAACAACCACTCCAAGTATCACTAACTTCAAGAGGTTTATAAATCAATTAAAATTCAATTAAAATTAGCTTAAACCTCATGATTTATCATTAATTTCATGGTGGTTGCTTGATTTAGAAAAGTTATGCATTTTCACTCCAAATCACTTACTTAGGATGCAAGAAAGTGCATAAATGCTAACAAAACAAGTGAAATTAGCTTGAAAAATGGGTATATGATGACTTGTCATCAGTTGTGAATCTTGATTTGTTGATGTTACATTGATGATTTCTATGATTAATTGTGTTGTTTGAGTGATTGTATGTTGATATTTGTTAGTGGGTATTTGTTAATTTCAATCCAATTACAATTTGAACATGTCTTTTGTTAATGCTCACCATGTGTTTGATGACTTGTTTACTTTGACTATGGAGTAGTTTTTTTTTACTCTTGGCTTAGGCCATGGGAATTGGGTAAACTTGAGTCGTTGGGTCTAATGGATTTGATGATTTGGGAACCCTTAGTGGTCAATTTGATAGCCATTGACACTAGCCTACTACTAGGTTAATTAGTAGTGAGGTTAGACCTTATGGGTGGATGTTGACCAAACTATTTAACATACTTCAAGTATAGAAGTAGACGTAATGAGTTTGGTTCCTCATAATTGTCAAGATATGGTTATTAGACAAGGATAGTGACCCCAATTCCCATGTCTAGCCAAGAGTTGCTTTTATCATTCTTATTTGAAAACCCCAAAATCTTGATTGCTTTGTCTTAGTTATAGTTACTTGTTTAGTTTAGAATAGAATTCTATTGAATGTTTTCTTCTTAGTTTGGAATTGCTCACATCTTGCTTAGTTATTTGAATTAGTTCCTTGCACTTTACGATTACTTATTTGCTAAGATTCCTACTTTAATTCCTCGCTCATGACTTACAACCCCGGATTTCTAACCAATGTTGAAGCACATGTTTGCCCATTCCTTGTGAGATGATCCGAAGTTTGAATACTTCGGTTATTTTATTGGGGCTGAACTTGTGACAACCAATTCCTTTCTAAATTTGATCCTTGAGGATTGTTGTTGGTAGAGCTATACTTGCAACGCAATTTTATTGAGAAATTCTCTTTCGACATAGTCCACAAGCACGCATCAAATTTTTGGCGCCGTTACCGGGGAATGGTTACAACGTATGCCTTGATATTGGTTATGTGAATATGTGAATATTGTAGATAGTTTGTTTGCTTTCAATACTTAGCTATAGTTTAGCTTCTTTTATTTTTGTGCTATGACTCTCAAGTTTGATGACTCAGTCTCAACCGAATTCTAGCTTAGCCGATTTTGTTCCCGAGATTGAAAGAACCTTGTTACACACTCGGCAAGCTAGACGGCGGTTGGACTATACCGCTAGTACTTCGGCCTCTCTTGAGGAATATACTGAATCACTAGATGGTACCGAGAGTGACTTGGAGTCCGCTACTTCCTATTCTTCTGTTGGCACTACTAATACATCTTTGCATCCTACAGGTGAGCCATACATGGCGGAGCCACGCCGGATCACTTTGCATGAGAAAGGAGCTTCGGATATCATACTTCAACCGTTGCAAGCAAGGTATCCTAACCTTGATCCAAACTTTGAATTGAAGAGTAGCTTGATAAATCTACTACCTAAGTATCATGGGTTGCTGGGTCAAGACCCCATCCGACATCTAAAGGATTTTCAAGTTGCTTGTTCTACGGCCCGAAGGCATGGAGCCGATGAGGTGGCTATCATGTTTTTTGCCTTCTTTTCCTCTCTTGAAGGGCAAGCAAAGACATGGTTTTATTCGCTACCGGATGAGATTGCGACCAATTAGGATTTCTTGATAAGAGAGTTTCTAGATAGATTCTTCCCACCGGAGAAGACCGACTACATCCGGAAGGAGATTTTGGGTATAATGCAAAGAGACCAAGAGAGTTTGTACGAGTATTGGTCTCGGTTCAAGAGGCTATTGGAATCTTGTCCACACCATGGAATGAACACTCACTTGCTCATTAGCTACTTCACCGGAGGTCTTTGTGTGAAAGATAGAAGATTGCTTACCGCTTCTAGCGGTGGTTCCCTTTCAAAAAACAAGACAGAGGGAGAAGCTTGGAATTTGATAAAGGATGTTGCCGAAACTACACAACATACAAGGGTGAGAAGTAATCCTCTCAAGGCTGTGGTAGAACCATCCCCTTCCGAATCAAGCCTAACCAAAGCACTTGGGGATATGACCACCATCCTCACGCAAATACAAAAGGATCAAAAGGAATTCTACTCCATCCAAGCCATCTAAGCTCCACCTCCAGTTGCTCAACTTGAAGGCCCTCATAGGATTTATGGTTTATGCTCTAGCACTAAACATTACACCGATCAACGCCATCAAATTCAATAGGAACATGCCCTTGTAGTGGCCAATGTGAATTACAACAACCATCCACCCTATTCTTCTCAAGGCCAAAACAACAACCCTCATGGTAGTAATCAACATCAAGGGTGGAGGGATAATGCATAAGGGAGCAATCAAAACCAAAGATGGAACAACTCTTCTTCTCATCACAACAATAACCAATCTTTATCTTAATACCACCATAACAACACCAACTACCAAGCCAACCAAAGTCACTCCAACCAAAACCAAAACAACTACAACAAGTACCAAGCACCACACCATAGACAACAATCCAACCAAACCTCTCCATCTCCCACCAATCAAGTTGACGAGCTTAGAGCCACTATGGAGAAATGAGATGAGAGCAACAAGGCTCAATTTGATGCCTTAGGCGCTCAATTGGCTAACCTCACCAACATGCTTTCAAAGATGGTCATGTCAAACCAACCCCCCACCTCCAACAACACCAACCAACCCTCAAGCTCTTCTATCCTTCCATCCCAACCAAAACCAAACCCAAAGGGCGGTTGACGATCGAATTCCTATCGGTAAAGAATTTCACAAATATGATCGTGTTGTAAGTATAGTTTCTAAACCAACAGAATATCCTTTCGTACAAAAGTTTTGTTTGTCACTTAAACAAACCCAATAAAAATAATTAACCGAAGTATTCAAACCTCGGGTCGTCTTCTCAAGGAATTGCAGGGAGATATGATTTATTATTGGTTATGTAAAAATATATATTTTTGGTTTTTGAAATAGAGAACAAGTAATTTAATTGACAAGAAAAATAAATTAATAATTAAGAAAATCTCTTGGCAAGGTATGAGAACTGGAAATCCTATCCTAGTTATCCTTATCAGATATGATGAGAATTATTTATTGCTCCCACTTAGTCAACCTCTAACAATGAAGGTAAGTCAAGTGGATAAATCAATATGAATCCTCAAGTCCTAGTCTTTCCCTTGGAAAGGCTAGAGTTAGTTGAATCCAAATTAATCAGCAATTGCCAATTTCAACCACCGCTGAGTTTGATAACTGATAAGCGGATAATTTATACGCTTTTTGGCATTGTTTTTAGTATGTTTTTAGTATGTTTTAGTTAGTTTTTATTATATTTTTATTAGTTTTATTTAAAATTCACTTTTCTGGACTTTACTATGAGTTTGTGTGTTTTTCTGTGATTTCAGGTATTTTCTGGCTGAAATTGAGGGACCTGAGCAAAAATCTGGTTCAGAGGCTAAAAAGGACTGCAGATGCTGTTGGATTCTGACCTCCCTGCACTCGAAGTGGATTTTCTGGAGCTACAGAAGCCCAATTGGCGCGCTCTCAATTACGTTGAAAAGTAGACATCCTGGGCTTTCTAACTATGTTTAATAGTCCATACTTTGCTCGAGATTTGATGGCCCAAATAGGCGTTCCAAGTCAGCTCAAGAATTCTGGCGTAAAACGCCGGAACTGGCACAAGAATGGGAGTTAAACGTCCAAACTGGCACGAAAGCTGGCGTTTAACTCCAAGAAAAGTCTCTATACGAAAATGCTTCAATGCTCAGCCCAAGCACACACCAAGTGGGCCCGGAAGTGGATTTTTACGTCATTTACTCATCTTTGTAAACCCTAACCTACTAGTTCTCTACAAATAGGACCTTTTGCTATTGTATTTTCATCTTTTGATCACTTTAGATCTCTAGATCATCTTTTGATCATGTTTTGATGATTGAACCCTCTTTGGGAGGCTGGCCATTCGGCCATGCCTAGACCTTGTTCTTATGTATTTTCAACGGTGGAGTTTCTACACACCATAGATTAAGGTGTGGAGCTCTGCTGTACCTCGAGAATTAATGCAATTACTATTGTTCTTCTATTCAATTAAGCTTATTCTTGTTCTAAGATATCACTTGTTCCGAAACTTGATGAATGTGATGATCTGTGTCACTCATCATCATTCTCACCTATGAACGTATGCCTGACAACCACCTCCGTTCTACCTTAGATTGAGTGGATATCTCTTGGATTTCTTAACCGGAATCTTCGTGGTATAAGCTAGAATTGATGGTGGCATTCAAGAGAATCCAAAAGGTATAAACCTTGTCTGTGGTATTTTGAGTAGGATTCGAGGATTGAATGACTGTGACGAGCTTCAAACTCGCAATTTTGGGGCGTTAGTGACAAACGCAAAAGAATCACTGGATTCTATTCCGACATGATCGAGAACCGACAGCTGAATAGCCGTGCTGTGACAGAGCGCGTTGAACATTTTCACTGAGAGGACGGGACTGTAGCCATTGACAACGGTGATGCCCAACATACAGCTTGCCATGGAAAGGAGTAAGAATGATTGGATGAAGACAGTAGGAAAGCAGAGAGACGGAAGGGACAAAGCATCTCCATACGCTTATCTGAAATTCTCACCAATGAATTACATAAGTATCTCTATCCTTATTTTATGTTTTATGTTATCCTCATTAACCATTTGAGTTCGCCTGACTGAGATTTACAAGATGACCATAGCTTGCTTCATACCAACAATCTCCGTGGGATCGATCCTTACTCGCGTAAGGTTTATTACTTGGACGACCCAATGCACTTGCTGGTTAGTTGTGTAAAGTTGTGATAAAGAGTTGAGATTGCAATTGAGCATACCATGTTGATGGCGCCATTGATGATCACAATTTTGTGCACCAAGTTTTTGGCGCCGTTGCCGGGGATTGTTTGAGTTTGGACAACTGACGGTTCATCTTGTTGCTTAGATTAGGTATTTTTCTTCAGAATTTTTAAGAATGAATTCTAGAGTTTCAAGGTGATGTTTTCATCATCACCAAAGCTGATTGATTCTCATCAATTTAGCTCTTGAATGCAATGTCCTGCTGAAGCTTGGCTAGCCATGTCTAATTTCTTTAGACTAAAGCTTTAGACTAACATTGCATGATTCCTGGAATTCTTATTAAAAATTTTGAATCTCTTTATTTTCTTTTCCATATAATTTTCGAAAAAAAAAATCAAAAAAAATTACAAAGTCATAAAAATCAAAAATATTTTATGTTTCTTGTTTAAGTCTAGTGTCTCATTTTAAGTTTGGTGTCATTTGCATGTTTCTGTTCTTCTTGCATTTTTCGAATTCATTCATGTGTCTTCATTGATCTTCAAGTTGTTCTTGATGATTTACTTGCTCTGATCTTTAAATTCTCTTGTTTTGTGTGTTTTGTTGTTTCTCATATGCATTCTCAATTTGTTAGTGTCAGTAGTATACAAACTTCTAAGTTTGGTGTCTTGCATGCATTGTTTATTTGATTTTAGTTGCATTTTGAATATTCCTCATCATTAAAAATCCAAAAAAATTTTCAAAAGTGTGTCTTTTCTAGTCAATAATACAGAGAATTGAAGATTCAGAACATACAGCAGAGGAATCACACAGAAAAAGCTGGGCGTTCAAAACGCCCAGTGAAGAAGGAAAACTGGCATTTAAATGCCAGCCAGGGTGCCTGGCTGGGCGTTAAACGCCAGAATGGATACCGTTTTGGGCGTTAAACGCCAGAATGGATACCATTTTGGGCGTTAAACGCCAGAATGGATACCATTCTAGGCGTTTAACGCTAGGATGGCACAAGAGGGAAGATTTTGTTTTTAATGCAAATTTTTTTCAAGTTTTCATAATTTTTCAAAATCAAATCTTTTTCAAATCATATCTTTTCAATCATATAGTTTCAAAATCAATTTCTTTCCATTTTCAAAAGTACTTGCTAACAATTAATGATTTGATTCAATATTTCAAGTATGTTGCCTTTTCTGTTGAGAAAGGTTTAATGTTTGAATCATATCTTTTCTTGTTAGCCAAGTCATTAATTTTAAAAATCAAATCTTTCTTTTAAATTGTTTTTCAACCATATCTTTTTAAAACCATAACTTTTCAATCATATCTTCTTAATCACATCTTTTTCAAAATAGTTTTCAAATCATATCTTTTTGATTTCCAATTTCAAAATCTTTTTCAAAAATTACTTAATTTCTTTCCCACTCTTGGTTTTCAAAAATCAGTTACCATTTTTCAAAATTTCTTTTAATTAATTCACTTTAATTTTCAAAAATTTCTTCCCCTCTTCTCACATTCTTCTATTTATGGACTAACATGCACAATCCGAACTCTATCCCTCTTGATAAGTTCGAATTCTTCTACCTTCTCCTTCTATTTTTCTTTTCCTCTAACATCTCAATGAATCTCTATACTGTGACATAGATGATTCCATATTTTCTTGTTATCTTTTCTTTCATATGAGCAGTAGCAAAGACAAAAACATTCTTGTTGAGGCTGACCCTGAACCTGAAAGGACCTTGAAGCGAAAGCTAAGAGAAGCTAAAGCACAACTCTCTGTAGAGGACCTAACAGAAATCTTCAAACAAGAAAAGGACATGGCAGCCGAAAACAACAACAATGCCAACAATGCAAGGAAGGTGCTGGGTGACTTTACTGCACCTACTCCCGACTTCTATGGGAGAAGCATCTCTATCCTGCCATTGGAGCAAACAACTTTAAGCTTAAGCCTCAATTAGTTTCTTTAATGCAACAGAATTGCAAGTTCCATGGACTCCCATTGGAAGATCCTCATCAGTTTTTAACTGAATTCTTGCAAATCTGTGACACTATCAAGACTAATGGGGTTGACCC
Organism: Arachis hypogaea; assembly: GCF_003086295.3. NCBI lineage: Eukaryota > Viridiplantae > Streptophyta > Magnoliopsida > Fabales > Fabaceae > Arachis > Arachis hypogaea. Next base: position 71,487,694 of record NC_092039.1, on the reverse strand, counting down.
TGAGGTATACAAACTTATGCTATTCCCTTTTGCTGTAAGAGATAGAGCTAGGATATGGTTGGACTCACAACCTAAAGAAAGCCTGAACTCTTGGGAAAAGCTAGTCAATGCCTTCTTCGCAAAATTCTTTCCGCCTCAAAAATTGAGTAAGCTTAGAGTGGAAGTCCAAACCTTCAGACAAAAGGAAGGTGAATCCCTCTATGAAGCTTGGGAAAGATACAAACAATTGATCAGAAAGTGTCCCTCTGACATGCTTTCTGAATGGAGCATCATAGGTATCTTCTATGATGGTCTGTCTAAACCGTCCAAGATGTCATTGAACAGCTCTGCTGGAAGATCTCTTCATCTGAAGAAAACGCCTGCAGAAGCTCAAGAACTCATTGAAATGGTTGTAAATAACCAATTTATGTACACTTCTGAAAGGAATCCTGTGAACAATGGGACGAATCAGAAGAAAGGAGTTATTGAGATTGATACTCTAAATGCCATACTGACTCAAAACAAAATATTGACTCAGCAAGTCAATATGATTTCTCAAAGTCTGTCTGGAATGCAAGCTGTACCAGGCAGTACTAAGGATGCTTTATCTGAAGAAGAAGCTCATGATCCTGAGAACCCTTCAATGGAAGAGGTGAATTACATGGGAGAACCCGATGGAAACACCTATAATCCTTCATGGAGAAATCACCCAAATCTCTCATGGAAGGATCAACAGAGACCTCAACAAGGTTTCAACAACAATAATGGTGGAAGAAACAGGTTTATCAATGGCAAGCCTTTTCTATCATCTTCTCAGCAACAGACAGAGAATTCTAAGCAGAGCCACTCTGACTTAGCAACCATGGTCTCTGATCTAATCAAAACCACTCAAAGTTTCATGACTGAAATAAAGTCCTCCAAACTTGGAGGCACAAGTGGGTCAGCTGAGTAAGAAAGTTACTGAACTCCCTCTTAGTACTCTTCCAAGCAAATACAGAAGAGAATCCAAAAGGAGAGTGTAAGGCCATCAACATGGCCAAAATTGGAGAGGAGGAAGAGGCAATGATCGCCACTGAGGAAGACCTCAATGGACGTCTACTGGCCTCCAATGAGTTCCCTAATGAGGAATCATGGGAATCTGAGGCTCACACTGAGACCATAAAGATTCCATTGGATTTACTTCTGCCATTCGTGAGCTCTGATGAGTATTCTTCCTCTGAAGAGGACGAAGATGTCACTGAAGAGCAAGTTGCTAAGTACCTTGGAGCAATCATGAAGCTAAATGACAAGTTATTTGGTAATGAGACTTGGGAGGATAAACCCCCTTTGCTCACCAAAGAACTGGATGACTTGACTAGGCAGAGATTACCTCAAAAGAGACAGGACCTTGGGAAGTTCTCAATACCTTGTATAGTAGGCACCATGACCTTCAAGAAGGCTCTGTGTGACCTAGGGTCAAGCATAAACCTCATGCCTCTCTTTGTAATGGAGAAGCTAGGGATCTTTGAGGTACAAGCTGTAAGAATCTCACTAGAGATGGCAGACAATTCAAGAAAACAAGCTTATGGACTTGTAGAGGATGTGCTGGTAAAGATTGAAAAACCATTACATCCCTGCTGATTTCATAGTCCTAGAGACTGGGAAGTGCATGGATGAATCCATCATCCTTGGCAGACCCTTCCTAGCCACAACAAAGGGCTGTGATTGATGTTGAGAGAGGAGAATTGATCATTCAAGTGAATGAAGAATCCCTTGTGTTTAAAGCTCAAAGATATCCCTCTGTAACCATGGAGAGGAAGCATGAAGAGCTTCTCTCAAAACAGAGTCAAATAGAGCCCCCACAGTCAAACTCTAAGTTTGGTGTTGGGAGGCCACAACCACATTCTAAGTTTGGTGTTGAACCCCCACATTCAAACTCTAAGTTTGGTGTTGGGAGCTTCCAACATTGCTCTGAGTATTTGTGAGGCTCCATGAGAGCCCACTGTCAAGCTACTGACATTAAAGAAGCGCTTGTTGGGAGGCAACCCAATGTTATATTTATCTATTTTCCTTTGTTATTTTATGTTGTTTTTATAGGTTGATGATCATAGGAAGTCACAAAATCAATTGAAAAAAGCAAAAATAGAATGAAAAACAGAAAGAAAAATAGCACACTCTGGAGGAAAACTTGCTAGCGTTTAAACGCCAGTAAGGGCAGCAAATGGGTGTTTAACGCCCAGTCTGGCACCATTCTGGGCGTTTAACACCAGAAAGGGGCACCAGACTGGCGTTAAACGCCAGGAAGGGGCGAGAAGCTGGCGTTAAACGCCAGAAATGGGCACCAGCCCGGCGTTTAACGCCAGAATTGGCAGAAGGAGCATTTTTGCTCGCCACTTGGTGCAGGGATGAATTTTCCTTGACATCTCAGGATCTGTGGACCCCACAGGATCCCCACCTACCCCACCACTCTCTCTCTTCTTCACCCATTCACCAATCACCTCAACACCTCTTTCCCAAAAACCCCTCACCTATCAAATCCAACTATTCTCTTTACCACTCACATCCATCCTTCATAAAACCCCACCTACCTTACCATTCAAATTCAAACCACTTTCCCTCCCAAACCCACCCATTATGGCCAAACCATACACCCCCTCTCCACTCCTACATAAACCCATCTTCACTCCTTCATTTTCACACAACCTAAACACTACTTCTCCCCCTTGGCCAAACCACAAAGCCACCTCTATCTCCTCTATTTCTTCTTCTTCTACTCACTTCTTTCTTCTTTTGCTCGAGGACGAGAAAACCTTTTAAGTTTGGTATGGTAAAAGCATTGCTTTTTGTTTCTCCATAACCATTTATGGCATCTAAGGCCGGAGAAACCTCTAGAAAGAGGAAAGGGAAGGCAAAAGCTTCCACCTTCGAGTCATGAGAGATGGAGAGATTCATCTCAAGGGTGCATCAAGACCACTTCTATGAAGTTGTGGCCATGAAGAAGGTAATCCCCGAGGTCCTTTTCAATCACAAAAAGAGTGAATATCCGGAGATCCAACATGAGATCCGAAGAAAAGGTTGGGAAGTTCTTACCAACCCCATTCAACAAGTCAGGATCTTAATGGTTCAAGGGTTGTATGCCAATGCATGGATCACCAAGAACCATGATCAAAGTGTGAACCCGGACCCAAAGAATTGGCTTACAATGGTTTGGGGGAAATGCTTAGATTTTAGTCCGAAAAATGTAAGGTTGGCATTCAACTTGTCCATGATGCAAAGAGATGAACACCCTTACACTGGAAGGGCCAACTTTGATCAAAGGTTGGACCAAGTCCTCAAAGACAATTGTGAAGAGGGCACTCAATGGAAGAGAGATTCAAGAGGAAAGCCGGTTCAACTGAGAAGGCATGACCTCAAGCCCGTGGCTAGGGGATGGTTGGAGTTTATCCAACGCTCAATCATTCCCACTAGCAACCGGTCTGAAGTTACTATAGACCGGGCTATCATGATTCATAGCATCATGATTGGAGAGGAAGTAGAAGTTCATGAGGTTGTATTCCAAGAACTTTATAAGGTGGCAGACAAGTCCTCTACCTTGGGAAGGTTAGCCTTCCCTCATCTCATTTGTCACCTCTGTTATTCAGTCGGAATTGACATAGAGGGAGACATCCTCATTGATGAGGACAAGCCCATCACTAAGAAAAGGATGGAGCAAACAAGAGATCCCACTCATCATGAAATCCCTGAGATGCCTTAAGGGATACACTTTCCTCCACAAAACTATTGGGAGCAAATCAACACCTCCCTAGGAGAATTGAGTTCCAACATGGGACAACTAAGGGTAGAGCACCAAGAACATTCCATTCTCCTCCATGAAATTAGAGAAGATCAAAGAATCATGAGAGAGGAGCAACAAAGGCAAGGAAGAGACATTGAGGAGCTCAAGCACTCCATAAGATCTTCAAGAGGAAGAACAAGCCGCCATCACTAAGGTGGACCCGTTCTTTAATTTCCTTGTTCTTTATTTTCCTGTTTTTCGGATTTTTATGCTTATGTTTATCTATGTTTGTGACTTATTACATGATCATTAGTGTCTTAGTGTCTATGCCTTAAAGTTATGAATGTCCTATGAATCCATCACCTTTCTTAAAAGAAAAATGTTCTTAATTGAAAAAGAGAAGAATTGCATGAATTTTGAATTTTATAACAGATTAATTATTTTTATGTGGTGGCAATACTTTGACTTCTGAATGTATGCTTGAACAGTGCATATGTCTTTTGAATTTGTTATTCATGAATGTTGGCTCTTGAAAGAATGATGAAAAAATAGGAGACATGTTACTGAGGATCTGAAAAATCATAAAAATGATTCTTGAAGCAAGAAAAAGTATTGAATTAAAAAAAAAAAGAGAGATTATGTTCGAAAAAAAAAAAAGAGAAAGCAAGTAGAAAAAGCCAATAGCCCTTTAAATCAAAAGGCAAGGGTAAAAATAAGGTTGTGATTCAAGGCAAATAGAGTGTGCTTAAGAACCCTTGACACCTCTAATTGGGGACTCTAGCAAAGCTGAGTCACAATCTGAAAAGGTTCACCCAGTTATGTGTCTGTGGCATGTATGTATCCGGTGGTAATACTGGAAGACAGAGTGCTTTGGGCCACGGCCAAGACTCATAAAGTAGCTGTGTTCAAGAATCATCATACTTAACTAGGAGAATCAATAACACTATCTGGATTCTGAGTTCTTATAGAAGCCAATCATTCTGAATTTCAAAGGATAGAGTGAGATGCCAAAACTGTTCAGAGGCAAAAAGATAAAAGCCCCGCTCATCTAATTAATACTGATCTTCATAGATATTTTTGGAATTCATTGCATATTCTCTTCTTTTTATCTTATTTGATTTTCAGTTGCTTGGGGACAAGCAACAATTTAAGTTTGGTGTTGTGATGAGCGGATAATTTATACGCTTTTTGGCATTATTTTTAGTATGTTTTTAGTATGTTTTAGATAGTTTTTATTATATTTTTATTAGTTTTTATTTAAAATTCACTTTTCTGGACTTTACTATGAGTTTGTGTGTTTTTCTTTGATTTCAGGTATTTTCTAGCTGAAATTGAGGGACCTGAGCAAAAATCTGGTTCAGAGGCTAAAAAGGACTACAGATGCTGTTGGATTCTGACCTCCCTGCACTCGAAGTGGATTTTCTGGAGCTACAGAAGCTCAATTGGCGCGCTCTCAATTGCGTTAGAAAGTAGATATTCTGGGCTTTCCAAAAATGTATAATAGTCCATACTTTGCCCGAGATTTGATGGTTCAAACAGGCGTTCCAAGTCAGCTCAAGAAGTCTAGCGTAAAACGCCAGAACTGGCACAAGAATGGGAGTTAAACGCCCAAACTGGCACAAAAGCTGGCGTTTAACTCCAAGAAAAGTCTCTACACAAAAATGCTTCAATGCTCAGCCCAAGCACACACCAAGTGGGCCCAGAAGTGGATTTTTTACGTCATTTACTCATCTTTGTAAACCCTAAGCTACTAGTTCTCTACAAATAGGACCTTTTGCTATTGTATTTTCATCTTTTGATCACTTTAGATCTCTAGATCATCTTTTGATCATGTTTTGAAGATTGAACCCTCTTTGGGAGGCTGGCCATTCGGCCATGCCTAGACCTTGTTCTTATGTATTTTCAACAGTGGAGTTTCTACACACCATAGATTAAAGTGTGGAGCTCTGCTGTACCTCGAGTATTAATGCAATTACTATTGTTCTTCTATTCAATTCAGCTTATTCTTATTCTAATATATCACTTGTTCCTTAACTTGATGAATTTAATGATCCGTGACACTCATCATCATTCTCACCTATGAACGTGTGCCTGACAACCACCTCCGTTCTACCTTAGATTGAGTGGATATCTCTTGGATTTCTTAACCGGAACCTTCGTGGTATAAGCTAGAATTGATGGCGGCATTCAAGAGAATCCGGAAGGTCTAAACCTTGTCTGTGGTATTCTGAGTAGGATTCGAGGATTGAATGACTGTGACGAGCTTCAAACTCGCGATTGTGGGGCGTTAGAGACAGACGCAAAAGAATCACTGGATTCCATTCCGACATGATCGAGAACCGACAGCTGAATAGCCGTGCTGTGACAGAGCGCGTTGAACATTTTCACTGAGAGGACAGGACTGTAGCCATTGACAATGGTGATGCCCAACATACAGCTTGCCATGGAAAGGAGTAAGAAGGATTGGATGAAGACAGTAGGAAAGCAGAGAGACGGAAGGGACAAAGCATCTCCATACGCTTATCTGAAATTCTCACCAATGAATTACATAAGTATCTCTATCCTTATTTTATGTTTTATATTATCCTCATTAACCATTTGAGTTCGCCTGACTGAGATTTACAAGATGACCATAGCTTGCTTCATACCAACAATCTCCGTGGGATCGACCCTTACTCGCGTAAGCTTTATTACTTGGACGACCCAGTGCACTTGCTGGTTAGTTGTGCGAAGTTGTGATAAAGAGTTAAGATTGCAATTGAGCGTACCATGTTGATGGCTCCATTGATGATCACAATTTTGTGCACCAATAACTCAAGTGTTACCAATTAATTAACCAAAGCCAAAAGGGATGAAAATGTACTCGAATAAAAATAATTTGGATAAAGCGAAAGCATCAATAACATAAATTAAAGAAAGCAATCATAAGTCTGAAATACCTCAATGTGTATTAATTAAGAAAATCAATCCTAACATGGAAGGTTCATAAACCGATTTGAAAAAGATAAATAACAATTAAAGTAATAGAACAAATAAAAGTAGAAAATAAATTAAAGGAATATTGAACCTGTGATAAAGAAGAAATAATCCTAAATCCTAAAACTAAGAGAAAACCTAATCCTAATCCTAATCCTAAGAGAGAGGAGAAAGCATCTCTCTCTAAAAACTACATCTAAATTATAAAAAGTGAATTATGAGTCGTCTCCCTTCACTCCTCCACTTTGCAGCCTTTAATCTGTGTTTTCTAGGCTTGAAGGCCGAAAATAGCCCAGAAATCGCTGGGGGCGAAATCTGCCACGCTAATTTTCATCACTACGACGCGTCCGCGTGGAGCACGTGTTCGCATCGCCTAGCTGTATGGCCACTATGGTAAATTATATATCAAATCGAAGCCTCAGACGTTAGCTTTCCAACGCAACTAGAACCGTGTCATATGAACCTCTGTAGCTCAAGTTATGACCGTTTGAGTGCGTAGAGGTCAGGCTGGACAGCTTAGCAATTTCTTCAACTTCTTGTATTCCTTCCTTTTTTGCATGCTTCCTTTCCATCCTCTAAGTCATTCCTGCCCTGTAATCCCTGAAATCACTTAACACACATATCAAGGTATCGAATGGTAATAAGAGAGGATTAAACATAGGAAATTTAAGGCCAAAGAAGCATGATTTCAATCATAGCACAAAATCAGGAAGGAAAACATAAACTCATGCAAATCATATGAATAAGTGTATGAAAGATTGATAAAATCCACTCAATTGAACACAAAATAAACTGTAAAATAGTGGTTTATCAACCTCCCCACACTTAAACATTAGCATGTCCTCATGCTAAGCTCAAGAGAAGCTATAAAAAAGTGAAGAGGAATGATAGAGAGTATACAATGCAACATATCTATGTGAATGCAACTACATGCAAAATGTTTCTACCTACTTGGTTAAAAGTAAGCAAGTTCTCCAAGACAAATACAAAACAAATTCCACTAATTCAAATTATACAGTGAAAATAAGTAAACTTGTAAGAAGATACCTCTAACATCATGAGGCCTTTTCAGGGTTGTAATGGGGCTAAGGTAAGGGTGAGGGTATATGTTTGGCCAAGTGAGCTATAAATTGAATCTTTGAGTAACCTAAGCTATCACCTAACATACATACATTCTATATAACTTCTAAAATCATGCCTTGATGACAAGTCATCATATACCCATTTTTCAAGCTAATTTCACTTGTTTTATTAGTCTTTATGCACTTTCTTGCATCCTAAGTAAGTGATTTGGAATGAAAATGCATAACTTCCTTAAATCAAACAACCACCATGAAATTAATGTTAACTCATAAGGTTTAAGCTGAATTTAATTGAATTTTAATTGATTTATAAGCCTTGTGAATTTAGTGATACTTTGAGTGGTTGTTTTGGTTGATTGTAGGTGAAGAGAAGAAGAAAAGAAGAAGTGTGGCTTAAGGAAGCGTGGCTCAAGGAGAAAAAGGCGTGCCGCCTAAAGGAGAGAGCAAGCATTGCCCTCCACAAGGGCACACTGCCCTCTAGGAGGGCAACATAAGGAAACAAGGCTTGAAAGGCAAACTCTGCCCTGCCCACGACAAGGGCAGAGCACAAAATTGTGCCTTGGATCAAAGAAGAGCAAAACCTTGCCCTGCCCTCCACAAGGGCAGTATCGGGCCTTCATGGAAAATAAATCAAAGGAAAAAGCCTACCAATGCTAGCCACAAGAGTCAAACACGGAACAACGAGGAAGCAAGGAACTAGGCTTCATTATGGTGCCAAGAAAGCCAAGGAAAATGGGTAGCGTGTGCATCGGCCAAGTCTCGAACACGGGACTTCAATTTGGAAACACTGCCCTGCCCTCCGCGAGGGCAGGGCAGCATTTTGTTGTGGCACGGCCAGCGCACCAACCTGGCGCACCAAGGGCATCATTCGGCAGCACCAGCAGCGCGCACAGGCACCAAATTGGTGCACCAGAATTTTCTGCCCTGCCCTCCGCGAGCGCAGGGCAGCATCCTGCAGCACACACCAACGCACCACGCACGCACCACGCATCAATTTTCTGCCCTGCCCTCTACAAGGGCAGGGCAGCCTCCTGGAAGCTATTGTTTTTGGGCTAAAATTGGATTAAAAATCCAATAAAATTCATTTCTTCACCAAATCAAAAGCCCATCCAAATCCGAAGATCCAAGAATAGAAAGTGTATAAATAGGAGCTAGTTTGATGTAATTAGAACTTTTACTCTACTTTTAAAACTTTGAATTTTCCTTTGAACCTTTACTTTTATTTTGAGCTTTTGAACTTTCTCTTAGGGACTTCACTGAGATTTCAGAGAATTGGGGAGGAGAATTGATCTCTCTTCTTCCTCGTTCTTGTGTGGGCATTTTTATTTTTCTTGTTTGAGTTTTGGGTGTGAAGAATTGAGGAAATTCTGTCTCAATCTCCATTCAAAATCTCTTTAATTCCTCTTCTACATAATTGAGTTTAATTACAATTCCTTTACTGCTTCTTCTTCAATTTCTTGTTAATTGCTTTGTGAACTTGGATCTGGGAAGGTAATTGAGATCTAGACTTTGCTATCTAGTCTCTTGAGTCCTGAGATCCCATTTTTCTTTTTGGTTCTTCTGTGAACCCCTGCTGCAGTTTAATTTCATTTTCTGTTTGAAATTTAGTTTATTCCAATTCATCTTCTACTTTATTAATTGCTGCAATCTACTTTCTCTTGCTGGAATTCTGAATTCCCAATCCTTAATTCCCCTTTTATATTCAAGCAATTTACATTTCTTGCCATTTAAGTTACTGCAATTTACATTTCTTGCACTTTAAGTTTCAGTCATTTAATTTCTTGTCCTTTAAGATTCAGCACTTTTACTTTCCTATCCCTTAATTTACTGCAATTCTCCCCTCTCCCTTTACATTTCAAGCAATTTAGCTTCTGTCAAAGATAAACCACTCAACCAATATTTGATTCGCTTGACTAAATCAACCACTAAACTAAAATTGCTCAATCCTTCAATCCCTGTGGGATCGACCTCACTCATGTGAGTTATTATTACTTGATGCGACCCGGTACACTTGCCGGTGAGTTTTGTGTTGGATCGTTTTCCACACATCAAGTTTTTGGCGCCGTTGCCGGGGATTGAAATAGATTGACAATGATTAAGTGAAGTGGAGATCTAGATCAAGCACTTTTTATTTTCTGTTGTTTTAAATTTTGGCTAACACACTAACTGTTTGAATTTTTGCTTAAACTAACTAAAACTTCATTCTAGCTACAGATTGAAGTTTTATTGGTTTTCTGGGTTTGTGTGTTTATTGTTGTGTGTTTGTATGTCAGGTACAGGAAGATCTTCCCTTATCCTCTCTAAAATTGACCAAATAACTCTTCGAAGAATAAGAAGAGCTGAAAAGGGGAAGAACGTTATTGGAGAGGAGGAATCTGAGGAGGAATTCCAAGAAATGAAAGGAGATCCATCAAATCTCAATCAACCAGGAGGAGGGGCCAACAATAACCAACAACAAAGAAGAGTCCTGGCTTCATACACATTTGCAAATGCTAGACACTGTGGAAGTAGCATTCTTACTCCTAATGTCAATGCAAACAATTTTGAACTAAAGCCACAACTCATCACTTTGGTTCAAAACAACTGTTCTTTTGGAGGAGGGCCATTGGAGGACCCAAATCAACACTTATCTACCTTCTTGAGGATTTGTGATACTGTGAAAACCAATGGTGTGCCTCCTGACAGCTACAAATTGTTGCTCTTTCCATTTTCTCTCAGAGACAAAGCTACTCAATGGCTAGAGACATTTCCCAAGGAGAGCATCAACACGTGGGATGACTTGGTAAGCAAGTTCCTTGCCAAATTTTATCCCCCTCAAAGGATCATAAGATTGAAGACTGAGGTGCAGACATTCACTCAAATGGAGGCTGAAAATTTATATGAAGCATGGGAAAGATATAAGGCACTATTGAGGAAATGTCCACCAGAGATGTTCACTGAGTGGGATAAGCTGCAGAATTTCTATGAGGGGCTCACTCTTAAGGCTCAAGAAGCACTTGATCATTCAGCTGGAGGCTCTTTACAACTCATGAAAACTACAGAGGAAGCTCAAAACCTCATTGATATGGTGGCCAATAACCAATATTTCTTTGCTCATCAAAGACAACGCCAACCATCACAAAGGAGAGGAGTAATGGAGCTGGAAGGAGTGGATTCAATCTTAGCTCAAAATAAAATGATGCAGCAGCAGATTCAACAACAATTTGAGCAAATGGCCAAAAGGATTGATGGCCTGCAAGTTGCATCAGTGAGTGCCACAAGCCAACCATCAACTACTTGGGGTCAGAGTGAAGAAATTCAAGAGGAGCAACAGCAAGAGCAAGTCCAATACATGCACAACCAAAATCCTGGAACTAATGAAGTCTATGGAGATACCTACAATCCTTCTTGGAAGAACCATCCCAACCTCAGATGGGGAGACAACCACAATCAAATTCAGCAGCCATGGCAAAGAAACTCAACTCAAAACAATTGGAAAAACACAAAGAACAACCAGCCAAACACTAACCAAAACACATACAGAAAACCACAAAACACTTATCCCAATCCTAACCATTATCCACCCAATAACCACCCAACTAACCAAAACACCTATCATCATCCATCAACAACCCAAAACCAACCAATCTCACAAGACTCTCAGAGGATCACTAATCTAGAAATGCTCATGGAAAAGATGATGAAAAACCAAGAAATGACAACAAAGAACCAAGAAGCTTCCATGAAAAACTTAGAGAGGCAGATTGGGCAAATTTCCAAGCAAATTTCTGTTGAAAAACCATCAAGCTCACTACCAAGTGACACCATTCCTAACCCAAAAGAGGAATGCAAGGCAATACAGTTGAGGAGTGGAAAAATACTGCTGAAAGATGAAGAAGCCACCAAGAAATCCAAAGAGAGTGACAAGAACCAGGTTGAAAAAGAGGCAGCCAATGATGAAGATGCAACAGCAAGCAATCAACCTCAGAATCAACCTCAAGAAAAAGAAGATAGGCCACAGAATCTAAAAAAAGGAAAGCAGATCATGGAAGAACCAATTCCAAGAAAACTTCAAGGGGAGAAAAGCTTGACACCCCCACTGCCTTATCCTCAAAGATTCCATAAGGAGACTAAGGACCAACACTTTTCTAAATTCCTAGAGACTTTCAAGAAGCTGGAAATTAACATACCTTTAGCTGAGGCATTAGAGCAAATGCCTCTGTATGCCAAGTTTTTGAAGGAACTCATCAATAAGAAAAAGAGTTGGAGTGAGAAGGAGACTGTAATGCTCAGTGAAGAATGCAGTGCATTAATCAGAAAAGGACTTCCTCCCAAGCTTGAAGATCCTGGAGGTTTCTTCCTACCGTGCACTATTGGAAGCCTCTTCATCAACAAGGGGATGTGTGACTTAGGAGCAAGTATAAATCTAATCCCATCTTCTTTAGTGAAAAAGCTTGGCATAGGAGAGGTGAAACCAATACAGATGTCCTTGGAATTGGTAGACCAATCAGTGGTATATCATAAAGGGTTGATTGAAAACCTTTTAGTTAAGGTTGACAAGTTCATCTTTCCAGCAGACTTTGTGATCCTAGAATCAGCAGAAAATGGAAATGACTCCATAATACTTGGTTGACCATTTTTGGCCACTGCTAGAGCCATTGTAGATATAGAGCAGGGAGAGCTAACCCTCAGGATGCATGAGGAGAGCATCACCTTGAAAGTCTTTCCAGAATTACAAAGGAATAAAGAAACAAGTAAGACAAGTAGTGACTTCCTTCCAAAGCAAGCAACCAACAAGGCAGTAGAACAGAAAAATAAGCAGCTGCAAGAAGAAAAAGAAAGTCAAAAAGAAGCTGGGATGATAAACAAGAAGGAAGGTATCACAACTCAAGTCACTATCAAGGAAGAAAGATCAACAAAAGAGAAAAAGATGAAGAGCAAGAAGAAGGCTCACAAAGGGTGGAAGAATAAGAAAATCCCAACTGAAGGATTTTCTAAAGGTGATAAGGTGCAACTAGTGTATCAACAGCTGGGAACAGAAGATTATTACACTGTCAACCAAATACTTTCTCTTGAGCATATGGAAATTGAGCATCAGGGCACACAGAGAAAGCTTACAGTGAGAGGTGACAAGTTGAGACATCATCAACATCAACCACCCTAAAGGGAGTTCAATGTCAAGCTAGTGACAATAAAAGAGCACTTCATGGGAGGCAACCCATGATTTAAGATTTCTGTCTTCTTTTTCATCTAATAAGCTATGATTCCTCTGAGTATGATTTTGAACTTTCATGTTTGATAAATGCATACATTGTCTTAGAGCGTAAGTCAGACTTCTAAGTTTGGTGTTCCTTAAGGCACACTCAACTTTTGCTTTTCAAAAAGAAAGGGGGCTATTCTTAGAACATATGAAATGTCGTCTTGATAAAGCATATGACCAAACACTAAGTTTGGTGTCTACATATGCAATATTGTTCTACAGATTAGTTCCCTATATGGAATCAAAACAACACAGAAAGGGATCATGCATCAAGTTTCTATCATAAAATACATCAATTGTGAAGAATGATTTGCATTACTAAGTCGTCCCCTTAATAAGAGATAAGTTTGGTGTTCACCAACCTGTAGCATCTTTAATTAAGGGACACAATTGATCAAAAATTATTTTTTTAAAAAATAATAACAAACAAAACAAAACAAATTTTTTATTGCAAATCAATTGCCAACGACTATATTAATAATTCTAAGGCTAGCTGTTTTGGTTTATGTAGGAGAAAGAGATTGAGACAAAAACAAGGAGGGGCCACGGCTAGGACAAGCTGCCTAGAAGAGCGTGCCTCTTGGGAAGCAGAACATGCATGCATGCATCATCGAACACCTAAAGGCATGCAACTAATGAGAAGAGAATCCCCGTTAAAGCCTCAACAATGCATGCAGACCGTTCATTCCATGAACCGTTTGGATGGACAACTCGATCTCAACCCTTCATGAGCACCAACGAACTCCCTCCTCATTCATTGTGGTTTTGTTGGAAAGCTTGGAGAATCTGCTTATAAATAGCCGTTAGTACTAAATAGCTTATACACTCATTCAAGCCACCTTCACATGAAAGCCATAACCCCCTCTACTCCCAAAACTAAAACAAGTCCCTTATCTCACACAATAGAACCGAAACTCATCCCAAACACAACACATCTTTCTTCTATTCTCACTTTTCTCTCCATCTCACCTCAAACTCAATGGCTTCCTCAAGTTCAAAAAGAAGGTCGGGAAAGGAACCTATGGTAGCCGAACCTCCATCATATGATGCAAGCAAATTTAGATCCCAATTCCATGAAGGGAGATATCATAGGTTCATGGAGGCAAAGAATGTCATCTATGAGAAAGGCCTTGAGTTGAGAGAAGGAGAATATCCCATCATGATGCAAATCACTAAAGAAAGAAGGTGGGAACTCTTATGTGCTCCTCTAGTTGACATCAGTGCAGTTATGATCAGGGAGTTCTATGCTAATGCTGTGAAAGAAAACAAAGATAGTGCTCCTTACACAAGTTATGTCAGAGGAGTTGAAGTGAGCTTCAGTCCAGCAGCCATCACTAGGGCTCTAAAGTTGAGAACCATAACTTATGCAGAGCCTAGTTATGAGACCAGATTGCAAATGGAAAACAATCCTGATGAGATCTTACAAGGGCTATGTGTGGAAAATACAGATTGGGAGAGAGACTCAAAAGGAATTCCAAGTCACTTGAGGAGAATAAACCTTACTCCTGTGGCCAAAGGATGGTATGAGATAGTAAGGAGATCCATTCTCCCTACTGAAAACGCCTCTTGGGTCACAATCAAACGAGCACTCTTGACATATTGCATTCTACATGGAGGTGAAATCAACCTCGCACAACTCATAGCCGACAGCATTCAAAAAATGGCCAACAGTACAAGTAAATCAAGTGGTCTTGGACATCCAAGTACCATCCTTAGGCTATGCAACAAAGCGAGAGAGATCTTTGAAGATGAGGACACAGAAAAAGTGAAAAAAGGGAAAGGATTCACCAAGAAGAGTATGGAGGGAATGAATGAAGAAGAAGATCAAGAAGGGGTGGTAGCTCCCAGACAAAGGAGATCACAAAGAGAGGAAGGACGAAATCAAGCTCATGATGCCATAGACATGAGCCAGTTACAAAGATCAGTTGAAGAACTATCTCAGCAACTCATGCAGGCTCAACAAGGCCAAAATCAGGGGGGCCAAGAGAAATATCTAGAGCCCCATCCAGAATTTAGAGAGCAATATTTGAAAGATAAAGAGGAACGAGAAGCTTGGCAGCGTCAAATGGAGGAGAAACAAGAAAGATGGCAACAACAAATGATGACTCAGCAGCAAGAATTTCAAGCACAGATTCTTGAAGGACAAAAAGAGCAATACAAAGAATTCAAAGAATCATATGATAAGCTGTATTTTAGTCAAGCTAAAGCAGGGGAATATAGTCACAACTTGTATCAATGGAAGAATATTCATCACACCATGGGAGAAGTTAGATATGCGCAAAGAATGGAGAATGATGAAAACATGCAAGCAAGGTTGGAGTACTTGACCCATAATTTGCCAACATTCAACCCTCAGATCAAGCCATTTGAGCAATGCCCTGAATTTGTAGCCAAGCAACAAGCAAGGTCTCATCACTATACTGAGGTAACTTTTAAAAGATTGGAAGAAGTTGGGCTCTTAGGACTCTTAGATTCTGTTTGGGGTAGAAGATGTCCTGGTGAAGAGATCCGAGATTATTCCAAGCTAGGGAAGAGAAAGAAGAAAAAGGGAGAATCAAGCAGCAGCCACGATCATTAGAAGGTGGCAAAGTTCTTTCATATTTCCTCTTTCATGTCTCTAATAAGGAGATGCATGTCTGAAACATGATATGCCTCCATCGTTTATGTCTTTTTACTTCATGCAATTTTTGTTTCTTGTTTTTATTTTAAGTCATTTAATAAATAGCTAGAGAAATGCTAAATCTGCATGTTGTTTGTTATCCATCACTTAGTTAAATTTTGTTTTGTTTCCCACATGCTTGAATAAAAGAGAATAGTTAGAATTGAAAAGAGAAATATCCAATGTTGCATAAGTAAGAATGGAAGTTAATGGTAGTATATGTGTTTGATTAAATGCATAACTCATGAAATAATTGTTGCATAATATCATTTTCATTAAAGTGTAAGTTAGCTTGCTGTTATAAAGACTCTCATCAACAAAGAAAAAGCCCTTGGGAACGAAAACAGAAAGAAAAGGAAGAAGAAAAAGCCAAAGTGGCAAGAAAAACAAAGAATAAAGGTTGGACATCAATAGCTTGGACCCTAGGACATATGCCTGTGGTGTTCTTGTACTAAGATATGCTTGGATGAGTAGATTCTAAGGGGTATTTTAAAACCTGGTCACTTAGATCAACTGATTTGGGATGGCCAATTGAAAGTCCACAATAAAGAGCAACTTAGATACAGAACATTTAGTTATCCAAAGAGATGTTGGGCATCAATGATCCTAGGAAGAAATAGTGAGCCATGTGTCTGTGGTGGAAAGATGTTGAGTAAAAGAAAAGAAAAAAATAAAGCCAAAGGCTATTACTGCAACATTAGACACCAAACCTCCAAAAGAATAATAAGCTTGTTAAGCATTATAAGAAAGAAAAGTTAGCAAGGGAGTAATTAAAAAGTAAGTCTTATAGCAGCAAGTTTAGCAAGCCTTTGAGGAAAGATGTGTATTATGTAACAACAACAATAATTGAGTTATCATGGTCTGCATAAAGACTCCATAAATCAAGTTCTGTTATATGCCTAATAAGGATATGTGTTCTTTTCTTATTCATTTCAATTGCTCTTAATTTTGATGCTTGCTTGGGGACAAGCAAGATTTAAGTTTGGTGTTGTGATGACAAGTCATCATATACCCATTTTTCAAGCTAATTTCACTTGTTTTATTAGTCTTTATGCACTTTCTTGCATCCTAAGTAAGTGATTTGGAATGAAAATGCATAACTTCTTTAAATCAAACAACCACCATGAAATTAATGTTAACTCATAAGGTTTAAGCTGAATTTAATTGAATTTTAATTGATTTATAAGCCTTGTGAATTTAGTGATACTTTGAGTGGTTGTTTTGGTTGATTGTAGGTGAAGAGAAGAAGAAACGAAGAAGCGTGGCTTAAGGAAGCGTGGCTCAAGGAGAAAAAGGCGTAGCACATAAAGGAGAGAGCAAGCATTGCCCTCCACAAGGGCACACTGCCCTCTAGGAGGGCAACATAAGGAAACAAGGCTTGAAAGGCAAACTCTGCCCTGCCCACGACAAGGGCAGAGCACAAAATTGTGCCTTGGATCAAAGAAGAGCAAAACCTTGCCCTGCCCTCCACAAGGGCAGTATCGGGCCTTCATGGAAAATAAATCAAAGGAAAAAGCCTACCAATGCTAGCCACAAGAGTCGAACACGGAACAACGAGGAAGTAAGGAACTAGGCTTCATTATGGTGCCAAGAAAGCCAAGGAAAATGGGTAGCGTGTGCATCGGCCAAGTCTCGAACACGGGACTTCAATTTGGAAACACTGCCCTGCCCTCCACGAGGGCAGGGCAGCATTTTGTTGTGGCACGGCCAGCGCACCAACCTGGCGCACCAAGGGCATCATTCGGCAGCACCAGCAGCGCACACAGGCACCAAACTGGCGCACCAGAATTTTCTGCCATGCCCTCCGCGAGGGCAGGGCAGCATCCTGCAACACACACCAACGCATCATGCACGCACCACGCATCAATTTTCTGCCCTGCCCTCCACAAGGGCAGGGCAGCCTCCTGGAAGCTATTGTTTTTGGGCTAAAATTGGATTAAAAATCCAATAAAATTCATTTCTTCACCAAATCAAAAGCCCATCCAAATCCCAAGATCCAAGAATAGAAAGTGTATAAATAGGAGCTAGTTTGATGTAATTAGAACTTTTACTCTACTTTTAAAACTTTGAATTTTCCTTTGAACCTTTACTTTTATTTTGAGCTTTTGAACTTTCTCTTAGGGACTTCACTGAGATTTCAGAGAATTGGGGAGGAGAATTGATCTCTCTTCTTCCTCGTTCTTGTGTGGGCATTTTTATTTTTCTTGTTTGAGTTTTGGGTGTGAAGAATTGAGGAAATTCTGTCTCAATCTCCATTCAAAATCTCTTTAATTCCTCTTCTGCATAATTGAGTTTAATTACAATTCCTTTACTACTTCTTCTTCAATTTCTTGTTAATTACTTTGTGAACTTGGATCTGGGAAGGTAATTAAGATCTAGACTTTGCTATCTAGTCTCTTGAGTCCTGAGATCCCATTTTTCTTTTTGGTTCTTCTGTGAACCCCTGCTGCAGTTTAATTTCATTTTCTGTTTGAAATTTAGTTTATTCCAATTCATCTTCTACTTTATTAATTGCTGCAATCTACTTTCTCTTGCTGGAATTCTGAATTCCCAATCCTTAATTCCCCTTTTATATTCAAGCAATTTACATTTCTTGCCATTTAAGTTACTGCAATTTACATTTCTTGCACTTTAAGTTTCAGTCATTTAATTTCTTGTCCTTTAAGATTCAGCACTTTTACTTTCCTGTCCTTTAATTTACTGCAATTCTCCCCTCTCCCTTTACATTTCAAGCAATTTAGCTTCTGTCAAAGATAAACCACTCAACCAATATTTGATTCGCTTGACTAAATCAACCACTAAACTAAAATTGCTCAATCCTTCAATCCCTGTGGGATCGACCTCACTCATGTGAGTTATTATTACTTGATGCAACCCGGTACACTTGCCGGTGAGTTTTGTGTTGGATCGTTTTCCACACATCATTCCTAGCTACCCATAATTCCTACTTTTGTATCACATACTCATGTACCAAATTTTTTATATTTATTTATCATATGTGCATTGATCTTTCTATTAAAGCTTAACATTGGGGTATTTTTTTGTCCCCTTATTTATTTACTTATTTATTGAATATTTTTGGAATTTTTTTTCTATTAAATAAACATAAGTTATCAATGCACATGGATTTTCCATTATTGCGTTCGGTTCGAAGGGCATGGTTTTCAGTATGTCTCTAGATAGGGCCCCCACTAGTCCGGCTAGCTAGTGAGCGGTTCTTTCGGGCGAGAAGTGGGCCGGGCCCCTCTTCAATACAAACCATAGTCAAGGAAAATGTCACTCCAGTCAAGGAAAAGTCACTCCTAGCTCGGCTCGATGCCAAGTTGAACTCTCGTTCCCAAATTCCCAATATTCAAAATTAGAAACATGATACATTCCCTTATTAACCCATGTTCCCACAGTTTCCCCACACTTAGTTGATGCACAACCTCTATCTTAAGCTAACCAAAGATTCAATTAGGATATTTAATTTATTTTTCTGCTTAAGGCTAGTGATGTGGTTATAGAACAGAAGAGGACTAAAAAGCTCAAAGTGGCTAACAAGGGTGACATAAAAGGGTAGGCTTATTTGAGATAAGTGAGCTAATAATCAAATGATGGCCTCAATCATATGCAAGCATGTAAATACACTAAATACTGGACATATAGAATGGAACAAAGTAAAGATTACAATCATAGAGAAGAAAACACACAAGAATAAAATATTTATGGTTAAATAATATAACCATATAAATAGGCTCAAAATCTTACATGTTGTTTGTTCTTTGGCTCAAAAACCATGTTCCAAATACAACTTCAAACAAATTTAACATATATAAAATTTAAATTTTTTTAATTTAAATTAGTGAAATATTTCAAAAATAGGGTCCTAGAAAGAAACCTATTATTTCTCAACCAAGTAGTATTTAAATGCAATCAATCAACTACACATGCAATCTATTATGCAATACAACAATGAACTAATAAATAAGATAAGACATTGGTGTTGAGAAGAAGGTAACTAACCCATGGAGATCGGTATCGACCTCCCCACACTTAAAAATTGCACCGTCCTCGGTGCATGCTAAGATGTACAAGTGGACGGGCTGCTCCAACTGATGCCTTTCTCTATAGATTGTGTAGATTGACTTGCCTGTCTCCCCATGTAGAAGTTCTTTCTTTCCCCTCTCGGTGGCCATCCTGAAAGAAGAGGAAAAGGAGAAAAAGTAACCCAGAAATAAAGAAAAAAAATAAATAAAATATGGGTGTTAATGCCAAATAATAAAGGTCTCAATTACATGGAAGCTACAATATGCAAGTGAGAAAACAGTGGAAGCAAATGACCTATCAATAGTGCAAAAGTTGCAACAATGGGGAAGAGAGTGTGGGTAATGCAAGATAGTGTAAGTGCATATCAATGCAAAAGGAATATTAGTATTATAAAAATTAGCATTGATTTATGAATAATAATAATACCCAATCAGAATAAAACAAGTCATGAAGCACCAAAATAATTCAAGAAAAGATGCAATAGTTGAAGAAAAAAAATTTAAAACCAATGGAAAAAGAAAAAGAAAGTAAGAAAGGAGGAAGAAAGAAATAAGAAGGGAAAGAAAAGATTTAGATTTGGGGAAGAAAAGATAAGATATCTTGGCCGATCTGGATAAGCTGTGCGGCGCAGGCGACGCGAACGTGTGGGTCACGCGTTCGCGCGGATAGTGCTTCTATGAAGTGACACGGACGCATGGGTTATGCGTTCGCGTGGAGTGTTTCGTGCCATTAACGTGAGGGCAGCCTCGCGGTTGCGCAACTCTCTGTTTGAAACTCATTTTGCCAAATTTTAGGGTGACACAGTCGCGTGGCGGACGCGACCGCGTGGTTGGCCTTTTTCTGAAAAACGGCGCAGACGCGTGGGGCACGCGTTCGCGTGGTAGGGCTTGTGCTTCTAGCATGAGTCCAGCTCAACTCCATCATAATTTGCTGCCATACATCCTTTTTTACGCTGATTTTCAGGTCAGGCGTGTGCGTGGGTG
Organism: Arachis hypogaea; assembly: GCF_003086295.3. Taxonomy (NCBI): domain Eukaryota; kingdom Viridiplantae; phylum Streptophyta; class Magnoliopsida; order Fabales; family Fabaceae; genus Arachis; species Arachis hypogaea. The sequence continues at coordinate 71,466,993 of NC_092039.1, read as the reverse complement.
ACGCGGACGCGTGGGAGACATTTTTCGCAAATGACACGAACGCGTCAGCGACGCAGGAGCGTGGATCAATTTGTGCCAAAGGCACGCCTCCAACCACGCTTTTGCATGACTTTCTATAAAGTCTCTTTTCTTCTTTGAGGCACATATGACGCGAACGTGTCGGCGACGTTGTCGCATCGCATGCCATTTTTTTTATAATAATGCAGTATGCAGAATGCAATGCTAATATGAATGTTATGCATGATTCTAGGTTCAATTAAAACTCAAAAACAAACAAAACAGACTAGAATTAAAACTGAAAAAGGAATGATCATACCATGGTGTGTTGTCTCCCACTTAGCATTTTTGTTAAATTCCTTAAGTTGGACATTTGGCGAGCTCCTTGTTATGGCAGCTTGTGCTTGAACTCATCCAGGAATCTCCACCAATGTTTGTACTTCCAGTAACCTCCGGGGTCCCAGATTAGGCGCATAACGCCTTCAAGCAAGTGGAAGCAAGTGATAAGGCCCCAAAAGTATAGATTGCTAGACTGAATTCCGGGGTCCCAAACCTTGCTTTTGCACCCATCTTTGCCTTGATCATCATTGTTCCATCCGGGTGGTAGGCAGTCTGAATTCTCACTGAAGCGGCCAAAGAACATCCTAGACCCATTCAATTGAGCTCTGCACCAACACTTGCATTTAAACTTTGAGCTTTCAGCCATAATGAACCTAGGATTGTGTTGCCCACCACTAACTATCTTCCTCTTACTCTTAATGCCATAAAGAGCTCTAACTTGACCATCCGTCTCTAGTAGCCCATATTCAAGCGAGAAAGTAAAGGTTAAGGATAGGTATTTTACCCACTTGAATGTTGTGTTGGACAGTAATGGCCTTGGGAGAGGTGTTTCTAATGAACTTGCAAGCTCCACTGCCTTGTGCTCTTCTCTGACAACTTCCACCTCTTTGCAAGCTTCTTCAATATCAACCTCTTCCTCTTGGTAGCTTTCTTCCAATTCAATCTCTTCTTCATTGCTCACCAAGGGCATGGGAGGTTGTGCTTCTTCTTCTTTAATCGCCATGTCAAATCCAATGGGAGAGGATTCAATTGTAGATAAGGATTCATCAATGATTGAATTCATCTCTTGATCATCCCCTTCAAAGTTTTCAACCAGGCTATGCCTTGGAGGTTGTACACCCTCCTCAACATCAATTTCAAACGTCTTTGAAGGAGACTCTCTGACTGGGCTTTCCCATGGAGGTTCTGCATCTCCTAAATCTTCAACCACTTCTTCCTTTGCAACTATTATGGCTTCCTCCACTCGTTCCAGTACAAATTCATGCTCATTACTGTCCACCAAAGTTTCTAATATCTCCTTCATGCTACGTTCTTCATTAGATTGCCCACATGAAGCCATGGGGGTTCCTTGAGTATCCGAACATTGGGAAGGTAACCGATTTATCACTTGGTCCAGTTGGCGAAGGGTTGCATTAAGTTTTTCCACCAATTCCTTGAAATGATTCCTTGATTCTTGTTGTGCTCTGATTGCATGATTAGGATCATATGGCTCTTGGATGCATGGATATGGACATGGTGTATAAGGAGGTGGTGGTTCTTGGGAGTAATTAGGTTGGAATTGGGGTGGCTCTATGTATGGTTAATTTGGCTCATAAGGTGGTTGGTATGGTGGATACGGGTTAGGGTCATATGGAGGTGAATGGTGGAAAGGGGCTTGTGAGTATGGTGGTCCAAAGCTATGTTGAAGAGGGGGTTCATAGGCATATGGTGGTGGTTGTTGATAATCAAAAGAGTGCTCACCATAGCCATTGCCTTAATATGTATCACAGAATGGTTGTTGATAGTCCATTGGAGGTGGTTGTTGCCAAGAGGGTTGATCAAATCCTTTTGGCTCCTCCCATCTTTGATTGTCCCAACCTTGATGCATGTTCTCATTGTAATCTCCTCTTCCTGCAATATAATTATAACCAAACTCATAGCCAAAGGGGTGAGAACTCATAGTAACTAATAAAAATTAAAAACAAAAACAAATAAACAAGTAAAAGAAAATAAAATAAAATAAGATAAGAGAAAAGGTTTGAAAAAAAATTTATTTTAAGATTAGAAAAGATAAGATAATTTAGGTAAGAGAAGATAAGTTTTTAAATTAAAAGGTTTTAAAATTTAAATTTTGAATTTGAAATTTGTAATTTGATTTTGAAATAAGATAAGATAAGATTTTGAAAAAGATATGATTTTTGAAAAAGATTTGAATTTTGAAATTTAAAACTAAGATAATATAAGATCAAAATTTAAAATAACAATCTGAGTTTTTTTTGTAATTTTTGAAAAAAAATCAATTAAAAAGCAAATATTTACAATAACCAAAAATAAGGCATACGTTTGCAATTCCCCGGCAATGGTGCCATTTTGACGATCGAATTCCTATTGGTAAAGAATTTCACAAATATGATCGCGTTGTAAGTATAGTTTCTAAACCAACAGAGAATCCTTTCGTACAAAAGTTTTGTTTGTCACTTAAACAAACCCAATAAAAATAAGTAACCGAAGTATTCAAACCTTGGGTTGTCTTCTCAAGGAATTGCAGGGAGATATGATTTATTATTGGTTATGTAAAAAGATATATTTTTTGGTTTTTTGAAATAGAGAATAAGTAATTTAATTGACAAGAAAAATAAATTAATAATTAAGAAAATCTCTTGGCAAGGTATGAGAACTGGAAATCCTATCCTAGTTATCCTTATCAGATGTGATGAGAATTATTTGTTGCTCCCACTTAGTCAACCTCTAACTATGAAGGTAAGTCAAGTGGATAAATCAATATGAATCCTCAAGTCCTAGTCTTTCCCTTGGAAAGGGTAGAGTTAGTGGAATCCAAATTAATCAGCAATTGCCAATTTCAACCACTGCTGAGTTTGATAACTTAAGTGTTACCAATTAATTAACCAAAGCCAAAAGGGAAGAAAATCTACTCGAATGAAAATAATTTGGATAAAGCATCAATAACATAAATTAAAGAAAATAATCATAAGTCTGAAATACCTCGATGTATATTAATTAAAAAAATCAATCCTAAAACTGAAGGTTCATAAACCAAATTGAAAAGATAAATAACAATTAAAGTAATAGAACAAATAAAAGTAGAAAATAAATTAAAGGAACATTGAACCTGTAATGAAGAAGAAATAATCATAAATCCTAAAACTAAGAGAAATCCTAATCCTAATCCTAATCCTAAGAGAGAGGAAAGAGCCTCTCTCTCTAAAAACTACAACTAAATTATGAAAAGTGAATTATGTGTTTTCTGGGCCTGAAGGCTGGAAATAGTCCAGAAATCGTTGGGGACGAAATTTGCCACGTTGATTTTCGTCACTACGATGCGTCCACGTGGAGCACGCATTCGCGTCACCTAGCTGTATGGCCACTATGGCGAATTATATATCAAATCGAGGCCCAGATGTTAGCTTTCCAACGCAACTAGAACCGCATCATTTGGACCTCTATAGCTCAAGTTATGACCGTTTGACTGCGAAAAGGTCAGGCTGGACAGCTTAGCAATTTCTTCAACTTCTTGTATTCCTTCCTCTTTTGCATGCTTCCTTTCCATCCTCTAAGCCATTCCTGCCCTGTAATCCCTGAAATTACTTAACACACATATCAAGGCATCAAATGGTAATAAGAGAGGATTAAACATAGGAAATTTAAGGCCAAAGAAGCACGTTTTCAATCATAGCACAAAATCAGGAAGGAAAACGTAAACTCATGCAAATCATATGAATAAGTGTATGAAAGATTGATAAAATCCACTCAATTGAACACAAAATAAACTGTAAAATAGTGGTTTATCAGCGGTCTCAACGCCATCACTCTGCAGTCGGAGACTACGTTGGAGGAGATACCTCCTAGGGTCATGGAAGACATTCATGAGGAAGAGGTGGTCGTGGAAGCTCCACATAAAGAGGGGGAGGTAGACAAAAGGCATGAGGAAAAAGGAGTAAACCTCAAGGAACCCAAGACGAAAGCTATAGTGGATGAGTCCATTCCTATTCCATTCCCTTCCTTGGTGAAGAAAGCAAAGAAAAATCCGGAATTTGATTTGAACATGCTTTAAGTGTTCAAGAAGGTTGAGGTAACCATACCACTTTTTGATGCTATTTTACAAATTCCAAAGTATGAAAAATTTTTGAAAGACTTGTGTACACACAAAGATAGGATAGGAGAATTGGAGACATTATCCTTGGGTAGTTCAATTTCTTCCTTGATGGAACCCATTCCAAAGAAATGTGGTGACCTTAGGCCTTGTTTGGTGTCTTGTTGTATTGGTGGACGCACTTTTCATGATTGTATGTGTGACCTTGGAGCTTGTGTAAGCATCATGCTGCTTTCTATCTTTGTGCGATTGAATTTAGCTCCATTAAAGAAGTCGGTGGCGAGGTTTTCCTTAGCCGATAAAAGTGTGATCACGGTAACAGGAATAGCCGAAGATGTACTTGTGGCGATCGAGGATTTGGTTTTTTCAGTTGACTTTTACATCCTTGAAATGCCTCCAACAGAAAATAGAAGCTCATCCTCCGTTCTACTTGGTAGACCCTTCCTTAAGACCTCTAAATTCAAGTTAGATGCCTTCACTGGCACATATTCCTTTGAGGTTGGAGACAAGACTATCAAGTTTAATTTGGAATAAGCCATGAAGCATCCTCCCGAAGAGCATTCCGTTCTCTGATGTGATGTAATCGATGAAGTGGTAGCGGAAGTGCGAGAAGAAGACCATAACAAGTTGTGATACCATATTGTTGAAGAGACGGATGACCAAGAAGGTGAACATGAGAAAGTTGTTGAGAATGAACTCCGTGTGCTTGATGAAAAGGAACCTCATCTTGAGGCAAAGAGTGAATTGAAGCCTCTTCCATCTCATTTGAAGTATGCTTCTTAGAGGACAACCAAAATTTTTCGGTCATTATTGCTAGTGAGCTTTCTAGTGAAGAAGAAGAAAAGCTCCTAGATGTTCTCAGAAAGTACAAGAAGGCAATTGGTTGGGGCCTAGCCGATATTGTGGGGATTGACCCTCGCAAGTGCATGCATCGTATATTTCTCCAAGAGGGAGCTAGGCCGGTTAGGCAACCGCAAAGGAGGCTCAACCCAACCATCCTCGATGTGGTAAAGAAGTAGGTCACTAGGCTACTTAATGCGGGTATCATATACCCAATTTCTGACAGTGAGTGGGTGAGTCCTATCCAGGTTGTTCCTAAGAAATCAGGCATCACTGCGGTTAAAAAGGATGATGGTGAAGTGGTTACCAAGAGAGTACAAAATGCGTGGCGAGTGTGCATTGATTATAGAAGATTGAACGCCGCTACAAGGAAGGACCACTACCCTTTGCCCTTTATCGATCATATGTTGGACCGTTTGGCGGGTAAATCCCATTACTACTTTCTTGATGGATTCACTGGTTACTTCCAGATTCACATTGCTCCTGAAGATCAGGAAAAGACCACATTCACTTGCCCTTTTGGCACCTTGGCCTACAAAAGGATGCCATTTGGACTATGTAATGCACCTGCTACTTTTCAGTGGTGCATGACTAGTGTCTTTTCCGATCTAATGGAGAATTTTCTGGAAGTCTTTATGGATGACTTCAGTGTTTATGGAACTTCATTTGATTGTTGCTTAGAGAACTTGGCCAAGGTCTTAGCTAGATGTGTTGACACTAACCTTGTCTTGAATTTTGAGAAATGTCACTTTATGGTAAGACAAGGTATAGTGTTAGGACATGTAGTATCTCATGAAGGAATCTCTGTAGACCCAGCCAAGGTCGATGTTATCACCACTTTACCTTACCTCTCATCTGTGAGGGAGGTCTGCTTGTTTTTAGGACATGCAGGATTCTATAGGCGCTTTATCAAAGATTTCAGCAAAATTGCTTTGCCATTGTCGCGCCTACTCCAAAAAGATGTGGACTTTGAGTTTGACAATGAATGTGTGAAAGCTTTTAAAGAGCTAAGGAGTGTTCTTACCACGACACCGATTGTGCGAGGCTCCAAAGCCATTTGAGATAATGTGCGATGCGTCAAACCATGATATAGGTGCCGCGCTTGCACAGCGCGATGGTAAACTCCCTTATGTCATTGCATACTCTTCTAAAACACTTGTTGCAGCACAATCCAACTATACCACTACTGAAAAGGAACTCCTAGCTATTGTTCGTACTTTAGATAAATTCAGATCTTATTTGCTAGGATCAAAGATAGTGGTATACACGGATCATGCAGCTTTGAAATACTTACTGACAAAGAATGAGTCAAAACCTAGACTCATACGTTGGATCTTGCTTTTGCAAGAATTTGACATTGAGATTAGGGACCGGAGTGGATCTCAAAACTTGGTTGCGGATCATTTAAGCTTCCTTGAGAATTTAAAATTTGATCCATTTCCGATCAATGACTCATTCCCATTGGATAGTTTGCACGCTATGTCGGATTGCTTTCCTTGGTTTGCCCCAATGGCGAACTACTTAGTAGCGAAACTCTTTCCTCCCAACTTTTCTAAACACCAAAGGGATAAGTTGAAGAGTGATTCCAAATACTACATTTGGGATGACCCTCACTTGTGGAAGAAGGGAGTTGGTGCACGAAAATTACAATCACACATTGTAATTCTGCATAACTAACCAGCAAGTGCACTGGATCGTCCAAGTAATACCTTACGTGAGTAAGGGTCGATCCCACGGAGATTGCTGGCTTGAAGAAAGCTATGGTTACTGGTGCACAAAAATTACACTCACACTATGTAATTCCGCACAACTAACCAGCAAGTGCACTGGGTCGTCCATGTAATACCTTACGTGAGTAAGGGTCGATCCCACAGAGATTGCCGGCTTGAAGCAAGCTATGATTATCTTATTATTCTTAGTCAGGATATCAATAGGGTTCTTTATTTTTAATTGTAAAAGGTGAAAGAGCATAAAATGAATATTTGTTACGCAGTAATGGAGAATGGGTTGGAGTTTTGGAGATGCTTTGTCCTTTGAATTTCTGCTTTCCTACTGTCTTCTTCTTCGCGCACGCAGGTCTCCTTCCATGACAAGCTGTATATTGGTGGATCACCGTTGTCAATGTCTACCAGCCGTCCTCTCAGTGAAAAGGGTCTATGTACATGGCTAATCATCTGTTGGTTCTCACTAACGTTAGAATAGGATCCGTTGAAGCTCGTCACAGTCATCCCTTCCCGGACCCAACTCGGAATACGACAGACAAGGTTTAGACTTTTCGGATCTCAGGAATGCTGCCAATTGATTCTAGCTTATACCACGAAGACTCTGATCTCACGGATTTGAATGCTCTGTTGTCAGGAGAGGCAGTCAAACTCGTGAGCCAGGAACCCAAGAGACATCCATTCAATCTAAGATAGAACGGAAGTGGTTGTCAGACACGCATTCGTAGGTTGAGAATGGTGATGAGTGTCACGGATCATAACATTCATCATGTTGAATTGCGAATGAACATCTTAGAATAGAAACAAGCGAGATTGAATAGAAAACAGAAATACTTGCATTAATTCATCGAGACACTGCAGAACTCCTCACCCCCAACCATGGGGTTTAGAGACACATGCCGTCAAAGGTACAATTTTAGATGTAAAATGTCATGAGATATAAAATAAATCTCTAAAAGTAGTTTTTATACTCAACTAGTAACCTAGGTTTACAAAAGATGAGTAAAGTAAGATAGATAGTGTAGAAATCCACTTCTAGGGCCCACTTGGTGTGTGCTGGGGCTAAGCATTGAAGCTTCCACGTGCATAGGCTATTCTTGGAGTTAAACGCCAGTTTGTAACCTGTTTTGGCGTTTAACTCGTTTCTAGCGTTTGACGCCATAATAGGGCAGAAAGCTGGCGTTAAACGCCAGTTTCCATCATCTAAACTTGGGCAAAGTACAAACTATTATATATTGCTGGAAAGTCCTGGATGTCTACTTTCCAACGCAATTGAGAATGCGCCATTTAGATTTCTGTAGCTTCCAAAATTCCACTTTGAGTGCAGCAAGGTCAGAATCCAACAGCATCAGCAGTCCTTTATCAGCCTCTGAATAAGATTTTTGCTCAGGTCCCTCAATTTCAGCCAGAAAATACCTGAAATCACAGAAAAACACACAAACTCATAGTAAAGTCCAGAAATGTGATTTTTGCATAAAAACTAATAAAAATATACTAAAAAGTAGCTAGATCCTACTAAAAACTATATTAAAACACCCCCCAAAAAGCGTATAAAATATCCACTCATCAGTTATCTTATTATTCTTAGTCAGGATATCAATAGTGGTTCTTAGTTTTAATTGCGAAAAGTAAAAGAGCATGAATTAAATGATACTTGTTATGCAGTAATGGAGAACAGGTTGAGGTTTTGGAGATGCTCTGTCTTCTGAATTTCTGCTTTTCCTACTGTTTTCTTCTTCACGCACGCAGGTCTCCTTCCATGGCAAGCTGTATGTTGGTGGATCACCGTTGTCAATGGATACCAGCCATTCTCTCAGTGAAAAGGGTCCATGTACATGGCTAATCATCTGTTGGTTCTCACTAATGTTGGGATAGGATCCATTGATCGTTTTACACACTATCACTGCGCCCAGCATTCAAGAGTTTGAAGCTCGTCATAGTCATCCCTTCCCGGATCCTACTCGGAATACCACAAACAAGGTTTAGACTTTCCAGATCTCAGGAATGCTGCCAATTGATTCTAGCATATACCACAAAGACTCTGATCTCACAGATTTGAATGCTCTGTTGTCAGGAGAGGCAGTCAAACTCGTGAACTAGGAACCCAAGAGATATACATTCAATCTAAGGTAAAACGGGAGTGGTTGTCAAGCACGCGTTCATAGGTTGAGAATGGTGATGAGTGTCACGGATCATCACATTCATCATGTTGAAGTGTGAATGAATATCTTAGAATAGAAACAAGCGTGATTGAATAGAAAATAGAACTAATTGCATTAATTCATCGAGATACAGCAGAGCTCCTCACCCCCAACCATGGGGTTTAAAGACTCATGCCATCAAAGATACAAATTCAGATGTAAAATGTCATGAGGTCCAAAATAAATCTCTAAAAGTAGTTTTTATACTCAACTAGAAACCTAGGTTTTCAAAAAATGAGTAAACTAAGATAGATAGTGCAGAAATCCAATTTCGGGGCCTACTTGGTGTGTGTTGGGCCTGAGCATTGAAGCTTTCATATGTAGAGGCCTTTTTTGGAGTTGAACGCCAGTTTGTAACTTGTTTTTGGTGTTTAACTCTAGCCTGCAACTTGTTTCTGGCGTTTAACGCCAGAATAGGGTAGAAAGCAGGCGTTGAATGCCAATTTGCGTCGTCTAGACTCAAGAAAAGTATGAACTATTATATATTGCTGGAAATCCCTGGATGTCTACTTTTCAACGCAATGAAGAGCGCACCATTTGGGTTTCTGTAGCTCCAAAAATTCCATTTCGAGTGCAAGGAGTTCAGAATCCAATAGCATCAGCAGTCCTTTATCAGCCTTTGAATCGGATTTTTGCTCAGGTCCCTCAATTTCAGCCAGAAAATACCTGAAATCACAGAAAAATACACAAACTTAAGAAAAGTCCAGAAATGTGATTTTTGCATAAAAACTAATAAAAATATACTAAAAAGTAGCTAGATCCTACTAAAAACGATATGAAAATATCCCCAAAAAGCATATAAAATATTCGCTCATCATAACACCAAACTTAAACTGTTGCGTGTCCCCAAGAAACTAGATAAACAAAATAGGATAGCACAAAGATCAAGAGGCAATCTTAGAGTTTTACTTGAAGCTCAATTCTAATTAAATGAGCAGGACTAGTAGCTTTTTGCTTCTGAACAGTTTTGGCATCTCACTTCATCCTTTGAAGTTTAGAATGATTAGCATCCATAGAAACTCAGAATTCAGATAGTGTTATTGATTCTCCTAGTTTAGTATGTTGATTCTTGAACACAGCTACTTTATGAGTCTTGGCCATGAGTCTTGGCCGTGGCCCTAAGCACTTTGCCTTCCAATATTACCACCGGATACATAAATGCCACAGACACATAACTGGGTGAACCTTTTCAGATTATGACTCAACTTTGCTAAAGTCCCCAATTATAGGTGTCCAGAGTTCTTAAGCACACTCTTTGGATCACGACTTTAACCACTCAGTCTCAAGCTTCTCACTTGGACCTACATGCCATAAGCACATGGTTAGGGACAGCATGATTCAGTCGCTTAGGCCAGGATTTTATTCCTTTGGCCCTCCTATCCCTTAATGCTCAAAGCCTTGGATCCTTTTTACCCTTGCCTTTTGGTTTAAAGGGTTATTGGCTTTTTCTTCTTGCTTTTCTTTTTCTTTTGCGCAAATTTTTTTTCACTGCTTTTTCTTGCTTTAAGAATCAATTTTATGATTTTTCATATTATCAATAACATTTCTCTTTTTCATCATTCTTTCAAGAGCCAACAGTTTTAACATTCATAAACAACAAGATCAAAAATATGCACTGTTTAAGCATTCTTTCAAAAAATAAAAAGTGTTGCCACCACATATAAATAATTTGAATTTTTCTTATTAAGAACTCGAAAAAGTTGCCTCCTTATTCTAAAAATATCTGCTATTTCATTCATGTTTAATGATGATGAGAAAAATAAATTATAGCTTACTTGGAGATGATAAAAATAAAAATAAAAATACTAACTACTACTACTCATATGACTCCTAAAATAAATTTCTAATAGCAAAAGTTATCACAGAGTTAAAATTAGGACTCAACAACCTTTATTTTGGGATATAGATGCTCCTTCAATCTGTGGGGTGTCTGGTCCCTCAAGGGAGAGCCTCTGGCACTTCAGTTCCTGTAGCTCACGCCCTTGCTTTTCTTGTTCTTTAAGTAACTTGCAGATCATACTATTTTGATTTTGCTGTTCTTCCTCAAGTTGATCCATAGTTTCTTGCAGCTTAATGACAGATGCTTCTAGGCAGGTCCAGTAGTCAATCTGAGGAATTTCTGGGAGGTACTCATGTGCCCTCATTTTGATGGAGTTTTCTTGTACTTGTTGTCCCTCCATTGACTTCTTGGTGATTGGATGTTTGACTGGGATGAACTCATCTACTCCTATCTTCACCCCAGCCTCTTTACATAGCAGAGAAATCAAGTTTGGGTAAGCCAATTTGGCTTCCTTGGAGTTCTTATTTGCAATTGTGTAGAGCTTACAAGAAATCAGATGATGAATCTCCACTTCGTTTCTTTGCATAATACAATGGATCATCACTGGTCTATTGATAGTGACTTCGAAACGGTTGCTGGTAGGCAGTTTGGAACGCCCAATGAAATCCAGCCAGCCCCTAGCAACTGGTTTGAGATCCCCTCTCTTGAGTTGGTTTGGAACACCTTTTGTGCTGGTTGTCCACTTGGTTCCAGGGATGCATATGTTCTCTAGAATTTGGTCTAAGAGCTTATTATCACACATTATTCTCCTATTAAAGGATTCTGGATCATCTTGTAGTTGAGGCAGCTTGAAGACCTCTCTTATTTTGTCAAGGTGGAAGTAAATCATCTTCCCTCTGACCATGGTTCGAAAGGTATAGAAAGCGGTTCCAGTCATTCTCTGCCTCTTTGTTTGCCACAGATTTGAATAGAATTCCTGAACCATGTTTCTACCCACCTTTGTCTCAGGATTAGCTAGAATTTTCCAGCCTCTGTTTCGAATCTACTCTTGGATCTCTGGATATTTGCCTTCTTTCATATCGAATTTAACTTCCGGAATCACTGATCTTAGACCCATTATTTTGGGGTAATGGTCCGAATGTTCCTTAGTTAAGAACCTCTCTTGATTCCAAAGTGATTTTAGATTATTCTCTTTCTTGCCTCTTGAAGTAGTTTGTTTTCCCTTAGGAGCCATGATTTTAGTGAGTCTTAGCTCAGTGATCACGCAAAACACACCAAACTTAGAAGTTTGCTTGTCCTCAAGCAAAAGAAAGGAAAGGAGAGGAGAAGGAGGAGAGCCAAATTCGAATTATGGAGGAGAGGGGTTGGCCGAATGTTAATTTAAAAGGAAGGGGTGGGTTCAAAAATTTTTGAAAAAGATATGATAGAAGATATGATTTGTAAAAGATAAGTATGAAATGCAAAAGATGGAATTTTAAAATTGAAAAGATATGAGAGAATTTTGAAAAAGATAAAATTAAATTGGAAAAGATATTTTGATGAGTTGAAAAATATTTGAAAAGATATTAAAAAGATAGATGGGTTTTGCAAAAGATTTGAAAAGAAATCAAAAAAAGATATATGAGTTTTGAAAAAAAAAGATTTGAAAAGAAGAAAAGATTTTTAGAATTAAGAGTTATTTTTGAAATTTGAAATTGAAAGATGAGGATTTGTAATATGTTTATGCAAGAAATTATGGATGAAAACAAAAAAAATAAAAAAATTTGAGTTGGAAAACAAAACTACCTCCCCTCCACGTTCCTGGCGTTAAACGCCCAACTGTAGCTTGTTTTGGGCGTTTAACACCCAGTTGTTGCTTGTTTTGGGCGTTTAACGCCCAGCCAGGTACCCTGGCTGGCGTTAAACGCCAGAAAGCCTTTGTCACTGGGCATTTTGTAAACGCCCAGGATGTTGTAAGTCTGGCGTTAAACGCCCAGAAAGGGATCCTTACTGGCGTTAAACGCCCAGAATGGTGCCCGTTCTGGCGTTTAACGCCCAAAACTGCCTCTTACTGGTGTTTTTGTGCCAGTGAGCTTCTTTTTTCTGCTCTCTGCTCTGAATCCTTCTGTAACTCTGTGAACTCCTATAAATGAGAATTAGTTATGATGATAATTTATTAAACTCCTATAATATTATTTAAATAACAAATAAACTACAGTAATGGCTGGGTTGCCTCCCAACAAGCGCTTCTTTATTGTCTTTAGCTGGACCTTACTGAGCTTCAATCTAGTCTCAGTTTTGAGCATTCTTGCTCAAAATTGCTTTCAAGATAATGTTTGACTCTCTGTCTATTAACAATGAACTTTTTGTCAGAATCAATATCCTGAAGCTCTACATATCCATATGGTGACACGCCTATAATCACATATGGTCCTCCCCACCGGGATTTTAGTTTCCCATGGAATAGCCTGAGCTTAGAGTTAAACAGCAGAACCTTTTGTCCTGGCTCAAAGACTCTGGATGACAGGTTCTTATCATGCCATCTCTTTGCTTTCTCCTTGTAAATTTTGGCATTTTCAAAAGCATTGAGTCTGAATTCCTCTATCTCATTCAGCTGGAGCAATCTTTTCTCTCCAGCTAATTTGGCATCAACGTTTAGGAATCTGGTTGCCCAGTAGGCTTTATGCTCCAGTTCCACGGGCAGGTGACAGGCCTTCTCATACACAAGCTGGTATGGAGAGGTTCCTATAGGAGTCTTGAATACTGTTCTGTATGCCCATAGAGCATCATCCAAGCTCTTTGCCCAATCCTTTCTACGGACAATTACAGTCTGTTCCAGGATTCTTTTTAGTTTTCTATTAGAGACTTCAGCTTGCCCATTGGTCTATGGATGATATGGAATTGCCACCTTGTGGTTAATCCCATATCGGACCATGGCAGTATAAAGCTGTTTATTGCAAAAATGAGTGCCTCCATCACTGATTAGTGCTCTAGGGACACCAAATCTGCTAAAGATATATTTCTGGAGGAAGTTCAGTACTGTCTTAGTATCGTTAGTGGGTGTTGCAATTGCCTCCACCCACTTAGATACATAGTCTACTGCCACCAAAATGTAAATGTTTGAGTATGATGGTAGGAAAGGCCCCACGAAGTCAATACCCCATACATCAAACAACTCAATCTCTAAGATCCCTTGTTGAGGCATGGCATAACCATGAGGTAGATTACCAGCTCTCTGGCAACTGTCACAGTTACGTACAAACTCTCGGGAGTCTCTATAGAGTGTAGGCCAGTAGAAGCCACATTGGAGGACCTTGGTGGCTGTTCGCTCACCTCCGAAATGTCCACCATATTGTGATCCATGGCAATGCCATAGGATATTCTGCGCCTCTTCTCTAGGCATGCACCTACAGATTATTTCGTCTGCACATCTCTTAAAGAGATATGGTTCATCCCACAAGTAGTACTTTGCATCAGAAAGTAATTTTTTCTTTTGCTGCCTGCTGTACTCTTTGGGAATGAATCTTGCAGCTTTATAGTTTGTAATGTCAGCAAACCATGGCACTTCCTGAATGGCAAAGAGTTGCTCATTCAAAAAGGTTTCAGAGATCTCAATGAGGGAGAGAGACATCCCTACTGCTGGTTCTATCCGGGACAAGTGATCTGCTACTTGATTCTCTGTCCCTTTTCTGTCTCTTATTTCTATATCAAACTCTTGTAGGAGCAACACCCATCTTATGAGCCTGGGTTTTGAATCTTGCTTTGTGAGTAGATATTTAAGAGCAGCATGGTCAGTGTACACAATCACTTTTGATCCTACTAGATAAGATCTAAACTTGTCAATGGCATAAACCACTACAAGAAGCTCTTTTTCTGTGGTTGTGTAATTCTTCTGTGCGTCATTTAGAACACAGCTAGCATAGTAAATGACATGCAAAAGCTTATTATGCCTCTGTCCTAATACTGCACCAATAGCATGGTCACTGGCATCACACATTAATTCAAATGGTAATGTCCAGTCTGGTGCAGATATGACAAGTGCTGTGACTAACTTAGCTTTCAGAGTCTCAAAAGCATGCAGACACTCTGTGTCAAAGATAAATGGCGTGTCAGCAGCTAGCAGGTTGCTTAGGGGTTTTGCAATTTTTGAAAAATCCTTTATAAACCTCCTATAGAATCTTGCATGTCCCAGAAAGCTTCTGATTGTCTTAACATTGGTAGGTGGTGGTAATTTTTCAATTACCTCTACCTTGGCCTGATCCACCATTATCCCCTTGTTCGAAATTTTGTGTTCAAGGATAATTCCTTCAGTCACCATAAAGTGACATTTCTCCCAGTTTAAAACTAGGTTGGTCTCTTGGCACCTTTTCAGAACAAGTGCTAGATGGTTAAGACAGGAGCTGAATGAATCTCCAAATACTGAGAAGTCATACATGAAGACTTCCAGAAATATTTCCACCATATCAGAGAAAATAGAGAGCATGCATCTTTGAAAGGTTGTCGGTGCATTACACAGACCAAATAGCATCCTTCTGTAGGAAAATACTCCAGATGGACATGTGAATGCTATTTTCTCTTGATCCTGGGGATCTACTACAATTTGGTTGTAGCCTGAGTAGCCATCTAGAAAGCAGTAATAGTCATGACTTGCTAGCCTTTCTAGCGTTTGGTCTACGAATGGTAAAGGAAAGTGATCCTTTCTGGTGGCTATATTGAGTCTTCTGTAGTCAATACACATACGCCACCCTGTAACTGTTCTTGTAGGAACCAGTTCATTTTTTTCATTATGAACCACTGTCATGCCTCCCTTTTTGAGTACAACTTGGACAGGGCTCACCCAGGGGCTATCAGAAATGGGATAAATAATCCCAGCCTCTAGTAATTTAGTGACCTCTTTCTGCACCACCTCCTTCATGGCTGGATTCAGCCACCTTTGTGGTTAAACCACTGGTTTGGCATTATCCTCTAGTAGGATCTTGTGCATGCATCTGGCTGGGCTAATGCCCTTGAGATCACTAATGGACCACCCAAGAGTTGTCTTGTGTGTTCTTAGCACCTGAATTAGTGCTTTCTTTTCCTGTGGCTCTAAGGCAGAGCTTATGATTACAAGAAAAGTTTCACCTTCTCCCAGAAATGCATATTTTAGGGATGGTGGTAGTGGTTTGAGCTCGAGTTTAGGAGGTTTCTCTTCTTCCTGAGGAGTTTTCAAAGGTTCTTTTATTTCCTCTGGTACCTCTAGATCAAGCTGAACATCTTTAAAGATGTCCTCTAGCTCTGATTCGAGACTCTCAGCCATACTGATCTCTTTTACCAGGGAGTCAATAATATCAACTCTCATGCAGTCCTTTGATGTGTCTGGATGCTTCATTGCTTCAACAACATTCAGCCTAAACTCATCATCATTGACTCTCAGGGTCACTTTCCCTTTTCGGATGTCAATGAGGGTTCGTCCAGTTGCTAGGAAATGTCTTCCTAGAATGAGGGTTGCACTCTTGTGCTCCTCCATTTCCAGCACTACAAAGTCAGTGGAAAAGGCAAATGGCCCAACTGTGACAATCATATCCTCAATTATGCCTGATGGGTATTTAATGGAGCCATCAGCAAGTTGAAGACAAATCCAGGTTGGTTTGACCTCTTCAGTCAACCCAAGCTTTCTGATAGTGGATGCAGGGATTAGGTTGATACTTATCCCAAGATCACATAGAGCTGTATTGGTATAGGTACCCTCTAATGTGCATGGTATCACAAAGCTTCCAGGATCCTTAAACTTCTCTGGTAAGCTCTTTAAAATGATTGCACTGCATTCTTCAGTGAGAAAAACTTTTTCAGTTTCTCTCCAATCATTCTTATGACTTAAGATCTCTTTCATGAACTTAGCATAAGAGGGTATTTGCTCAAGTGCCTCTGCAAACAGAATCTTGATTTCAAGAGTTCTGAGATAGTCTGCAAAGCGGGCAAATTATTTATCCTGTTCTGCTTGGTGGAGTTTCTGAGGATAAGGTATTTTGGCTTTGTATTCTTCAACCTTGGTTGCTGCAGGTTCATTTCCTATAGAGGTAGGTTGAGAAGCCTTCTTGAGGGAGTTATTATCAGCACTTGCAAGTGTTTGACCCCTCATAGGCATTTGAACGCCAGGGTTGGGGGCTGGATTGGCATTTAATGCCAGATTCCCTCCCTTTTCTGGCGTTTGAACGCTAGAACTGGGCATCCACTGGGCGTTTAACGCCAATTTTTCACCCCTTTCTGGTATTTGAACGCCAGAATCATTCCTCTCTGGGCTCTTATTGTCCTCAGAGGGATTTTGGGTAGTAGTCTGCTCATCCTCTATTATTTGTTCTTTTCTTGGCTTTCTGCTGCTTTGAGTTGAGGTATTCAATGTTTTTCCACTCCTTAATTAAACTGCTTGGCACTCTTCTGTTATTTGTTTTGATAACTGCTATCTTGTCTGGTCAAGTTGTGCTTCCATGTTCCTGTTAGCATCCTTAGTGTCTTGTAACATCTCTTTAAATTCTACCAACTGTTCTGTCAGATAACATAATTGCTGATTGATTTCAGCAACTTGTTCTAGAGGACTAAGTTCAGTGGATACTGTCTTAGCCTCTTCTTTTATGGAGGACTTACTAGTTAAGTACATATGCTGATTTCTAGAAACTGTATCAATGAGCTCTTGAGCCTCTTCAATTGTTTTTCTCACTTGTATAGATCCACCAGCTGAGTGGTCTAGAGATATCTGAGCCTTTGCTGTAAGCCCATAGTAGAAGATGTCTAACTATACCAATTTTAAAAACATTTTAGAGGGGTATTTCCTTAGCATCTCTCTGTACCTCTCCCAGGCATTGTAAAGGGATTCATTATCCTCTTGTTTAAAGCCTTGGATGTCCAGCCTTAGCTATGTCATCCTCTTAGGAGGGAAATATTGACTCAGGAATTTTTCTGACAACTGTTTCCATGTTCTTATGCTAGCTTTAGGTTGGTTATTTAACCACCTCTTAGCTTGGTCTTTTACAGCAAATGGAAATAGTAATAATCTGTAGACATCCTGATCTACTTCTTTATCATGTACTGTGTCATCAATTTGTAAGAACTGTACCAGAAACTCAGTAGGTTCTTCTTGTGGAAGACCGAAATACTGGCAATTTTGCTGCACCATGATAATGAGCTGAGGATTCAACTCAAAACTACTGGCTCTGATGGAGGGTATACAGATGCTACTCCCATATGAAGCAGTAATGGGGTTAGCATATGACCCCAGAGTCCTTCTAGACTGTTCATTTTCACTTAAGTCCATAATGGAGAAAGGGGAGATGATGTGGATTTATTTTATTTACTTTATTATATTTATTTATTAATTTTTTTCGAAACAAAAAGAATAAGAAATAGGATATTAAAATAATAAAATAAAATAAAAAATTTGAAAATATTTTATGAGGATTTTTGAAAAAGAATGAGGGGAGAGAAAGTGGTTAGGAGTTTTTGAAAAAGATATGATTTTTAAAGATTTTCACCAAGTTAACCTAATGAATACGAAAATTATGAGCAATTAAAGAAAAAGATATATTTTTTATTTTTGAATTTTATTATGAAAGAGAAAAACACATAAAAGACAAAAGACTTCAAATTTTTAAATCCAATGCTCCTTGTTTTCAAAAATTTTGGAGGGAAAACACCAAGGCACACCAAACATACAAATTTTAAGATCAAGACACAAAGAAGACTCAAGAACACTTTGAAGACACACAAGAACAACAAGAACAAAAAGAAAGAACACCAAACTTAAGATTTTCAGAAAACCAAAATAAAATTTTCGAAAACTAAAGAAAAATTAACAAGAGAACACCAAACTTAAAATTTGGCACAAGATTTAATCAAAGAAAAATTATTTTTAAAAAGAGTTTAGAAAGGAAGACTCAAAGGGGAAACTATTCCCAAGAACATAGACACATTCAACAAATGCAAAGATTGAAGAGAGAAAAACTAAATGTTTTTTAGATGACAAAAAACACAAAGGACACCAAACTTAAAACATGCAACAAGACTCAATGAGAAACTAACAATTAATAAAGAAAAATAATATTTTTGAAGAAAGATTTTTTTTGAAAAGAAAGTAAAGGACTCTAAACCAAAAAGACAAATTTTTCCTAATATAAGTAACAAAATAAATCGTCAGTTGCTCAAACTCGAACAATCCCTGGCAACTGCGCCAAAAACTTGGTGCACAAAAATTACAATCATACTTTGTAATTCCGCACAACTAACCAGCAAGTGCACTGGGTCATCCAAGTAATACCTTACGTGAGTAAGGGTCAATCCCACGGAGATTTCTAGCTTGAAGCAAGCTATGGTTATCTTATTATTCTTAGTCAGGATATCAATAGTGGTTCTTAGTTTTAATTGCGAAAAGTAAAAGAGCATGAATTAAATGATACTTGTTAGGCATTAATGGAGAACAGGTTGAGGTTTCGAAGATGCTCTGTCTTCTGAATTTCTGCTTTCCTACTGTCTTCTTCTTCACACACACAGGTCTCCTTCCATGGCAAGCTATATGTTGGTGGATCACCGTTGTCAACGGCTACTAGCCGTCCTCTCAGTGAAAAGGGTCCAGGTACATGGTTAATCATCTGTTGGTTCTCACTAATGTTGGAATAGGATCCATTGATCCTTTTGCACACTATCACTGTGCCCAGCATTCATGAGTTTGAAACTCGTCACAGTCATCCCTTCCCAGATCCTACTCAGAATACCACTGATGAGCGGATAATTTATACACTTTTTGGCACTGTTTTTTGTATGTTTTTAGTACACTTTAGTTAGTTTTTAGTATGTTTTTATTAGTTTTTATTTAAAATTCACTTTTCTGGGCTTTACTATGAGTTTGTGTGTTTTTCTGTGATTTCAGGTAATTTCTGGCTGAAATTGAGGGACCTGAGCAAAAATCTTATTCAGAGGCTAAAAATGGACTGCAGATGCTGTTGGATTCTGACCTCCCTGCACTCGAAGTGGATTTTCTGGAGCTACAGAAGCCCAATTGGTGCGCTCTCAACTGTGTTAGAAAGTAGACATCCTGGGCTTTCCAGCAATGTATAATAGTCCATACTTTTCCCGAGATTTGATGGCCCAAACCGGCATTGCAAAGCAACTTCAAAATTCCCGGCGTTTAACGCCGGAACTGGCACAAAAATTGGAGTTAAACGCCCAAACTGGCATAAAAGCTGGCGTTTAACTCCAGAAAAAGTCTCTACACATGAAAGCTTCAATGCTCAGCCCAAGCACACACTCAGTGGACCCCGGAAGTGGATTTTTACGTCATTTACTCATTTCTGTATAGCCTAGGTTACTAGTTCACTATAAATAGGATATTTTGACATTGTATCTGTACCTCATGACACTTTACACGTTTCTTATTGTATCTTCTACAGCATGAGTCTCTAAACCCCATGGTTGGGGGTGAGGAGCTCTACTGTGTCTTGATGGATTAATGCAATTACTACTGTCTTTCATTCAATCACGCTTGCTTTCATTCTAAGATATCACTTGTTCCTCAACTTGATGAATGTGATGATCCGTGACACTCATCATCATTCACACCTATGAACGTGTGCATGACAACCACCTCCGTTCTAGTTTAGATTGAGTGAATATCTCTTGGATTCCTTAATCAGAATCTTCGTGGTATAGGCTAGAATTGATGGCGGCATTCAAGAGAATCCGGAAGGTCTAAACCTTGTCTGTGGTATTCTGAGTAGGATTCAAAGATTGAATGACTGTGACGAGCTTCAAACTCCTGAGGGCTGGGCGTTAGTGACAGATGCAAAAGAATCACTGGATTCTATTCCAACCTGATTGAGAACCGATAGATGATTAGCCGTACTGTGACAGAGCGCGTTGAACATTTTCACTGAGAGGATGGGAGGTAGCCATTGACAATGGTGAAACCCTACATACAGCTTGCCATGGAAGGAGCCTTGCGTGCATGAAGAAGAAGACAGTAGAAAAGCAGAGATTCAGAAGATAGAGCATCTCCAAAACCTCAACCTGTTCTCCGTTACTGCAAAACAAGTATTTATTTCATGTTCTTTTACTTTTCACAATTAAACCTGAGAATTATTGATATCCTGACTAAGAGTTACAAGATAACCATAGCTTGCTTCAAGCCAACAATCTCCGTGGGATCGACCCTTACTCACGTAAGGTATTACTTGGACGACCCAGTGCACTTGCTGGTTAGTTGTGCGGAATTGCAAAAGTGTGATTGTAATTTCGTGCACCAAGTTTTTGGAGCCGTTGCCGGGGATTGTTCGAGTTTGAACAACTGACGGTTTATCTTGTTGCTTAGATTAGGACCGTTTTATTTTTGTTGGTTTAGAGTCTTTTATTTGAGTTTAGTTTCATATTTTAAGTTTGGTGTCAATTGCATGCTTTTGTTTTCTTTTAATTTTTCGAATTTGCATGTTTTTTGTCCTTTCTTGATCTTTAAAAATTCTAAGTTTGGTGTCTTCTTTGTGTTTTCCTTTAGGTTTTCGAAAATTTGTGTGTGATTTTCTAAAAATTTCTAAGTTTGGTGTCTTCTTTGTGTTTTCCTTTAAATCTTCGAAATTTTGCATTAATTTTCAAAATCATATCTTTTCAATCATATCTTTTTCAAAATAATTTTCAATCATATCTTTTAATTGCTAATTCCAAAATCTTTTTAATTAATTAATTAATTTAGTTTTCAATTTGCTTTGATTTTATTTTCTTTTAGTTTTCAAAATTTTATTTTATTTTCTTTTCCAGTTATTTTATTATTTTCGGTCATTTTTAATTAAAAACGAAAAAAAAATTTTACTTTACTTGCGATCCATATCATCTCCCTTTCTCCATCATGGACCTAATTGGAGTTGAGCAGTCCAGAAGGACTCTGGGGTCATATGCTAACCTCATTACAGCTGCATATGGGAGTAGTATCTGTATACCTCCTATTAAAGCAAGCAGCTTTGAGCTAAACCCTCAACTCATTATCATGGTGCAGCAAAATTGCCAGTATTCTGGTCTTCCACAGGAAGAACCTATTGAGTTTCTGGCACAGTTCTTACAAATTGCTGACACAGTACGTGATAAAGAGGTGGATCAGGATGTCTATAGATTATTACTATTTCCATTTGCTGTAAAAGATCAAGCTAAGAGGTGGTTGAATAACCAACCCACAGCAAGCATAAAAACATGGAGACAGTTATCAGACAAATTTCTGAATCAATTTTACCCTCCAAAAAGGATGACACAGCTAAGGCTGGACATCCAAGGCTTTAAACAAGAGGATAATGAATCCCTTTATAATGCCTGGGAGAGGTATAGAGGTATGCTAAGGAAATTCCCCTCTGAAATGTTTTCAGAGTGGGTACAGTTAGACATCTTCTACTATGGGCTTACAGAGAAAGCTCAGATGTCTCTAGACCACTCAGCTGGTGGATCATTACACATGAGAAAGACGATTGAAGAGGCTCAAGAACTCATAGATACTATTGCTAGAAATCAACATCTGTACTCAAGCAGTGAGTCCTCTATAAAAGAAGAAGCTATGGCAGTAACTACTGATACTAACCCTCAAGAACAGATGGTTGAGCTTAATCAGCAATTACTCATGATGACAAAACAATTAGCAGAATTTAAAGAGATGCTCCAAGAAACTAAAATTGCTAACAAGCATATGGAAGCACAATTGAATCAGACAAGACAGCAACTATCTAAATAGATAACAGAAGAATGCCAAGCTGTTAAATTAAGGAGTGGAAAGACATTGAATATATCAACTCAAAGCAGCAGAAAGCTAAGAAAGGAACAACTGACAGAGGATGACCAACTGACTACCCAAAATCCCTCTGAGGACAATAAAAGCCCAGAGAGGAATGATTATGGCGTTCAAACGCCAGAAAAGGGTAAGAAAGTGGCGTTAAACGCCCAATGGGTAGCCAATTCTGGCGCTCAAACGCCAGAAAAGGGTTGCAATCTGGTGTTAAACGCCCAAAAAGCACCCAATCCTGGCGTTCAAACGCCACAAAGGGGTCAGACACTTGCAAGTGCTGACAACAACCCCCTTAAGCAGGCTTCTCCAACCACTTCTGTAGGAAATAAACCTGCAGCAACTAAGGTTGAAGAGTATAAAGCCAAGATGCCTTATCCTCAGAAACTCTGCCAAGCGGAACAGGATAAACAATTTGCCCGCTTTGCAGACTATCTAAGGACTCTTGAAATAAAGATTCCGTTTGCAGAGGCACTTGAGCAAATACCTTCTTATGCTAAGTTCATGAAAGAGATCTTAAGTCATAAGAAGGATTGGAGAGAAACTGAAAAAGTTTTTCTCACTGAAGAATGCAGTGCAGTCATTCTGAAAAGCTTACCAGAGAAGCTTAAAGACCCTGGAAGCTTTATGATACCATGCACATTAGAGGGTACTTGCACTAAGAAAGCTCTATGTGATCTTGGGGCAAGTATCAACCTAATACTTGCATCTACTATTAGAAAGCTTGGCTTGACTGAAGAAGTCAAACCAACCCGAATATGCCTCCAACTTGCTGATGGCTCCATTAAATATCCATCAGGCATAATTGAGGACATGATTGTCAAGGTTGGGCTATTTGCCTTTCCCACTGACTTTGTAGTGCTGGAAATGGAGGAGCACAAGAGTGCAACTCTCATTCTAGGAAGACCTTTCCTAGCAACTGGACGAACCCTCATTGACGTCCAAATAGGGGAATTAACCCTGAGAGTCAATGAGGATGAGTTCAAGTTGAATGTTGCCAAAGCTATGCAGCATCCAGACACATCAAATGACTACATGAGCGCTGATATTATTGACTCTTTGGTGGAGGAGGTCAATATGACTGAAAGTCTCGAATCAGAGCTAGAGGACATCTTTAAAGATGTTCAGCCTGATCTGGAGGAACTAAAGGAAATAAAATAAATTCTGAAAATTCCTCAGGAAGAAGATAAGCCTCCTAAACCCGAGCTCAAGCCACTACCACCATCCCTGAAATATGCATTTCTGGGAGAAGGTGACACTATTCCAGTGATCATAAGCTCTGCTTTAAATCCACAGGAAGAGGAAGCACTAATTCAAGTGCTAAGGACACACAAGACAGCTCTTGGGTGGTCCATAAGTGATCTTAAGGGCATTAGCCCAGCAAGATGCATGCACAAGATCCTATTGGAGGATGATGCTAAGCCAGTGGTTCAACCACAAAGGCGGCTAAATCCAGCCATGAAGGAGGTGGTGCAGAAAGAGGTCACTAAGTTACTAGAGGCTGGGATTATTTATCCTATTTCTGATAGCCCCTGGGTGAGCCCTGTCCACGTTGTCCCCAAGAAGGGAGGCATGACAGTGGTTCATAATGAAAAGAATGAACTGGTTCCTACAAGAACAGTTACAGGGTGGCATATGTGTATTGACTACAGAAGGCTCAATACAGCCACCAGAAAGGATCATTTTCCTTTACCATTCATAGACCAGATGCTAGAGAGACTAGCAGGTCATGAATATTATTGCTTTTTGGATGGCAATTCAGGTTACAACCAAATTGTAGTAAATCCTCAGGACCAAGAGAAAACAGCATTTACATGTCCTTCTGGAGTATTTGCCTACAGAAGGATGCCTTTTGGTCTGTGCAATGCACCTGCAACCTTTCAGAGGTGCATGCTCTCTATCTTCTCAGATATGGTAGAAAAATTTCTGGAAGTCTTCATGGATGACTTTTCAGTATTTGGAGACTCATTCAGCTCCTGCCTTAACCATCTAGCACTTGTTCTGAAAAGATGCCAAGAGACCAACCTAGTTTTAAACTGGGAAAAATGTCACTTTATGGTGACTGAAGGGATTGTCCTTGGGCATAAAATTTCAAACAAAGCAATAGAGGTGGATCAAGCTAAGGTGGAGGTAATTCAAAGATTACCACCACCTGCTAATGTTAAGGCAATCAAAAGCTTTCTAGGGCATGAAGGATTCTACAGAAGGTTTATAAAGAATTTTTCAAAAATTGCCAAACCTCTGAGTAATCTGCTAGCTGCTGACACGCCGTTTATCTTTGATAAGGAGTGTCTGCAGGCATTTGAGACTCTGAAAGCTAAGCTGGTCACAGCACCAGTCATCTTTGCACCAGACTGGACATTATCATTCGAACTAATGTGTGATGCCAGTGACCATACCATAGGTGCAGTGTTGGGACAGGGGCATAACAAGCTTCTGCACGTCATTTATTATGCTAGCCATGTTTTAAATGATGCACAGAAGAATTACACAATCACAGAAAAAGAGTTACTTGCAGTGATTTATGCCATTGACAAGTTTAAATCCTATTGTTCCGAGGGTTACCTGAAACGTGTAGCTCGGTCGTCTGGAAAGGCCCGAGGTGGGGGTTCAGGGACCCGAGCTTGATATGTAGAGTGGTTGGTGGTTGTACCTGCAAAGACACTCCGATGCTTAAGTTAGCATGGGTCCAAGCAGATATGTATAGAATGTGGAATGAATGCCATACCTGGGTGCTCCAGTGTATTTATAGTAGTTGGCCGTGATCTTCCCTGGATAAGATATTCTTATCTTATCTTATCTTTTGGGAGTTTATCTCTATCTTTGTGGAACCGCCTTTTCTAGGCCTTTTTGGCCTTTAGGTTTTGGGCTGCGTTCCTTCTGATGGGCCTTCCTTGCTTTATTTGTCCGAGGTCCGACCTTTAGGCATGAGCCTTAGGACGAGGTCGGACCTTTTATAAATTTGCCGAGTTGGAGGAGCTCGGTCAGGGTATGAACAGTGCCCCTGCCCGAGTTCGTCCTTTTTGGGAGGTTGAGCTCGGGCATAGTAGTTTTTCAAAATTCAAAAATGGCCATTCCTGCATTTATTGCATTTTACCGTTTTTTCTTGATTTCCGTTCGGGCCCTGTGAAGGCTTTATTTATTTGCCCCTTTCCTCCTTTTTCTGCGTTTTTGTTTTATCCTTTCCGAGCACTGCTTCTTCTTTCTCTTTGCTCTGCTTCCCCGAATCTCTCCGTGTGTCTTTCTGGGGTTCCCTCTGCGCCGTCGTTTCGTTCTCCTTGCTTCGGAGCTCGTCGTCTTCGTTTCTTTCTTCCAGGTTTGTTCCCATGTTTCTCTTTTCTTGTGCACATATGCTTCTGTTCTTTGTGTGGCTCTTGTTTGTTTCTTTTTCTTTATGCCTGGGTTGCCCCGAAAAGAGGCGCCGCCATTGCTTTGTTGTTTGTATATGGGGGGGCTCTTTTTTGTTCTCCGGTATTTTTTGTTCCGGGTTGCCGCGTTTTCTTCGTGGGGTTTTTGTTTCTTGTTTTGCTGAATGGGTTTTCGCTGTCTTCTTTATGTGATTTTTGCTTGCTGCTGTATTCTTCTTTGTAGGTAAAAATTTTATGTCTCGAAAGGTTCTTCAAGCGATGTCGACTAAGATTCCATGTGGTCTTGGTTGGGTAGACCCTCTTCCTCTAAGAGTCCCTTCTGTGGTAGATTCTGAGTATTTAGCTAGGTTCCGTAGGCACTGTAGCATATGTGAGAATAGGGAGTCTGAGAGGGATTACGAACTAGTGGCCCCGGAATCCGAGGAGAGAGTGTGCTTCCCGCCCTTAGATAGTTCCGAGAAGCTCTTCTTTTATGCTTATGATTGTTTTTTCTCTAAGCTGAGTGTCCGACTTCCCTTTACCGATCTGGAGTCCGAGGTGTTATGGTCTTGTAACCTTGCCCCTACGCAGCTCCATCCAAATTCTTGGGCGTTTTTAAAGCTGTTTCAACTTTTGTGTCAGTTTTTGGGCGTCTCTCCCTCTATTTCTCTTTTTTCCTATTTGTTTGTGTTGACGAAGCCGGGGTCGGGTGGAGGGAAGGTATCTTGGGTCTCTTTTAGAGCTAACCAGGGGAGGAAGTTTTGTACCTTGTATGATGAGTCCTTTCATGATTTTAAGAACTTTTATTTCAAGGTCCGGGCTACTGGAGACGTCCGACCTTTCTTTCTAGACGAGAGTGGGGAGCCTTCTTTTCCTCTTTGTTGGCAGGAGAATGTAGTGTCTGCTAAGTATACCTTTGAGAGTCTAGATGAGGTGGAGCAGGCTTTTGTGGGTGTGGTGAGCAGTTTATGGGGTCGGGCACCTCACTTGGACACGAAGAAAATGTTGGGAGATCCAAGCCTTCTCCGTTCCGAGTTAGGTAGTTCCCGACCTCTCAGAGATTCATCTTTTTTAGTATTTTGGTTTTCCTTGTTTTGGTGGAATTTCTGTTGTGGTAATCCTTTTTCTTTTATTTCTGCAGAGATGTCTTCTCAGGCGGATTCCATGAAGTTCCTTCGTCGGACGAAGAAGTCTGTGGCTGCTCGAAATATCGAGGCTGGGGAGGCTTCTGCCCGATCTTCTCCGAAGAAGACTACTGTGGGTGTCACTACTCGGTCGAAGACTATTCCGACTCCCCAGTTCCGAGCTATAAATCAAGATCCTCCGACCTCTGGACTCGGTCACTCTTCCCCGCCTTCGTCCTCGGGTCCTCCTCCCAAGAAACAGAAGACCTCTCAAGAGCTTGCGGGTTTTAATGACAAGGATTTTGATGCTCTTGGTTGGATTGAACAGCATATTCTCCCTCAGACCTTTATTTCTACTGATGATGTGTCTATGGAGCATCATTTTCAGTATATGGCGCGGAGTTGTGTCCGGATGGCTAGTCTTCATGCCGCTATTGCCCGGGAGTTCAAGAAATCCCCCATTGGTGCGACCAGCTCCCGACTTGAGAAGGCTCAGTCTGAGTTCGAGAGGATTAGTGAACTGAAGGCTGCTAGGATTACTGAGCTGGAGGCGTCTTTGGAGAAGGAGAAGGCTAAAGCTACCGCGGCTGTGGCGGCAGCGAAAGCATCTGAGGAGATGGCGAAGGCGGCGACGGAGAATTATACTCGGATATATGCCGAGCTTGTGGAGACAAAGGAGAGATTGCAATCCGCTCAGGATGAATTTTACGAGCTAGAAGGTCATGTGGCTAAGGGTATGGATGCTATGTTTGAAAATTTGAAGGCTCAGGTCCGGGTTCTTGCTCCTGACCTGGATTTGAGCTTATTTAGTACGGATAACGTTGTTGGGAGGGAAAGATTGTTCCTGCTCCCAACGAGGATGAGGTTCCGGTGTCCGCCCCCAAAGTTCCGGTTGCGAACCCGACTTCACCTTTGGCCGGGGATGGATCTGGTGTGGAGGTTTTAAACCGAGATGACGGTGCCGTCGATGCTGTCCCGATTTCTATGTTTCCTCCGCAGCCTTCTGTTGATGTGGAGTCCGGAAAGGACCTTGATCCTCTGTAACCCTTTTATCTTTGGTTTTTTGCCCGGCCTGTGGGCTCTTTTGTTTTTGGGTGGTTTCTGTGGACGCTTTTGGACACCTTTTTGCTTTTAGCTACTTGTAGTAACTTTTTAGCGTATTATGCGGTGTTTGCGTTTGACTTTTTGTTCCGCTTTTATGCTTTTTAGTTGTTTTTGGATAACAACCTTTTAGCTAGCGCTTGAAACTTTTTGATTTCGTTTTTTTTTTTTTTTATCTTTCGCTTGTACTTTTTAGTTGTTTTTGTATAGCAACTTTTTAGTAAGCGTTTTCGAAATCTTTGCTTTCGCCGTTTTAAGGCTTCTTCTTGGATCCGGGCTTTTTCTCGGACCTCGGGCGTTCGATTACCTCCCTTTGTTGGGTCCGACCTTGTTGTTGGTCGGCCTTTTAAGTTATTTTTGTAATCTCTTTTTATTTGGCTTTTTGAGCCTTTTCAGAGTTGCTTTATAACTTCTCACATTAATTTGAACCTCGTCGCTTTATCTTTGCCGACCTTGTGTGGTCTCTTGGCAAATGATTTTTTGCGTTTTGCCGAGCATAAATTAATGCGCCTTGGGGGGTACTTTCTAGGATTTGTTTCATCATGAGGAAGAAGAAAAGAAAATAGAAAAATTTGATTAGTATTAAAAAAGAAAGAATATTTACAGAGTGTTTACCCTTGACTAGGTCGGGTGCCTTACTTTGACCGGGTGTCTCATTAAAAAACCCTTGTAGGGAAAAAGAGTACACCTCGGGTTAAGTTTTTCTAGCTGTAGTACCGTCTTAGATTACAGGCGTGCCAGGCCCTGGGCAGCTCATTGCCTTCTAGGTCGGATATTTTGTAATAGCCTGTTCCTAAGACTTCTGTTACCTTGTAGGGTCCTTTCCAATTTGCAGCTAGCTTTCCTTCTCCCGACTTTTGTGTTCCGATGTCATTTCGGATTAGAATCAGGTCGTGAATGGAGAAGCTTCGCTTTATTACTTTCTGATTGTATCTGAGGGCCGTTCGCCGTTTTAAGGCTTCTTCTCGGATCCGGGCTCTTTCTCGGACCTCGGGGAGGAGGTCGAGTTCTTCCTTTTGTGCCTGCGGGTTACCTTCTTCGTTGTAGAAGATGACTCTGGGTGACCCTTCATCTATTTCGATAGGAATCATTGCCTCCATCCCGTAAGCTAGTCGGAATGGCGATTCTCCCGTTGTAGAGTGTGGGGTTGTCCGATATGCCCATAGTACCTGGGGGAGCTCCTCGGCCCATGCCCCTTTGGCCTCTTGGAGTCTTCGTTTTAACCCGGCCAAGATGACTTTATTTGCGGCCTCTGCTTGTCCATTGGCTTGTGGGTGCTCGACTGAGGTGAATTGCTGTTTGATTTTTAGTTCGGCCACCAAGTTCTGGAAACTTGTGTCCGTGAACTGTGTTCCATTGTCCGTTGTGATGGAGTAGGGGACTCCGAACCTTGTGACAATGTTTTTATATAGGAATTTGCGGCTTTTCTGAGCCGTAATGGTGGCTAATGGTTCAGCTTCGATCCACTTTGTGAAGTAGTCGACCCCTACTATGAGGTATTTGACTTGCCCCGGTCCTTGGGGGAACGGGCCGTGTAGGTCAAGTCCCCATTTTGCGAAGGGCCATGGTGCGGTGATGCTGATAAGGTTTTCTGGTGGTGCCTTGTGGAAATTGGCGTGTTTTTGGCAGGGGGGGCATATTTTCACAAATTCCGTTGCGTCTTTCTGTAAGGTCGGCCAGTAGAACCCGGCTCGGACTACTTTTTTGGATAATGCCGAGCTCCGAGATGGTTCCCACACATGCCTCCGTGGACTTCTTCGAGGACGTTCTTTGTTTCTGAGGTCGGGACGCACCTAAGGAGGGGATTTGAGAATCCTCTTCTGTATAATACGTCGTGAATTAGTGTATAATTCTGGGCGTCTTTTGTGAGTCTTTTAGCTTCCTTTCTTTCGGCGGGAAGAGTTCCCGACTTCAGGTAGTTGAGTATGGGGGTCATCCATCCTTGCTGTTGGTTGGATATATTTAGCGTTTCTTCCTCTCTTAGCACGGAGGGGGATTGTAAGGTTTCCTGGAGGAGACTTCTGTTGTTGCCTCCGGGCTTGGTGCTGGCGAGCTTTGAGAGGGCGTCTGCCCGGGCGTTTTGTTCCCGAGGTATGTGCTGAATCTGTATCTCTGAAAAGTGGCGTAGTTGCGCCTGTGTTTGGTCCAGATATTTTTTCATGGTGGGGTCTTTGGCCTGGTAGCTTCCATTTACTTGTGATGTGACGACCTGGGAGTCGCTGAAGATCGTGATTTTCTGGGCTCCGACCTCTTCGGCTAGCTTTAGACCTGCTAGTAGGGCCTCGTATTCGGCTTGATTGTTCGAAGCCTGGAACTCGAATTTTAGGGATAGTTCTATCCGCGTTCCTTGGTCGCTTTCGAGTATAACCCCGGCTCCGCTTCCAGTTTTATTTGAGGACCCGTCGACATACAGGTTCCATGAGAGTGGGGTTCCAGGGGTCTCAGTGTATTCTGCGATGAAGTCGGCTAGATACTGAGACTTTATGGCAGTCCGGGTTTCATAGTGGAGGTCGAACTCGGACAGCTCCACCGCCCATTGCAGTATTCGTCCTGCCAGGTCTATTTTTTGGAGGATGTGTCTCATGGGTTGGTTTGTCCGGACTTTGATGGTGTGGGTTTGAAAGTAGGGACGGAGCCTCCGAGCTGTGAACACTAGGGCGTAGGCGAATTTTTCTATCTTCTGATAGTTTAATTCGGCCCCTTGTAGTGCCTTGCTTACAAAGTATATGGGGCGTTGTCCTTGGTCATTTTCTCGTATTAATGCTGAAGCGACTGCTCGATGTCCAACCGAGAGGTATAGTACGAGCTCTTCTCCTTTTAAAGGTCGGGTAAGGATTGGTGGCTGCCCGAGGAATTCCTTGAATTCTTGAAAGGCTTTTTCGCACTCCGGGGTCCATGAGAAGGGCTTCCCTTTCTTTAGGAGTGAGTAGAGAGGTAGTGACTTTATTGCTGATCCTGCCAAGAATCGTGATAGGGCGGCTAGCCTTCCATTCAGTTGTTGTACTTCTTTGACACACGTCGGGCTCGTCATATTGAGTATCGCTTGGCATTTGTCCGGGTTTGCTTCGATGCCCCTTTGAGTCAGCATGAAGCCTAAGAATTTTCCGGCCTCTGCGGCGAAGGTGCACTTTGTCGGGTTAAGTCTCATGTTGTGTTTTCTGAGGGTACCGAAGATACTGGTGAGGTCGGTCAACAAGTTTTTGTCTTCTTGCGTCTTTACCAGCATGTCGTCGATATACACCTCCAGCTGTAATCCGATGTGCTCGGAGAACACTTTGTTCATTAGCCTCTGGTAGGTTGCCCCTGCGTTCTTCAGCCCGAAGGGCATCACTACGTAGCAGTAGTTTGCCCTTGGGGTTATGAACGAGGTCTTTTCTTGGTCGGGTCCGTACATCGGGATCTGATTGTATCCCGAGTATGCGTCCATGAAGGAGAGATATCTATAGCCTGAGGCTGCGTCTACTAAGGCGTCGATGTTTGGTAGTGGATATGGGTCTTTAAGGCAGGCTTTGTTGAGATCCGTGTAATCGACGCACATCCTCCATTTTCCATTGGGTTTTTTCACTAGGACCACGTTTGCGAGCCATAGGGGGTATTTTACTTCCCTAATGAACCCTGCATCTAGCAGTGCTTGTACTTGTTCTTCTATTGCTTGCACGCGCTCGGGTCCGAGCTTTCGGCGTCTTTGTTGGACAGGTCGGGATCCCGGGTAAACTGATAGCTTATGGCACATCAGGTCGGGGCTTATGCCTGGCATGTCGGAGGCTTTCCAGGCGAAGAGGTCGGAATTCTCCCTTAAGAGGGTTATGAGTTCCTCCTTTAGGCCCGCTTCGAGGTTTGTTCCTATGTTTGTTATTTTTTCAGGTGTGTTCCCAATCTGGACTCTTTCGGTTTCTCCCTCTGGTTGTGGCCGAAGATCTTCTCGGGATTGAACTCGTCCGAGTTCTATTGTGTTGACCTCTTTCCCTTTTAGGCTCAGGCTTTCGTTGTAACATCGCCGCGCTAGTTTTTGGTCGCCTTTTAGGGTAGCGATTCCTTTTGCGGTAGGGAACTTCATACAGAGGTGTGGGGTCGAGACTATAGCTGCCAGTCTGTTCAGGGTTGGTCGCCCGATGAGGGCATTATATGCTGAAGCGACGTTGACTATAATGTAGTCGATGCTTAATGTTTTAGATTGCTCGCCTCTTCCAAAGGTAGTGTGTAGCGAGATGTATCCTAAGGATGGATCGGGTATCTG